>NW_017617134.1:2271509-2548002 GCF_001879475.1 Ipomoea nil
TAAAGTCTAGACCGTGATGAATACGACATGACAAAGGATTGCAACTGTTCACTGTTCACACAATTATATTGGCCAATCTCAAAATGGGAAATTTTCCTAAGAAAGGGACTCTGCTGAAACAAATTAAAGTTGCTGACTAAAGGGTCAACAATCTGACCAAGATAAGGATTCCACATTTTCTAGAGCACAACTTACGGACTCGTGCTTTGCATGTTTCTTAAAACTCATACGACAACCACTGACGTATTTAGGAATTCACAACTTGGTCTTTACAGGCTTAGCTCTTCACTAGATAGTATTTAAAAGAAAGTTTGAATATTAACATACAGTAACAGTGTAGGGATTATTTTAAAATGGACAAATCTCTTATGTATATCAGTATTTGGCCAATCTGTTGAGCCATTGAGTCAGTCACCGTAATTTACATTCTCTCAGAACCTTGAGGTTGGAGATTCAACCTGTTAAGGAGAAGAAATTCACAATTTGAATTTTGTCTCCAATCGTCTTAATTTAGAGCGAAAATGGACAAGTGTATATATATATGAAAAAGTTCAAATGGGGCGACACCCTTCGTGTCATCGTGCAACGATTTTCAGAATACACCAACAATGTTAACAATATGTACCAATAGTGTAAGAGAAACACACAACAATGGAATGCAAAAATACACGAAGAAATATACAAAACACCCAAAAATACACCATATAACTCCCTACCACTAATGATGTATTTACGAACACTGTGTGGTGCTTTTAGTCATACTAATGGTGTATTTTTGGTGATGCATACCTAATTTGTGTGTGTTTTTGTAGTGCATTTCCTAACGTTTGATGGTGTATATTTACTTAACTATTAGTGTATGCTGAAAACCGCCGCACGACTGCACGGGAGGGTCTCGCCGCACCTGAACTCGACTATATATATATATATATATATATATATATATATATATATATATATATATATATATATTCTCATCATATAATTTATTTTGAGACATCAGACCGAAAACGTATGTTTCAAAATGTTCCATATAAATCACTCAAATAATTGCTGCTTTTCATAAGTCATACAATTCTCCACTGGAGTACAATGTCTCCTTTTTCTTTTTTTTTTTTTTTAGGTAGAAAATGTCTCCTTAATTATAATATATAATATAGCATAAACTTCTCCTAGAAAATGGGATGAATTGGCATGCACTAGTTAATTTTACAATAATACCGTAATCATATCACAGAGAAAGTACAGTTTTGCATGTTGGTTATTTCTTCGCTTCTATCATCTGCCAGACACAAGATTCCTCAAGCGTTCTTGCACTTGTTTAGTCTCTATTCCAAGTCTAGTTGAAAACGCCTGTTCAAAACAAAAACAAGAAGAAACAACTTAACATTCATCTGTTAGTCTCACGTTGACTTGGTAACTTACCATAAGATTACAAATTCCACCGAAAATGGCCTATTGGCCTTGCTGATTTGAACCGGTCAACTATGAGTAACATAGAAGAATTTATTTTCTTAATTGTGGTCATTTGCCAGCTAGCTATAAGTAACCTAGGCTGGGAATGGTTTGCTAGCTAGGTCACAAGGCTAGATTTACTTGTTTTTTCCTGGTCTTGTCACCATAAAAGAAAAACCAAAGATTAAGGAAGAAATTAACATGGTTTTTGAATTACCTTGCAAAGAATTGTAAAGCAGATCTTGTCAACCACAGCTGAGGTGGTTGCACTCACAACTTCAGCACCTTCTTGTTCTAGAATTCGAAGTACTTTACACATCTTCAGATCCTTGTTCTCCGACCCACATACGATGTTTACCTCCAAGATTGCACCCATGTTGTGTTCACTCACGTCCACTGCAACTGGTTGGCCTAGATTATCCTTTCTTGTTCTCAGCTCCTCAATGTTTTTCTGCAATTCTTTGATGTAATCCGTGGCTTGATCCAACAAGTCCAGTGCTGCCAATTTCTCCTGCCCAATAATGTGTTTCATGCATGCAGATTCTATAACTAAGATGCTCTCTCTCTCTCTCTCTCTCTAGTTTAACGTTATACTCGTCCCATGAAGATTGAACTAACGACTTTAATTTCCAGATTACAAAACGTGTTTCGAAAAGTTTGATATTTCGATATATGATGGAGGAGGGGCATGAAATGTAATATTAATTACCTCGGAGCTTGCAAGGGACAGGGCGGCGGCGAGTTGATCATAAAGAAATTTCATTTGCTGCCGGCGGTGTTTCTCCGTCAAGCCACGCCCAGGTTTCGATGATGAGCTCCTTTCCGGCTTCATGTTTTGGGATTTTGGATTACAGACCCACTTAGCTTGGCGCCTCAATTACTTTATGTATGTTTTATTCTTAGAAGGCTATAATATTCCATATATATATATATATATATATATATATATATATATATATATATATATATATATATATATATGGGATACTTTAATTTACTGCCATGGTGGTCCCACTAAAATTATATATGTATGTTATTATATTGACAATAACGTAACTGGAAAATATAATACGAAATAAAGAGTTTGTTTGTTTGTTTTTTTTTTTTTTTTTTTTTTTTTTTTTTTTTTTTTTTTTTTGAATGTTACTAGTTCTATTACAATGTAGTATCTGTTCATATACTTTCTCAACCTACTGAAATACAAAGAATCAATAACACCTTCACTGAAGCTCAAACTCACAAGGGAGTTGCCCACTTTGATCATAATCTCTATATTGTCGTTACTGAGGTTCGAACTTTAATCTTAACTTTCAAATATTACATATTGTATCATTGAGTTAAGCTTGTGTGGCAGTGCACGAGCAATGGTTAATTATCATAAATGAATGGCATTAGCTAGTCCACATTTAATGTGGCTAAATTAAATTTTATAATTCTATAGAAAATATTATTTTCCACAAAAAATTAGTTACTACCATGCATTTCATGTTTATGAAGCTTTTAATAGAAATGATCTAATCACAAGTTAACAATGAATTAATCCAACAATTAAATATTTAAAAAAATTGATGTATCACTCAGGATGGCAATGGGGTGGGGCGGGGGCGTAGAATATACTCCCCGTCCCCGTCCCCATCTCCAATCGAGAATTGAAAATATCCCCCATCCCGTTCCCGCGAGGAATTAGGCGGGGACAGAAATTCTCAGCCCCCGATCAACTCTTAGTCAAAATCTTAAATTAGTGTAATTTTTAATTTTAAAAACTAAAAACATAAGCATTTAAAAACATTACAAAGTGTTGAAAAATGCACAATTAAGTATAAGAAGGTATTGTGCATTTTTTTTTGGGTGTATTGTACGTTTTGTGGTGTATTTGTGCATTTCATTGTTATGCATTTTACTAACACGTACTATTGGTGCCTTTGTTAATACTATTGGTGCCTCTTTTAAGCGGTCGCGCACGGCGTGGCCGCATTTAAGGAGAAATATATATATATATATATATATATATATATATATATATATATATATATATATATATGAGATCTATTAAATATCTTTTAGTGACACAATTTGAAATTTACTTGTTATATAGTTTTGATACAAATTTAAATAATAATAATAATAATAATAATAATAATAATAATAATAATAACAACAACAACCATTTTGATCTTTAATTTATTCTACTTATTACATTTCAATTTCCATTGATACCAAAACACTAAAATTAAAATTTCTAATAATTTTATTCTTGTAAACCAAATATTGAAATTTAAATTCTCAATTTATTCTAGAATTATTTTTTCTTATGAAATTATAATTTTTTTCTCACTCTCAGTAAAAGGACTTTGAATTATGTACGGTAAAGGTTATCTCTTGTAAAATAAGTAATCCTACCTCATGCAAATATGCAATACTGGCACAAAATCTGAATCGCCGTCAATACAAGAATGTGAAAAACACAAAGGCAGGAAGGCGCCTGCTTAGCTTGGACTTTCATCAGTTCATGTCTTTTTCATAAACCAGTTCAGCATGCATACGTCATTTCTTTTTAGATCAATCTAGAGGGTATGTATATATATTTAAGGCCGGTCAACTCTTCTCTGTCATGTAATTTACTATTAATTACTATTTATTAAATAAAAAGTACATATGAACTTTGAGAAATTTGCTATAATATATCACGGATTAGTAGCTTAGCATTAGAGCATTTCCATCAATGTATTGTTATTGTTATTGTTATTGTTATTGTTGTTGTTGTTGTTGTTGTTATGATATATATATATATATATAGAGAGAGAGAGAGAGAGAGAGGGAGAGAAATAAGAAAATTAGAGAAATGAAAAACTGGAGGATTGATGAATGAAAATAAGAAAACTAGAGAAATAAAAAAAAATGGAGGAACGGAGAAGGAAAATTGGAGAAATGGAAAGCTAGAAATGGCGAAACAGTGAAATAAAGTAAACGATCTCTAATACTTCTAAATCAAAATGTAATATTTAGCTATTGAATATATTATACTTATGAGATAAAGTGTTATACTCTTTCCGTCCTATTTTATGTGTGTAACGATGCTTGATTGAAGTTATTTTTAATTCAATTTTTCATAATGTTAAGTAAATTATTAGTATATAAAATTTATGTATTTAGAAATTAAATTAAAAATACAATTAAACATCCAAAAAATTGAATTTAAAATAATTGAAAATACTAAAGACAATAAGCAAAGAAGCTACAAATGGTTAATTTGACCAATGAATAGTAAACAAGACAGTAACATGGGACATAGAAAATATTAATCATGGATAAATTGATCGATAGTTACTTATAAAAGAAAATGTAATATGTAATTATGAGGAAAAAATATGATACTTTTGATGAAAAAATAATATTAAGGATTGAAGAATTATGAGAAAAAGTGTAATATTTATAAAACTCGACTTGTCTCACAGATAAAGATTCGTTAGACCGTCTAATAGGATATTTTGCCTTATATTTATATCATGATCACATTTGAGAAATTAAATGAAAAAGTTTGTCTAATAAATTTTTTATTTGATGAATAGACATTGATTATAATTAAGTACCCCACATGATTTTAGTGAGAACAAAAGTCATAGTCAAAATCAATTCTTTTCCCAAAAAAAAAAAAAAAAAAACCATAGTCAAAAGTAAACATACTAATATCTAGCAGAGCATCTTAAATTATATATATTAAATTATTAAAAATTCTGTGTAAATATCATCTATTAGGTGAGTAGGTGACAACCGTATAACAACGAAGCTATCTTACGATTTTCAAAACCATAGACCAATGCATTTTACCCTCGTGCGTGCATTCAAAGTTGCAAGCTCTTTCGCTGGCTATTTGGGGATTCTTTTTCATTTCTTTTTGACTCAACACATCCATGCGTTTCTTCTCTCTTCATTAATCATTCTTCATGCATGTACCCCTTATTAGGACTCTATGTATTTGAGTTAAATTATGATTCTCTATCATAGTCTTTCTAAGACTCTCCTTATATATATACCTGTAGTCTGTATATTTATAATTACATTGATTCAATACAACCTAACCCTATCAGTTCTCATCTGGTATCACTTAAACTAGGATTTCTTTCCAACGACTGACGGATCTGTTGAATCTTTGGAACGAACCGTCTCTAATATTGCTGTCTCTTCGGTCCGTTTGGACACCGAAGAGATCGACACCAAAAATCACTATCAAAGGCCAAAAGACATTCTCCTAATATCGATGTGACGTTATTATTGGTTTTTCTCCTATAACGACACCAAAAGGCATCTCATAAATGTGTCTCTTCAAAAATCTCTATCATGTATCTCATAAATGTGGCAGGGGCGTTACAAAGGCCAAAAGGCATTCTCCTATAAGCGAATGTGCCGAATGGGCATGTGAAGGTTGTTTTCTCCTGATCTTCTAGGGCCACTGGAATCTGGAAGTACCTGCTCATATCGTCGAGAAAACAATAATAACCATATCCACTTACTCGCTCGACCATTTGATCTATGAAGGGAAGTGGAAAGTGATCCTTGCGGGTTGCATCATTGAGTCTCTTGTAGTCGATACAAACTCTCCAGCCGGTGACTTTTCGTATAAGAAACACAATTCCTTGCAAGATTGGTGAGTCAAAATTTAATTTGGGTACCCTCAAACCAATCCCGATTTGTATCCAGTTGGCCGATAGGTCCACCAAATACCCTCGTGGTATTGTCGAGGATGTATTGGTAAGGGTAGACAAGTTCATATTTCCGGTTGCTTTTGTTATACTCTATATGAACCCCGATGTGGAGGTCCCGCTCATTCTAGGGAGGCCATTTTTTGCCACCGCTAGAGCATTAATCGATGTTGGGAGTGGGAAACTAGTGATTCGTGTTGGTGACGAATCGGCTAGTTTCGATGTCTCCCAGTTAACAAAATTCTCGTTGGAAGGCGATGATACATGTTTCCATATTGATAGTTTGCATAGTGATGTGGATTATTTGGTTGATTTAGCTTGTGATGATCATATGAGTTGTGATTTTGAGTGCTTGAAAGGTGACCATAACAGTAACATTGAAAATCGCTATCATTGGAAAGAAACACCAATAGCTATCATGCATCTGGCCAAGGGATCTCATAATGACACCAAAAGGCCAAAAGGCATTCTCCTATAACGACACCGAAAGGCATCTCATAAATGTGTCTCTTCAAAAAGCGCTATCATGCATCTCATAAATGTGGTAGGGGCGTTACAAAGGCCAAAAGGCATTCTCCTATAAGCGAACGTACCGAATAGCCATGTGAAGGTTGTTTTCTCCTGATCTTCTAGGGCCACTGGAATATGTAAGTACCCGCTCATACCGTCGAGAAAACAGTAATAACCATATCCACTTACTCGCTCGTCCATTTGATCTATAAAGGGAAGTGGAAAGTGATCCTTGCGGGTTGCATCGTTGAGTCTGATCTCCGGTAGTCGATACAAACTCTCCAGCCGGTGACTTTCCGTGTAGGGATCAACTCCTTTTTCTCGTTTTCTATTACGGTGATTCCTCCATTCTTTAGCACTACGTGTGTAGGACTCACCCACACACTGTCTGAGATCGGGTATATCATACATACATCCAAAAGTTTAATGACTTCGTTTTCACAACTTCATAGGTGTTTGGATTCAATCTCCGTTGCAGTTGTGCTACCGGTTTGGCCCCATCTTCAAGCAATATCTTATGTGTGCATATTCCCGGGCTAATCCCTTTTAAATTCGTCAATTTCCATCCAATCGCTTCTTTGTTTTCTTTCAATATTCTCACTAGTTTCTCCTTGTGTTCTTCACTTAACTCCGACGCAATCACTACCGGTTTTGTTTCGTTTTCCCCCAAATAGGCATATTCAAGATGGCTAGGTAATGACTTTTGCTCCCCCTTATTCTTCTTCTCCTTTTTGTTCTTTCCTTCTCCCACACTCTCCTTTTTCTTTCCTTCCCCATTCTCACTATCCTCCTAACTCTCATCAAATACAACCCCATCAATTCCATCTGTTTCCTCATTTTCTTCACCAAGTATTTTCATATCATCACAAGATAAATCATTGCATAATTCATCACATACTTCAAAACAATGATCAACAAGGTTTATATTCACATGCATTTCATTCAATATACCTCATCATTTTCAATTTCAATGTTATGGTCACCTTTCGGGCACTCAAAATCACAACTCATATGATCATCACAAGCTAAATCAACCAAATAATCCACATCACTATGCAAACTATAAAATATGGAAACATGTATCATCACCTTCCAAGAGGAATTTTGTTAACTTGGAGACATTGAATCTAGCCGATTCGTCACCAACACGAATCACTAGTTTCCCGCTCCCAACATTGATTAATGCTCTAGCGGTGGCAAAAAAATGGCCTCCCTAGAATGAGCGGGACCTCCACATCGGGGTTCATATCGAGTATAACAAAATCAACCGGAAATATGAACTTGTCTACCCTTACCAATACATCCTCGACAATACCACGAGGGTACTTGGTGGACCTGTTGGCAAACTGGATAGAAATCCGAGTTGGCTTGAGGGTACCCAAATTTAATTTCTTAAAGAGACGGTAAGGTATCAAGTTAATACTAGCACCCAAGTCGGCTAAAGCTTTATTAAATTTTGACTCCCCAATGTTGCAAGGAATTGTAAAGCTCCCCGGGTCCTTGAGCTTCCTCAGCATCTCTTTATGCACCAGCGCCGAGCACTCCTCCCCAAGCACTATTGTAGTCGTCTCCTCAAACTTCTTCTTGTTGGACAATAGCACTTTGAGAAACTTTGCATACCGGGGCATCTCTCCGAGTGCGTCAACAAATGGCATATCAATATGCAATTGTTGTAGCATTTGGAGAAATTTCCCATACTTGGCGTTGTCGATGTCATTCTAGAACCTTTGGGGAAACAGGACCCTCGGCTTCCCGGTAGGGTGTGGGTTGTTTGTCACTTCTTTTCCTTTTTCGGAATGATGATTTATAGGCGTGGATTCTTATTCCTCGTCAACCTCCTTCGTGCTTCCCTCATTTGAATGTACGGGGGGGGGGGGGGGGGGGGGTCATCTTTTGGTGGGTCAATGGGCTTGTCCTTTGCCTCTTGGAGTGCCTTTCCACTTCGTATGGTGATGGCTTGAACCTCCATTTGATTCCTTCTTGTGACTTCCTCGATCATCCATCCTAAAGTAGTTTCCATTTTTTGCAATGTAACGTTTCATTCCGATACGCGGCCATTTCCTCGACTTCTTTTTTCAATGAGGCTTTGATATTGGACATGTATTCTTTAGCTTCTTGAATGAACTCTTGGACCTTTCTTTCAGGACAATTGTATTCTTCATCGGAATGTGATAACGGTTGAATAACATAACATGGTTTTTCCCAATGAGGGGTTCCTTTGTCTTCATATTGCCAATGTTTGGTTGGGTGGGGCAGATTTCCGGGTGGGTATACATGTTGGGGCGTATATGTGTAGGTAGCATGTACTTTTTTCGAGTTGATAGGGTGGGGGAGGTGGATAGTTGTGTGGGGGCGATGGGTAATTATGTGTAAAGGGGTGGTAGGGTGGGTGATGTTCATAGTTATGGGGTGGAGGAAGTCTCCATGATTCTTCCCTACGGGCTGGATACCCATGAGGACCTTCATTCTCATAGTATGACGTGTTCCGTAAGTACATTTCGGTGAATGATACCTACACAATTTTCAACAAAACAAGCACTCTGCAACTAAAAGTAGTTGCTTGTAATCAATGTAGTAATTCTAAAAGGTATATATGTCCTAATTCTTGATTAACAACAACAAATGGTTATGCACAAAGCAATAGAAAAGACAACAAACCAATCAACAGAGTTCACAATATGTACAAGTCAATAGAGTGACAACAAAAGTAAAGTAAGCAACCTATGTCTCTTGCCAAAACATTTCTCAAGATAGCAATGTAGGGCACTTCACTTATCACTGTTTGCCATCCCTGGAAACAGCGCCATTTTGAAGTATGTATTTTGTCTAGGGTGAATGGTGATGTGAATTGAAGGTGTAAATGGAGAAAGATTTCCCGAGTGTCGTTCTCGCACGGATGACAACTTGGAGTGAGTCAAGTGCCGAGCAATCTAAGAAAATGTTCTATCAAGAGACTTCTACGGGGCAAGAAAGCATGCTCACAATGTAGTAAACGGAATAGGATACAACACAAGGTAATGAAACACGTTAGTAAGACGAGAAGATGGAGTAATGACCTTGACTATATGCATTAGATTACTTAGGTGGACTCGGAGTGTGCGACTTGTGGCTACTCTCGGGAATCGCTTTGCAATCACTAGGCCGATCTGTCCCTAGTCTCTTAGCTCAAGTATTTGGCTAAGGCATTTCGTCGAACACGTTGCCTACGCCTCCTCCTGGGCCTTGCCCTCTCGAATCGAAGGACGGGGAATGTCAACAATCAAGACTACGAGGAATCACAATATCTCGCCAATTCTTGTTTCTCACACTCCTCACTCGTTGTGGTCATCAACAAAGTAAGGATCAAGCAACACATTATTCACAACAAGAGTTATAAGCTCACAAGAATGCAAACCTAATCTCTACACAATTAGGATATCTAATACATAATCAGAAGATGAATACCCCAACTCCAAGAGAATCTAGCCACTCACGATCGCAATTGAGATTGCAAATTGAAAGATTAAGCTAGCACAATCAATAAAGGAGAATTGATTACAAAGTGGAAATAAAAGCTTGAATTGAGAATTGTTACCAACCTAGATCTTCAATTGCATCCAATCTTTACAACTTGAGATGAATTCTTCAAAGATCAAGGTGAGTTCTTGCAAAACCTACCTCTCCTAGGCTAATTCTCTCTCTAAAGCTAAGAAATGTGAAAGTGGCTAGTTGGTAATGCCTAATCTCTGAAAATTACATCTATTTATAGAGCTAAATCCCGCCATTCCGCGCATAAGCCTTCCGTAGCGTGATCTGGGTGTCACAGGCATGACGTTGGTGTGATGCTAGTGTGGTTTGGTCCTCCGTCGACTTTCGTAACTTTACTCTGAACCTTCCTTGTTTTAGCTCCAAAATCCTGCAAATCATAGAAAAATACCTCCCACTAGACATATGCACTCCCTAAAGTGACTTTTACCCAAAACCACTACTTTTAGCAAGCCTTCCGTGCTTTATGAACGCAAAACATATACAAATTAAGCTTCAAAATTGAGCATCTTTTGACACTTATCAATGATCTTGATCTTCTCTTTTCAGCAGCCCAAGCTTCTAAATCTGGATATGACTTTGTAGTTTTTTTTTTTTTTGTCTCTCTCACCGGTTACGATTGATCTAACTTGAAAACTTTGAACACTTGATAATTTTTTCACTTGATAGACCAACACCATCTTCAGTCTTGAATGAAGGTATTTATATGTGTTTTGAAATAAATCCGTTGGAGGGGAAACTTATTTCAAACGGCTATTACCCCGCGGGAAGTGACCAATGTATAATATGGAAAGTAGCTTTATGTGTCAGATTTTTCAGCTGTTAGACCACCTTTTTGGCTGAACTGTACTTTTTGTTCTGCACAAAATTTCTAGGCTTTTACGGAAAATCTCCCATGAAATGTGTACCTAGGACTCTCTTTGCCTTAGTCACATTTTCTCATAAAGTACTAGTGTTTTAAGGTTACGAACTGTTGGCTCAGAGAATGTTTCGAGTAGTCCTTTCAAGCATAATTAACTGTCACTATTCGAGTTAACGTTTCGAATCTTAACACTTGCTACGTTTCGGTTACAAATAGTTGACTTTACTATTCGAGTTCCTTCACAAATCTCCTATTACTCGAAAGGTAGACTCTTCCACCATTCGGCCTTTGAAACCTTTCGGTCTTCAAATCTTCTACTTTTCTGATCTTCAACTCTTCGAAGTTTGTCTCTGGCTATACGAAACGTAACCATTCTGTTCAACATCCGAACTATTCGAAATGAGTGAAAGAGTTCGTAAGTCTAAGAGATAAAATAAAATGGAGACTAAAATTCTTAATTTGTAGTATTATCAAAATCTATTTTACACTTGTTCCTAACACATTATAATAAAATTTTTGCAATTTTCAAAAAATTGCTTTTGAAGGATATGATATTCCCTTGTATACAAATGATAATGAATAAAAAGGAGCGAAAAATGTTGAGATTTGCAAATAAAATAAATTAAGTACTTTATATAAGATTTGACAACAATAAAAATATTGATAAAAGATTATCTGTAACTATCATTTATAAAAATTAGACTCGGACCTAAAATATCAAAACCACAAAACTTTAGCATTAAAATAAGAGATAATTCCACAGAGGTCCCTTGTCTTTGGTGACAATTCCAAATTTAATTCTAGACTATCATTTTTGTCATTTTACATTCCAAACTATCATTTTTGAACACTTTTAGTCCTTCTTATGACTTTTTCTATTTTTAGTAAGGGCATTTTTGTCTCTTCATATTTTTCTTTTGTTATTTTTCCGGTTTCAACCGGTTTAATTGGTTTAAAACTTTGCTAAAAATCAATTGAAAAATATGGTTATTAAAAATCAGAAGTTACCTAAAGTTCTAAATGAATTAAACCGGTTAAACTCAGAAAAAATAACAAAAAAAAAAAAAATATGAAGAGATAAAAATACCCTTATTAAAAATAAAAAAAGTCATAAGAAAGACTAAAGTGTCTAAAAAATGATAGTCTAGAATATAAAATGGCAAAAACAAAAATCTAGAACTAAATTTAGAATTCTTACCAAAAATAAGGGACCTTTATCATAGGATTCGGGGCATGCAAGGACACATGCAAGGCAGTACAAGTTCGGAGTATTAAGACAGAATTACTTTATCATTAAATGTGATTGAATTGACATTTAATTTTCAAATTACAAACCATGTTCTTTTGATCGACTTAAACAACACAACAAAGACTTTTGAAAATCACTCTTTTCTATAATTGAAGGGACAATGCTAAATAATTAAATCTGTTTATATTAATTTTTAAGTATTTCATATTCTTTTATTTAATCAATTTGTAGCAATTCCGTTAAATATTTATAATATTGAACTAGTATTGTACCATGCATGAATATGACTTATGTTAACTAATATTATTTAAATATTAACATATATAATAAATTGTAAATAACAACATACTTAATAACAAAATAAAAATAATATACTGATGTTTTCAATGACTTCACATTATTGAGATAAACATACACACTTTTATTTGTAAACTGTATTTGTTTAATTATTGTAAACTAATTGAAGAATTATTTTATTTACATTAGAAGATTTGGGCATTTATATCTCTAACATATTGAAATTAAAGCATCACAATGCAAAAAATCAAATCAATCAATTTAACTAAAAAAAAAACACTCACCAATGTTACTTAAATATTAACATATATAATAAATTGTAAATATTAACATACTTAATAATAAAATAAAAATAATATACTGATGTTTATATTCATTATTTATTTATTTATTTATATTCAGTATTTTATTACATATATTTATTTATGATAATTTGAGATGGATGCTAATATGTCGTTATAGCCTAGAAAAATGTAGATAATAAATTAGGTTATAATTATGGTATTTATTATATTACTAATTATGTACTCATTTGATCGTAATATACTTAATTACTTTATTTGCTTCCACAAATAAATTACCGATTCTTGTTTTTCATTTTCCTTTTTTTTTTTTTTTGAAATGATGGAGGGGGGATTTTGTTTATATATATATATATATATATATATATATATATATATATATATATATATATATATATATATATATATATATATATATATATATATATATGAGGGAAAATTCTTTGGAGGAAAAATGCTTTCATATTTTGGAGGGAAATTTTTTTTTGCCATCATTTTGCTTTAATATATATAGAGATAGAGATATAGAGATATAGATATAGATACATAATATAGAAATTTGAGTTAAATAACATGTTTTTAATAAAGAAAAAAATATTAGAAACACTATGAAGAAAACAAAATAAAGATGGAAAGAATAAAGCTAAGATTTTTTTTTTTTTTTTTTTGTACTATTGACTGTGTTTTCAATACCATCTTCATTGGAGGGTCAAACTCATAATCTCCCATTAGGAAAGACACTTTGTGCCACTAAACTACAAGGTCATTAGCGGAAAGGATAAATATCTAATTCTAAAAAAGAGCACAACTCAGCAATAAAATCAACAACTACAAGATACCTCTTTTTTTAGAAGGGTAAAGAGAGATCTTGTGGTTAGTTAGTATTGTTGTGAGTTGTGCTCTTTTCAATCTTCGACAATTGGAAGATATTTGAAATTTGGCAAAATATTTATTTGTCTAAACTGTTAATTTTCAGAAGAACATTTTGAGAACATATATGCTATACAATTTAAACTTCTAAAAAACTGGAATTATATATATATATATATATATATATATATATATATATATATATATATATATATATACACACCAGCACAATAGCACAAACCTACATTCATTTTTTAATGTGGGACAAATGTTACATAAAAATCTTTCCAACTCTATTTTCCCAACCCAAATGGGTATAATTTGAGATCAAATTAATTTCTCATTCACTCATGATCTATTTTGAGCGTATAATATATCAAATTAAACCTCTCACCTAGGAGAACACGTATCCACTTTAATTTGATCCAAATTAAGAGTGGATCACATACGCTAAAAAATTATACCAAAATGGCCATTTTACATACCATTTTAAGGCAATTTTTTCCACACATATGAAAACCGATTTTTCAAAATTGGAAAAATAATAAAATAGTGTTCAATGGACAATCTCCGCATAAGATAAGTATGAGTTACCTTTTCGAGACTTTCTTTGTAAAGATAAATGTACTTTATTGGCTATTCGGTAGAATGCAATGTCTTTGAACTATATTGTCGTTTGTGTAATCGATGATATATCTTACATAGGAATCTCTAAATTTTTGTTTAGTTCTTATCAATGTGTCTATTTTTGTCATGGAACACCTTTCTTAGTTCTGTGAGAATTTTTAAAGAATTAAGCTCGTACAATTCTCCTCTGAAGGAGCCACATACACTTCTGTCTCACGTATGTGCTTCTTTTCTCAAGTATCTTGCATACTCTACTTATGAAAACCAACATTTAGAATCATTAAAGCATGCATATGTACTAACTTTGTGCGAGAGTGACATTTTCAACAAGGAGTGGATAGGTTTTCGAGAACCCCAAAGTGACCACGCTTCATTTTATAATTAGTTATCTTTTTCAACCTAGGTACTAGCTAGGTTAGGTATTCACTATAGAACTTTTTCTAAGGACTATAGTCCTATTCTTCGTGACAACTTCTCTACCAACTCTTTGCTTAGCCATTTGGTTAGTAGATTTGCTATATTATCCTTTGACTTCATGTAGTCAACATAAATAACTCCTGTTGTGAGAAGCTATTTAATGATATTATGTCTAGGACATATATGTCTAGAAATACCATTATACATGTTAATATGTACCCTTCCATATGTAGCTTGACAATTGCAATGTATACAAATTGAAGGTACATATTTTTCCCAACTATGAATATCTTCTAGAAGGCATATGCATTCATCCTTTTCACTACACTTGTCCACAACTATTAGCTCAGATTCCATTGTGGATCTAGTTGTCATGGTTTGTCTTGAGGATTTTCATTATACAATTGCAATGGCTAATGTGAACACGTAGCCACTCGTAGACTTAAAGTCCTTAATATCTTATATCCATTGGTTATCATTGCATGTTCAAATTCTCGTGTCATTGCTAAGACACTTGTTTCAAATTATACAATGATTTTACCAATTTACACCAATTATTTTCTTGGCCTAGAATAATAAAATTTTTAGGTTGTTCCATATAGATCTCTTCATCTAACTCTCCAATCAAGAAAGCTATTTTTACATCTATTTGATGAACTTTAAAGTTTTGCACACTATTGCAAAAATAGGTCTAGGCGGCCGCCTAGGCGCCCCTAGACCGTGGTGATTTCCCCCCTAGCGCCTAACTTGACCGACTTGGCCGCCTAGCGTCTAACTTAGCCTAGTTAACTCGTCCATTTCAGTCAAGTTAACCCGATCAGCTCGGCCTGTCTAATTTTTTATCATTGTATATATATATATATATATATATATATATATATATATATATATATATATATATATATATATATATATATATACACACACACACACACACACACACACATACATACATACATATAATATGACATATATACACCCGTAGACTAGTTTGATACTTTGAATCTTTGGATGATTGAAATATTTTAGTATTTCATATTTGAGTATTTTCAATTTTTAATATTGTTTTGATGTGATGAATTATGAATTATCATTATTTCATTTATTTGGATGTGTTATTTAATTGAATGTTGAAAACAGCCTCATTAAAATTGTCAAACTGCAAGTCTGCCACTCTTTTTTTGGCGCCCGCCTAGATTTCGCCTAGGCGCCGCCTAGGCCGCTTAGGCGCTGCCCGGGCGCCCGACTAGCACCTAGCTCCTATTGCAACCTTGGTTTTGCTTTTGCAACACGTCAATGAAAAGTATCATCCTATTGGAATTTATTTTTATCACCGAAGAATAAATATCAAAGTATTCATGGCCCGCACGTTGCTTGTAACATTTAATTACAAGTAAAGCCCTTATACTTTGTCATTGGAACCGTCCAATTTAATTTCTATCTAAAGACCTATTTGGATCCTAAAAGTTTGCGACCCTGAGGAAGACCAACAAGTTTCCAAGAGTAATTTTGTAAGATAGATACAATTCACTTTTATAACATCTTTCCATATTGGTCCTTTAGTAGAAGTAACAGATTCTACGTAAGTTCAACACTCATTTTCTAACAAACATGTCAGAAAAGAAGTTTCATTTTCTAATAAGTTAGAGTGTTAGACTCATACTCTAATAAATATGTTAGATAGTCTAGACCAAAGGATTTTTCAATCCTAGTCCGTTTGTTGCGTCTAGGCTAAAGCTCGAGTTCATTTTTAGACCACACTCTCATTATCCAATGCTACACCAAATGTTCGTTTCGACATATTAGTACTAGGTGATTTGGCTCTCATTATCCAATGCTACACCAAATGTTCGTTTCGACATATTAGTACTAGGTGATTTGGTATACCTACACGTAAATACATCTTAAAAAATGATACATTTCTCGATTTAATTATCATATTTTTATGTATATACGAATTATGAGATTTGTCGTTGTTGACAATTGACTACTGTTATTGATTGGGTGTTGATGATTGCTGTTATCATTGAGCGTTGATTGTTGTGATTGATTTGTCCATGATGAGAAAAGGGATGTGATTGGTGGAAAAGATTTGTTGACGGTTAGCACAACGAGTGCTCGGTCATTGTGCTATAGGCACAGACCACGCTTGATTAGTTTGCTAAAGGCATAGATCAAGTTATTAAGCGCTGCGGTGCCATGTCATTGTGCTATAGGCATGACCCCTTGATTATTGTGCTATAGGCACAGATCATATGTTAATGGTACTGCAACGCTATCAGATCGGCGGCTTTGTTGGCGGTATATCAATAGGGAGCATGCGTGCTCCGGAGGAATAAGGGAGGCGTTATAAGGGTGGCCTAGAGGTACAGGTTGGAACTGATATAAAGATGGAGAGGAGTAAATGTTGGAACTTGGTATAAGGTTGGAACATGGACATATGTGTTGTTACTGTCTTGTTTGCTGTTGAGCTTTAATGTTGTCTGTTTGTTGTTAAGCCTTATTATTATCTTGTTTGTTGCTGAGCCTTGTTACTGTCCTATCTTGTGGTTTAGGTTGCATGCTAGTATCCTTATGTTGTTTTATGGTGTTCAGTCCGTTGCCATGTCTCGAGTCTTGATCTTGGTTTTAAAGCTTGCGTTGCTTAGGATTATATATGTATTCCAGTCTCAAAATGATTTTCTTATATCTAACTATATTGTACTCAACGTGTGGGAGTGGGTTACTCAGCATTATTCGCTGACGGTTGTTACACCATATGTTTTTTAGGTGTAGATCAGTAGCTTCGGAGTGCACTAGATGGACACGATGACTTAGCGTAGATAGTTTTAGTATTCGTAGATGGCCTGTGTGCCTTGGTTTGTATTTTGAATATTAAACTTGGATTATGTTCTGTTTAGCTAGTTTGCCTGTGCATCTAAGTTCTCAAGCTTAGATGTGGCATAGCACCCCGTCTTTTATTGTGTAGTCTCTGCTCTGTGGGGAATATTAATGTTAGATTGCCTTTATTTCATAAGCTTAAAAGTTTTAAAAATTAGGGGTGTTACAATCTGTATCTTTGCAATTATTCAATCAATACAATACATTCAATTCTCATCATGGAGTCAGATTTATTTTTTTTTATTTATCATGGTAGGGGGATACCCCAAACGGAAAAGGAAAGGTACAAGACTAGTTAGTTTGTGTTACAAATGTGACGCCAAACAGGCCGTCCCTCAATATCATCCTCTAATATACTCTTCATCACCTCAGGAGGGCTATCTAAAATATGGATGCCCTTTGGGAAATTCCTAGCAATTTTGGCTAAACTGTCGGCTGCATTATTTTGTTCTCGAGGTATGGCTGAAAGTTTCCATGCATCAAATACCTTTAACTCCTTTCTGCACCCTTCAAGAATATTATGTGCAACTGTTGATGGTCTTCTTTTATTAAGCATGTAATTGACCACCATGGTAGAGTCTGATTCGAGTATCACCTTTTTGTAACCTGTATGAGCTGCTAGTTGTATTCCTTTGAGGAGTGCCCATGCCTCTGCTTCAAATGGGGTAGAGTTACCCATGTTGAATACGAATCCCTGCTTCCAAACTCCATTGCAGTCACGGATGATACCTCCACAAGATGCGTCATTTGTTTGCGGTTTTACCGATCCATCTACATTGATTTTGACAAATTCTTCCTTGGGTTTTTCCCATATGAACATCATCCAATTGTTTGAATTTCCTGCTGAGTGCTGTCCCATTGCTCTATCGAAAGCCAATGACACCTCCTTGACTTGTGTCTTAATCCAAGGAACCTTGAACTGGAGCGGTTTTGTTGTGCCATTAAAAACTCTTTCATTTCTCCATTTCCAAATCCACCATAGAGTTGTAGCGAATGTGATGCTGGAGTTATCTGGTACATTGACCTTGTTACTGTCTTTAATTCCTTCTTCCAGCCATCTTTGTAGCGAAAAGTTTCTTGATTTATCGTGGAAGGGTCGGAGTACTGCTTCCCACACTTCTGTTGCTAGCGGACAGGTTCTGAGCACATGCTCAGTATCTTCTACCTGATTATTGCAAAAGCTGCACTTATCACAATCTGTAAAACCTTTCTTAGCTCTGTTACTGTTACACATGATTCTTTCATGCTTCACGAGCCAGAGGAAGGTGCCAATGCGGCAAGGAATTTTTAATTTCCATATGCTATTCCATTTGGCGGCCTCTAGTGGTGCTGGTTCCCCGATGGCTATATTATAAGCAGATGCAACCGAAAAGTTTCCATTTGCTTCTAACTTCCAGGAAATGTTGTCCTCTTCCTCCATCTCCTCATGAATAAAATATAGGGTTAGTTTGCTCAATATATTTATGGGCAGTAGATGATTCAATTCACTCCATTTCCAGTCGGATTGAAGGCTCTAATAGCTAGATACAGATCGATTAAGGTCAGCGGAGGGGACTGCTTCCACAGCAGCCTCGTAAAGAGGGAAGTCCTCGATCCATATATCATTCCAGAATGATGTGTTGCGTCCGTTACCAATAAATCTTTTGACTCCTTTTATTAGAACAGGAACAGCACTTAGGATACCTTTCATTGCATTGGACATATTTCTCTTAGCCTTCCAAAGACGACAGTCTATCTTCGACAGTTGATATTTTTCCTTGAAAATCTTGATCCATAGGCTGTCTTCTCCATGCAGAATTCTCCATCCTAATTTCGCCATGAAGGCCTTATTCATTTCTTCTAATTTACGGATGCCCAAACCACCTTGCTGTTTACTTTTTGTGATCGTATCCCATTTGATGAGGTGGACTTTGTTGTCTCCCTGATTGCTTCCCCAAAGAAATTTCCGTATGGTCTTTTCAATGTTATTGATCACACCGGCAGGTATTAACGTTGTTTGCATTGTGTAGAATGGGATTGAGGACAAAACTGATTGGACCAATGCGTGTCTTCCTGCTAGTGTTAGTGATTTGGCTTTCCATCCGGCTAATCTTGAATGGATCTTCTCTATAATTCCCGCAAATGATTCCTGTTTCAGTCTGCCATGGATGGATTGGATGCCTAGGTATTTCCCTAGATCCGTGACTTTAGGGATTCCTAAAGTTTCAACGATTTTGTCTTGGAGCTCCTCATTTGTATTCTTGGAGAAAAATATTGAAGACTTGTGGAAGTTGACTTTCTGTCCCGAATGAGTGCAAAATAAGTCTAAGCATCTTCTTATTTCTACTGCTTGCTCCAATGTTGCCTCACCAAATAAGGTCATATCATCTGCAAATAGAAGATGGGAAATGTGAGGACCCGATTTAGACGTTCTAATTCCTTTCCATTTGCCTTTGTTCACTGATTCAAGTATAATGTGACTAAGTCTTTCAATACAGAGAACAAAGAGTAAAGGGGATAGAGGGTCTCCATGTCTTATGCCTCTTCCGGGTTTGAACCATTCCATTTGTTGTCTTTCCCAAAGCACTGCTAGTCTGGACGAAGATACACAGTGCATTATATTCCTAGTCCATGTATGATTGAATCCGGACTTTGACAGTGTATCTTCGATTAGGTTCCAAGATAACCTATCGTAGGCTTTTTCCAGATCTATTTTCAACACCATCCATCCTACTTTGCCTCTTTTGGTTTTCATTGAGTTTAGAACTTCTTGAAAGACTAAGATGTTGTCCGAGATTTGTCTTCCCGGGATGAAGCTGGCTTGAAACGGCCCTATCAGCTTACTTAGCACATCCTGTAATCTGTTCACCATCATTTTTGTTACTAGTTTATAGGCTACATTGCAAAGGCCAATAGGTCTAAATTGCCTGACTGAATCCGGGCTATCTACTTTAGGTATCAAAGATATCAAAGTGTCATTGCATCCTTGATACAATCTTCCTTCTTCGAAGAAGTCCAACGCAAACTTAGTTAGGCTGTGTCCTACGGTATTCCATGTTTTTTGGTAGAAACCCGCTGTAAAGCCATCCGGACCTGGTGATTTGCAAGGTGACATATCGAATAAGGCCTTCTTAACTTCCTCCATTGTGAATACCTTGTTGATCTCAGCCCATTCTGAGTCCAAAATCTTAGGGAAATTTTCTTGTGCTAGGGGAACCAGGGATGTCCCACTGTCAACTTCAAAAAGTTTTATGAAATAGTTCTTAACAAGCTCGCTAACCTGAGTGGTATCGAGTATAAGCTGCCCATTGTCATCTCTTAAACCTTTAATCTTGGGGGCCAGGGAGTCAGATTTATTTAAAGCAATATTGTATGTTCTCACAAATTTAAACAGATCAAACATGAAGATAGATTACTTTCATTGAGTCATCGTGATTTACTCCTAAATGCTCTATCGGGTTGGGGTGTGGGGACCCTTATTGTAACACCCCACTTTTCTTAAACTTGCTTAACAAACTATTTCTTGAAAAATAAACTAAGGCAGCAGATTAAAACAACTAAAAACGCTTAAAGAGGTGTCACCGCCACAGTCACCGCCCACGGTGACTGCACATGCTACAAAAGGAAACTAAAATCAAACATTTAAGTCTTCCTAGAAACCAAACAAACTAGGGGATAAGACCCCGGTGTCCAGTACCATCAAAACAAGGTAGTCAACTACAAACCCAAAAACAACATAAGACTTTAGACTACAAAGCTATCTAAGCTAAACTAGTCTAACTCGTGCTCTCTCTCTTACGAATTGGGCCCACCTGAAAAGGGTTAACAAGCAACAAGTAGCAAACAAACCCGTTAGCACGAAGCTAAGTATAACGCCACTCAACCCTTTAAAGAAAACAATATATACTTTTGGGAAAAATAGAGTTTCACATTCTTAGCTCAAACAACTTAAACACTTAAACCATACTTTGGCATTAACTTCTAGATGCTCGAAACCTAATTAACGAATAGGCATGCTTGTACAACCAACAACTCATCACAGTCTCAAAACTCATAAGCAAATTGAAGCTTTCTCAAGTACCTAACAATCTCATACTTTCTCATATAACCAAATAAGCAATCTCATGTTATCAAATAACTAGTAGGAAATCACATGCTACTAATCATGCAATCTCGTGCAAGACATAGCTCATAAGCAAACTCATGCTACCAATCATGCAATCTCGTGCAAGGCATATAATCATAAGCAATCTCATGTTACTAATCATGCAATCTCGTGCAAGGCATATAATCATAAGCGAACTCATGCTACTAATCATGCAATCTCGTGCAAGACATACAATCATAAGCAATCTCATGCAAGGCATATAATCATAAGCAAACTCATTCTACTAATCAAGCAATCTCGTTCAAGGCATATAATCATAAGCAAACTCATGCTACTAATCATGCAATCTCGTTCAAGGCATATAATCATAATGATGATGCTATAGTATAAGTATAATATACATATACACTCTTTTGTAAAAAGAACACTTTTTCTGTGGAGATTTCTTATAGCCAAAAATGACTCGCTTTGATATTCTTTTCTTAGAGTCTCAATGACTCGCTTTCTTAGAGTCGTGTTGACTCGCTTTCTTAGAGTCTCAATGACTCGCTTTCTTTACTCGTGGATGAGGGATGGACTTTACCGTAGCGTGAATGAACCTATTGGTCTCGGCGTCTAGCCGGCCAATCTCTCATCTCGTCCACAGAACCACTGTCTTGGTTCCAAATTTCAAACTCTGTAGAATCAGGTATCGAACTATCGGTGTGCACACCCCCTGACCAGAATTCCAAGCCTGGCGGGCAGTTTTCAACCTAGTAACTCGGGAATATCGACCTCGTTACTTCACATCAGATCGCAAATGCCCGTTTCTTTCTCTTTTACTCCGAAAGGACATAGTCCCAACGGGTCTTCCAAAAACCACGGTTTACTCACACTAGATACATATAGATATAGCTCATGCAACTCAAATCATGCGGTACTTAACTCATGCAACTTACGCACATAACTTCTCAACAGATTCTCAATACAATATGATAATGGCTCTCCATACTAAATATGAATTTTAGAAAATAATACTTAGGCTCACGTTGGCCACTTATGTACTTTTAAAACATGAAATGCGCAAAATGCAATTTACTGTGAAACATGTTTCAATTTCTATTTACTGACTTACTGTAAATACTCAATAACTCGATAAATCATGCTTGTAAATCATAACTTTACAAATCTTCTCAACAAACACTTAGCAAGTATTTAACATGCACTAGGAACTCAAAATACTCAATTTAAGCTCTATCACTATAATATGACATTCAAGGAGTTCATACTCTGTAAACTTCATTATTCAAGAACTTGACAATAATCTCAATAAATCATAGGCGACACTTTAATCATGCTTCTTTAGCTAAACTTAACAAATAAGCTCATACTTCTCTATTTAACAATCAAATAATAACATGCTCAACATTTAGATGATCAAAGTCTGATACTTCTTATTTCTACTCACTGTAACAAGCTTCAAACAACCTCTGCAACAATTTCCTTTGCAAAAACTAGCATAAGGAGCTCAAATCTTAACCAAAACCAACGAAATCAAAGTCTAAATGTGCGTCAAGACGGCCCCGAGGTTCCGAGCCACAAGGGCCTGCGACTCCTTGTCTGAAACGACATGTAGCTGAGCCACAAGGGCTCGGCCACTGCACAGACATTAAGCAACGGAGGCCTCGACGGGACTAGCCTAGCCCCGCCCCCTTGGCCCGGTAAACTCACGGCTTAGGGCAACGACCCTTTCCTAGGGCCGTTCCCTAGAGCCGGTTCTTCACGGGCTGGCCAACGGCCTGCTCTGAGGACCGTTGGCTAGGCCCGTGAAGTCTACTGGTGCACACTGCCTGTGCACCAGATGGCTTCTTACATCTGCAAGAAAATTCTCAGGCAATTCCCACACCTCGAAACCATCAACAACACATCATAAATCAAGAATAAATCACTTAATAGCTCAAACACTTCAATAAACTAGCATTTATACTCATTTCTACTCAAAATAGACTTCACAGAGTCTAAGAAATAGCTTTGGGAGTCCATGGGTTATACCTTTTGTTGCCTCTTCTTCTTGTGTGGATCTCAGCCTCCTCTCCACTCAAAAACCTTCACTTCATTCACCACCTAAACACCCTCAAGCAACCACAAAAGATAGGCCTAAGTATCTCAGAGATTTGGAGCTAAAGGAAAAATAACTCAAGAAGCAAAGTGAAGGGATGATAGAGGATGAATAGCTTAATTAAGGTACTTGGTTTAATTTTCCCGTTTACTGAGATATTTTAATAACACACACACTATCATTATTAGTATCACTATCACTATCATTTAAAGGTCTCAATTAGAGATTTAATGATGTTTAAAAAAAAAAGTAAAATAATAAGTCCAATTTAAAAAAAAAAAAGGAATTAAAAAGAGAAGTTAGAGATTGATATATATTTTTTGATTAATAATTGAGTCTATATATGGATTCGGATTCATGATATAACTATTGAATATCAAAACAATACGCACGTAGTTTATCTGTGTATTGGGTGATTTCCTCTTTATGAGATTGAATTGGTTTTGTAAGAGAAGTTAAAATATGTAAGTGAACAAGTCAACAAGTGCGTGCTTCAATTAATAAATTAAAAAGCAATCCCGCTGGCTTAACGCAGTTGGTTCGTTGATTTATTTAAAGGTCATGATTGAAGGTGGCAATGTAGGGGTTCGAATCCCATTGTCCAAGGATGATGGAAGATCTGTATTGGATCCCTTGTGCACACATGAAGATTAGGATCTGACCGAAAATAGGGTCTTGTGGATATAGAATTGGATCCCTTGTGCACACATGAAAATTAGGATCTGACTGAAAACAGGATCTTGTGGACATAGAATTAGACAGACGAAAAATGTACTTTTCCTTGTGGTCATTTGCTATTACCCCGTGTTTAAACTCTTTTTTTTTTTTTTAAATGATTCCAGGTTTCTTCAAAATGACAAACTTTTTTCAAATTTTAAAAAATGCTATCACATCTTTCATTTAAAATTTTGGATATTTTAATAATCAGTATCTTTTATTAATAATCAATTAAAACGTGATAAAATTAACTTTGACTAGAATTTAGTCAAGTGTGGCAATTAATGACATGTAACTATAAAGTCAATGCACCATATAAAAGACAAAGGGATGTTTCTTTTTTAAAACAAAACAAAATAATGTATCATTTTTAATTTCTTTTTGAAAGTAAGAATGAGAGGGGACACCGCATAGAGGAAAAATAAACTAATTATGCTTTAATTTGTGAGTAGAGTCCACCTCGGATAAGTCAGACTAATCCCTATTAGGGGATTATTCTTAGTTTTTCAAATAATAAAATCTAGGGAGAATAGTTTTTACTAATGAGCTAGGAGACCAAGATTTTTGGGTTGAGATCCTCCCGCGGCAAACAACTAGATTTTGTCAGAATTTTAATTTTTTTTAAGAAAAGAAAATCAGTGAAATGCGGTTGCATCTCATTGCCAACCAGCGGGCGCATGGGGTGATTGAGAGTGACCGCCAGCTCGCGGCCACTCTCAATTGAAGTTTAATTTGTTTTTAAACTGGCCAACTCGTTCTTTTGTTTTTTGTTTTTTTTTTTTGTTTTTTGTTTTTTTTTTTTGTTTTGTTTTGTTTTTTTTTTTTTTTTTTTTAGTTTGTCATGTTGAATTTTATTATTAAATTTCTATGTGATAAAATTATAATTTTAAAAAAATTTGTAAACATTTATAATTTTAAATTTATTTTAATTTTCATATGTGTAATTTAAATATAAAAAAATAATAATTGTAATAATAAAAAATAATGATAATAAATTAAGAGATAATTAAAATATAGTGGTAAAATGTTGGATCCACAAAAAAAAAAAAAAAGAGAAAAAACCTAAAATTAATGGGGAGAATGATTTTTGAGATTGAGTGACATAATTGATGATGATATGGATGTTTGGGCACACAAAAAATACTTAGGGAAATCACCCCACTATTGAGGATGCCCTAACTGCGTCCTCTGCAATAAATCTCTGAACATTATAGACGAACATCTAGCTAATGCAAGACTTGATCATGGATATATAACAGCATCCTCAATAGTTATAATTTTTGAGAAGTTTTGCATGTGTGACTAGGAAAGAAAAGATGGGAGGGAAGAACAAAAGGAAAAGAAAGAAAAAAAAAAAAAAAGGAGAAAAGTGTCATTAACTCGTTCGGTCGGGCGCTGTGTTGCGCTTCACGCGAGATAGGCACCAAAACCTGTTTTCCTTGGTGAGTTCCACACATCTGATAAAAACCAATGCTTTGTAGAGATATTTTTTTCTCTCTCATCCACATAAGCCTTGCTTTCTCAAAAACAACACCAAAACTTCTATTGGGAATGGCCTAAAGAATTTATTACCAAGATGGTCTGCTACTAGACTTTGTTATCCTAGGATAAGACAACAAAATTGGTCCGACAATTGCTTAGTAAATATAAGATTGTAAATTTGATTTTTCATATAAACTGATTGTTGGTCTTTTTAGTTTGAATTGATCATTTATGAACAACGTAATTTAGGCTATTTTATCTTTTTGTAATCTTTTACAACTAAGGTCACAAAACATGTTTTATCGAGAGTGCATATTCATAATCACTACGGGATTTACTGTAAATCAAAGAGTTTCAATCGTTATATCCTACACCACGACGCATATAGCACTGTGCGCCGCGTGCCTCCCAAAACGACGTCGTTTTGGGGTAGTGTTGGGAGGCGCGGTAGGAAGTTGCTGAGATTATGTGTATTTGTTCACAACGTTATGTGTATTGGTTCATACAGTTATGTGTATTTTTTTATACAATTATGTACATTCTTTTTATACAATTATGTACATCCGAATCAGAAAATTTGTGTGTATTATGTTAAGAGTTGATGTGTATTATGTTAAAAGTTTATGTTTATTATGTATTATGTTAGATTATGTGTATTATCTTTTAAAAAGAGTATGTATATATTGTTATATAATTATGTACATTCATATATAACATTATGTGTATTCTAGTATAACATTATGTACATTCTTGAACAGCGAGTTTTTTTTTTTTTTAAAGAAAAAACTATTGCCATTCACTGGGGCGGGAAATTTCAAAAAAAAAAAAAAAAAATTAAAACGACGTCGTTTTGTATCTGGGCTCATAGTGCAACGCGCGCCGTGATGTAGGATATAAATTGCCAAAGAGTTTGTTATCTCATTGACGTCTCAATAAGCACATACTTCCCTTAACTAGATCTGAAAGTGGGCCTAGTAGTAATCCACCTGCTTTCAACCATTTAATAGCTAATCTTGAGTCACTCTTTATATGTGTTTCTCATTCAACTTTATAGATATGATGAATCATGGATGAGCTGTATAAGAGGAAATTTCAAAATGGGCATCCCACTATCACCCTTTTTTAAATTGGTCCTATAATTTTTTTTTGAATTCAATTTGGTCCTCTAATTATTAAATTTTAAGCCAAATCGGTTCTCCGTTAGTTGGGCGTGAATTTGGCATCAAATTAGATGGAAAAATAGAAAATTTACATTGTATAATGTTTAGACTATTCGCGCCTTTAATTTTTCTCCCAAATTAGTGAGCGAATTGTTGAAGCCTGAAGAACCCTAATCCAATTGAAGCTAGTTTTGGAGAAAAATTCGTTCGCTAATTTGGAAGAATTAAACAATTCGTTCACTAATTTGAGAGAAAAATCAAATGCGCTGATAGTCTAAACATTATACAATGTAAATTTTCTATTTTGTCCTCTAATTTGAGGGTCAAGTTCACGCCTAACTAATGGATGATCAATTTGACTTAAAATCTAATAGTTAGAGGATCAATTTGAGAAAGGACTATAGCCGGATGACCATTTTAAAAATTTCCTCGCTCTATAATAACAAGTTAGAAACCCACCCCATGCTCACTTTGGACTTGCAAGGCAAGCCCCTATGGTTGTGAGCTGGAGTTGCCATAGAGCAATGGAGGTCCCACTATAGAGGCAAATTATATCGTGCACGATTATGCACCGCGCATCAAAAGGACGTCGTTTTATTTAATGAAAAGAAGCGGAATCTTCATAAAAAGTAACTCTGTTCTTCAGTTTTATTTGGTATACACTACAGTTTCATTTCAACACAACTACAGTTTCATTTCGATATAATTAACTACAATTTCATTCAATATTTATACACTCAAATATGTGAAATGTTATTTAATTTTATTTTATATACATTATAGTTTCATTAAAACACAACTACATGATCATTTCAATATAATTACAGCTTCATTGTACAATATACACTAAAAAATGTGAAATGTTATTTAGTTTCATTTTATATATACTGTAGTTTTATTTCACCACAACTAAAATATCATTTTGTTTCATTTGATAATATAAAAATAATACGTGAGACAGTGTCTGTTTAGACACACTGTAATGTCACTCCGTTATAACTGCAGAAACGGTGCCGTTTTGACGCGCAATGCATAATCGATTATGCACAGCGGTCCACGATATAACGACTGCACTATAGAGAAAAAGGGTGACAAGTTTGAAGCCAGCCAAGCAACTACTTCTAGTTTAAATTTTTACGAAATATGCTATTAATATAATTACTTAAGTAAATGCCGTTGCACGTAAGTCAAAGTCAAAAGAATCAAATTGAACTCTCTAGTTTTTTAATAAACTAGTTACAACTACGCGTGATGTGTTAAACATGTATTTCTTACGAGTCAAATTTTAATAATTTGGGCATTGTATTTTTGTCACAATAAATATAATAAATAATCGATGGTGTAGACGGTTTAATCGGTGCCTAGGAGACCTAGACGGCGCTTAGGAGGTTTAGGTGATCAGTGCCTAAGCGGTGCTTAGGCGGCCGCCGGCCGCCTAGACCACCGATTATAGTGATACACTAGACGGCAGGCCGGCGTCTAGGCGGATTTTTGTAACACTGTACATTATAAAAAATAATGTACTTTTAGTACTCAAATAATATATATATTTTTTTCTGAATTCAAGTTACATTTTTAATATACTAAATTATATTATTTGTGTATTGAATATACATTATTTGATAGTATACAAAATAATGTACTTTCAAACTCAAATAATGTACTTTATGTATATAAGTAATGTACTTTTTACTTATGGTCGACACTAATGATGGACAAATTGAGTGGTGTTACATGGTTAGCCTTTGCCCCCTTTGGTTGATAAATGAAATTCGAACCAACAAAGCAACCAAACCCCAACCCATTTATTTAACATAACAACCAACTCCATTATATTCACAACCATAATTTGGCCCCAAAAAAGCCCAGCCCAATTATTTAACCCACAAAACAAGGCCATTATACATATAGCCAAAATTCAATCCAAAAGAGAAAAACAAAACCCAACCAAATTATCTAACCCAAAACCCAACCCATTTAACCACATCCCTCCATAATAAGTCACAGTGTCAAATTTAGAATTGAGTAGGGGTTGAACTCGACCAACTCAACCGAAGTTCAACATTTTTTTAGCATGCTTGTTTTTATTGTACATAATTTATAAAATCACCACATCACATTGGTAAATGATACTAATTAATTGTATGTTAAACAGTAATCATTAGCACTGAAAAATTGAAAAAATTAATATTGTCCATTTTAGGACACTTGTTCAGCCAGAATGATTACAATACAACTTTAAATATTAAAAAATAAAATAAAATTGAAAACTAAATAGTTTAAATAAATATTTGGCTGTCGAGCAAATCCAAAACAAAAGTGAAATAATTACCATGCTTTGAATGGCAAAACGACATTGTTTTCGGGAACCAAAACAAATCTCATTGGACAATCCATGAAGTTATATATATATATATATATATATATATATATATATATATATATATATATATATATATATATATATATATATATATATATAATTAAGTTCCAGTGCGGGTGAATGTTTCCCGTGCGGTTGTGAGATTTTTATGTGCGTGAGTCTTGTGCTTAAGGTGCGTGAATTTTGTACTTAAGGTGCGTGTGTTTTGTGCTTTATGTGCGTGAGATGTGTTCTTAATGTGAGTAGTTGTTGAAACTTAGTGCATGAGATTTGTGTTTAAGGTGCGTGAGGTTTGTGCTTAAGGTGCGTGAGGTTTGTGCTTAAGGTGCGTGAGTTTTGTGCTTAAGGTGCATGAGTTTTGTGCTTAAGGTACGTGGGTTTGTGTTCTGAAGGTGTTTTGTTTGTGTGCTTAATGTGCGTTTGTTTTGTACTTTAAGTGCATCAGTTTAATGCTTAATGTGCGTCATGTGTAACACACACTTTCCTAAAATCGATTCGCTACTTCCCGAAGGTGCTAAGAGTGTTGTAGCGTCAGTCTCCCAAGATAAAAAGGATAACGACATTAAGTTTGAGCACTCAAGCAAAAGGTCGGCGAAATAGAACAGCAGGCGAGCACTCGGTACAGTTTACGGAAGTGTTCGGCAGAATTTTCTTTGTAACAGAAGAGTTGAGAGAGAAAACAGAGATTTTGAAAGTTCAAAATCTAGCAGCTAAAACAAGTTTTCCCAACACAAGTATTTATAGGAAAATGAGGAGTTAATAATAGCACTAATAATGACATTAACATCTGAAATAAATTCAAATATGTAACCCCATAACAACTTTAATTTGGAGTTTAACACAACTATTATGACCGTTAATTGTAGTTTGAGCAGTACTCAAGCTCATTTTGCAGCACCCCTGCGCGCGAGAAAACACCTCTATGCTATACAATTCAACATGGTTGTAAAATGTTCTTGTTTATTTTTTTGAAATATATGTGGTGCTTTATTAAAAATATGCCGAAATAATGTTAGGTGGGAGAAGATCCCAGTACATAGCAGCCGATTGCTGGTATGCTGAAGTAGCTAAAGCATGAGCTATAAAATTGTCTAGTTTATGAATAAAGTGGAAAGAACAAGACTGAAAATAAACTGTAGCTGCTCTGCAGGCATCAATGGCATAGACGTCGTAAGTGCGAAACGTAGTAGGTGGTGTAGTAAGATAACGTTGTAGCATTAAACAATCTGTATATATCTCGATGTTCTGCTCCCCTTAATCCTTTAACCATGACAAAGCCTCCTTGCATGCCAATGCCTCGGCCATAAGAGGTGAGAAACAATCCGGGAGGGGTGCACTGAAGGCCGAGACATACCCTCCATTCATCTCTAAAAGGATTGCCCCGACCGTAGCCTTGCCCGTATTTTGCATAAACCCGGCATCGATTCGGCAACGCCTCCGAGGTGGCTCTTTCTGTACAGCATCGTGAGACCCGGCATGAGCGCCAAGATGAGGATATTGCGTTGCAGGCAGTGGTGCGTGGCTTTGGGCTACCGGCGGGTTTGCCTGTTTCCATGCGTGCGTTGCCGTAGTCGCGGCTGCCAGCAAGGCTTGTGGCCGTGGTAACATTGCATTCCAAACCGCCCTGTTTCGTGCTCTCCAAATATTGTAGAGGATCGATGCTGCATATAATATCCCATCAAAATCTAAAACATTTAGGAGTTCACCAAACCAAATATGAAAAATATTCGTCATAATATTGGGGATTGGAAGGTTGGATCGGTCCCAAATGTTCTTTGCAAATTCACATAACACTAAGGCATGCATAGTGTCCTCTTAGATATTCCACACATGGCACAATATGGGTTCACTTCAACCCTCTTTATAAGCAAGTTAGAGGTGGTAGGCAGTATATCACAAATGGCTCTCAATAGGAACATTCTCCATTTTGGGGGGATTTTGAGTTTCCACAAGGTTAACCATTTTGTAAAGGTCCCATTCTCATTCCCATAATTACCAACTATTAATCTGTACCGCCTTTCACAGAATAAATTCCTCTCGGGTCCCCAGGCCAATACCAAGTATCACCATAATCTGGAGAAACTGGTATTTTTAGAATATTTGCCACATCACCAGGCTGAAAAAGATCAGTTAGAATTGAAGGATCCCATGTTCGTGTTTGTTGATCAATCAATCCCACCACTTTGGCATCCTGTAACTGTACTGGCATCTCCGTTTGTATCATGGGGTCTTGGTCGTCCTGTAACCAGGGGTGGGTCCATATGAGTGTAGATTCCCCATTTCTAATCCTACGCCTTACCCCACTACAAATTATACTCTTAGCCGCCATAATACTCCGCCAGCAGAAACTAGGATTATTTTCCACTTGTGCATAAAAAAATGAGCCTTTGGCATAATACCGTGCTTTATATATACGAGCCACCAGGGACTCAGGCTTAGTAAGCATTCGCCATGCCTGTTTCCCCAACATAGCCAGTTAAAAGCACGCAAATCCTTGAATCCCAAACCCCCAAATTTCTTAGGAATACACAGTTTGTCCCAAGCCTTCCAATGTATCCGTCTATCAGTTCCAGAGTCTCACCAGTACCGATTCATCGTCTTCTCAATCGCTGTACACACAGAAGTTGGCAGCAGGAAGACACTCATTGAAAAGGTAGGCATGGATTGTGCTACACTTTTCAATAAAATTTTCTTACCCGCCTGTGATAATAACCTCTTATTCCATGACCCAATTCTTTACCGAATTTTATCCTCTATATATGCAAAAGTTGCCTTCTTGTTTCTCCCTACAAATGAGGGGAGTCCCAAATACTTGCCAAAATTAGGAGCCTGCTCGACTCCCAGAACTTGTGCCACAACTTCCTTACTTGCGTTACTTGTATTCCTGCTATAACATATGCTTGACTTGTGGTAATTAACCACTTGCCCAGATAAATCCTCATAGACCGATAGACACCTCTTAATCTCACTAGCCTCTTCAACATTAGCTTTAAAAAACAGAAGGCTATCATCGGCGAAAAACAAATGAGAGATTGGGGGAGCACCTCTTGCCACTCTGCATCCATGGATCAAACCCCTATTGTGAGTCTGCTGTAATAACAGAGAAAGACCCCCTGCACAAATAATAAAAAGATATGGAGATAATGGGTCCCCTGCTTTAAACCACGTGTGGGTATAATAGGATCACTCCTAGAGCCATTCACCAATAAATTATACGAGACTATAGATACACATTTCATGATTAACTGCACCCATCCAACATCAAAACCCAAAGCCAACATCATTTTTTCCAGGAAAGGCCACTCCATCCGGTCATAGGCTTTCGTCATATCAAGCTTCAGAGCACTCCACCCCACCATGCCACACTGTTTCCTGTTCAGAGCACTCCACCCCACCATGCCACACTGTTTCCTGTTCAAAAAATGACCCAGTTCCGCTGCTACCAGAATATTATCAGTTATAAGCCTATCTGGAATAAAGGCACTCTGCGATTCCGATATTATTCCTTCCAGTAGCGGCTTCAAAATATTCTTGTATATATAGTAGTGAAAACTCACTTCCCAAACCAATGTGGACAAGTGCTTTTACAAAGCCTTTCTACCTTAATTTGAAAGTCAAATGGTCTACTTTGAGAATTAATTTTTCATTTATCCATTATCTATTTTGAGCGTACAATATATCAATCTCTTCGTCTTACTACGAAGAATCCGAATCCACTTTGGTCCGACCCAAATCGGAAGTGAACCCCATATATATTTGTACCACAAAATGACCACTTTCTATGCCATTTTAGACTAAAAATTCCAATACACACACACACTATTATCATTGGCCCTGTTTGGTAAATGGCTGTTAATTTTTAGCTGATTGGGTTAATTAGAGTGTATAACTAGTTGATAACATTAGTTGATTGTAGAAAGGTGTTTAGTAAATTATCTGTTAGTTGGTAGTTGTTTGGTATAATTTCTTTTCTCAAAAAGCTAATTGAAAAAATTGTTTTGAGTAGCTTTTTGAATTTTAGCATTTTGAAGTACAAAAAATTAATTAACCAAGCACTTATATTGATTTTTAAACCAAGTCAAACAAATAATACTGGTCAAATAAGTCAAAATTGGCCGATAGGCTACCAAACAGGGTCATTGTCTTTTTGGGGGAGGAGGACTTGTAATTGGTTCTGTTTTTGTAGGCACTAAATTTGACAAATCTAGGAAAAGAAGAAATTTCAAAATAGCCACCGTTGCTATATTCATTGATCCTATATGTAAAATACTTATTGTACATTCATTAAATATATTAGAACTAATATAAATTTACAATTCATTTAATCTTCTAGACTCAACCTGCTTAGATTAAAAGAAAAATCAACATCAACCTTGACAACAAAAATACTTGGTAGAGAAATTCAAATCAAAAGTAATATTTATTTAGACTATTATTTTTAGACAGTATTTAGACTATCGATTTTACAAAGTTACAAACATTTATTTTATTGATAATTATAATGAATCTCCTATATTTTCTTGCATTCATATACTTTGAATTACCTATTTGAATAAACAAATTTGATATTCAATTACCTATGTGTGAACTTCTCCTATATAAATATACTTTAAAATACATATTTAAATATAAACATTAGGCATTAGTTCATTCGCACAATACACATGTAAAACTAGTAAAACCATAAAAACTGGCGTGTTGCTATTTGTGTTTGTTGTCTTCGTTTTTTTTTTTTTTTTTTTTTTTTTTTTTTTTTTTTTTTTTTTTTTCCTTGCGTTTAAAAAGAATATAAAATATAAAAGTAGTTTTTAACAAAAAATGTAATACACTTCTATAAGTCAATAAGTATTAAATTTTTATTAATAATTTTTAAACATCAACCAAAAAATACTCTTTCAAGTATTAAATAATAATAGTTATTGACTAATTAACATTAAAGTTTTACATTTTCATTTAATAGTTAATAAGAGTCTAACATAAGTGGTTTTGTGTTATAAAAAATCGTCTACTTCTCTTTTAACAATAAAGATAACAATATGCGAATGACCTTGTGGTCAAGAGGCACCAAGTTGCCCATATGAGAAATTGTAGATTCGAGTCTTAGTGGAGACGGCATTGACTCTTTGTGCTTCAATAGGTTAAGAAAGTAGAAAAAAGTAGATATGAACAGATACTATATTGTAATAAAGTCAAGTCGATCATTAGTACTCAAAAAAAAAAAAAAATTAAAGATAACAATATATGTCTCATAAATAAATAAAAATCCAAAACCAAAGCTAGGTAAAAGAAAAAAAATCTCATATAATGAAATTAAAAATTCTATCAAAGCCCACAGTTTGAAACTGGGGATCCGGATCCACCTTGCAAAGTGGATCTAGGTCCAAAAATACACAAATTATATACTGAATGTTCACAATTTTATATACTAAATATTCACAATTTACATACTGAATGTTCACGATTCAAATTGTGAACATTCATATGTAAATTGTGTATTCTGACCCTAGACCCACGGTCCATGTTATAACTGTCGTTCAAACTAGGCAATTTATATCATGGACCAGGGTCCACATAGTATTATGGATCATGGATTGAAACAACGAGGTACAGAATTCATACTCGTAAGGTACATAATTTTATAACACAAAATTAAAAAAATCACAACACAAGACACATAACATAGCATTATAGACCTAGATAGATTGAAAGACGAGGTACAAAATTCATACTTGTAAGGAATAAAATTTCATAACATAAAACACAAAAAATCATAACACGTGTTCATATACACACAATTTTACAACACAAAACACAAAAATTCATAACATAAGACAAAATTACTAATGTTTGTTCCAAGTACAGAATTCATACGCATACGGTGCAAAATCTTATAACGCAAAATACAAAAAATCATAACACAAAATACATGAATTAGGATTGATAGTGCACCGTGAGTCCTGGTCCATGATATAACCATCGTTGAAAATGATTCCACTTATTAAAATTTCTTAAAACCCTATGAAGAGTGAAGACAGGTTAGAGGATTGGATTTGGTCTCTAACAAGTCTTCAAGTCCATTTTGTACAATATTTAGTGGGAAAATTTGAAAAATAAAATAAAAATAGAAGGCTGCGGCCTGCGGGCAACCTATGAAGAAGCCTCTATATATCCGACATGGTGAGGAGCTGTACGTGTCTGCTTCTTACTTCATACACAAGAAGAGTGGGAACAGTGTAAGTGTGTAATAGACTGATTCAAATCGAATTGGACATTATAACAATTAAATTGTAATTTAAAAAATTTCGGTTTCTGTTTATTAAAATAAAAAATAGGAACCATCAATTTCGGTTCAAAAATCAGTTGGCTCTGCTTTTAAACCAGAAAAAAAAATAAAAAAAAATAAAAAAATAAGGGAAAATTGTAAAAATTGCCTTCTATAATTGACCAATTATCAATGTCGCCCCTAAATTATGAGTGGTGTAAATGTCGCCCCTCAATTATCAAAATGGTGCACATATAGTCCCTCCCGTAACAGACCTGTAAGTCCACGTTAGTCTACGCCGTATAGTTGGAGTAATCAAGTAATTTACTTTTTGGTTTCCTTTTTCTTTTTATATTTTCCATTTCCCCTCCTCATTTGAGACCATCGCCATTCCCTTTGACGCCTCATCGCCGTTCCGTACCAAAAGCATCGGAAATCGCTGCGTTGATTTCATTCGCTACCCACGATTCTGACTTCCGGCGGGAGGCGAACCGCTTCATTCCTCCCAAACCAGGTGGCTTAGCTAGTGGTTCAATACTCACTGGTACTTGACGGCTTTTTATATCCTTCACGCTCTTTCTTGACGGCGTTTGCTGCTCTGTCTTTGACTCCGCCGGTTTCTTTCCCCGGTTGGATAAGAACACGGAAACTAGCCGCGAGTAGAACCCGGTTTTCCCCTTCCCTCCGACGCTTCTAGATTTTTCTAATTTTTCCGGAGATGATTTCCGGCGACTGCGCTTTGATCGTAATCTTCCTATGCACGAAACCTTGGGGGACGACGGTTCGCCTACCGGTTTCCCCATAGACTCCGCACGCCACGGCGGGAAAAGACGGATATTCGTCGGTTTGCTGCAACTCCTCCGCATCGAGTCGGCCTAGTTGTTCTTCTGAGTCTTGGAGCCCGATTATCGAAGGGGGAAAGGAAAATATAAAAAGAAAAAGGAAAAAAAAGTAAATTACTTAATTACCCCAACTAAACGGCGTAGACTAACGTAGACTCACAGATCTGTTACGGGAGGGGCTATATGTGCACCATTTTGATAATTGAGGGGCGACATTTACACCACTCATAATTCAGGGGCGACATTGATAATTGGTCAATTATAGAGGAGCATTTTTTACAATTTTCTCAAAAAAATAATTATTGAATTTAGATTATTTAAAAAAAATAAAAATAGAATTTATAAATAAATAAATTCGAACAGACGGTTGAAATCAGAACTGCTGATTCTGGTTTACCATTTATTAGAACTGTGAGTTGATATATAGTTCGAAAACGAAACTGAGTCATATTTACAACAAATTGGTAGCCCATTAACAACAATGGTTCAACATTCATGTGCGGTGGATTAATGTGCGTGTGATTTGTACTCAATATGCGTGAGTGTTGTGTTTAATGTGCCTGAGATTTGTACTTAATGTGCGTGAATGTGTAAAATGCAGCAGAAAATATTGATGTCAGCTTCTTCCCCATCCCCAGTAGCCATTTGCCCCCTCCCTGATGATGATGATGCGGAGGCGGGCTATGGTGATTAAGAATTATGGGAATAATACAACAGAAATTCACACTTAGCTGCTGTGCAAATTGTACTGTGCGTGCGTCATTTATATAAACATTCAACTGCACTGAAGGTAGCTAATAATCCAGAATCCATGGCCAAATTGAAGGAAGAAGTAACAAGAAGCTTGGGCGTTAATGTGCGTGAGTTTCTGTTCTGCTTCCTTCTGAGCTCGTAATTCTGAAATACTCACGCACATTAAGCACAAATCTCACGCACATTAAACACAATACTCAGGCACATTAAGTACAAAACTCACGTATATTAACATGATGCACATTTGTTGGTCCCGATAGGGTGGTAAAAAGTCTAAAGGGGGGGGGGGGGGGGGGTGAATAGACTTTTTAAACTTTTTCAAAATTAATAACACTTTGGTAATTTCAACTCTAAGTAACAAGATATGAAACTTAGATGCGCAGCGGAATAATTAAAACAACCAAGTGTTACGCAAAATCAAAGAGATATATTACATGCAATATGATGGATATGCTTGGTATGGCTCAAATAATCAGTATGCAAATTTATGCTCACATGCATACGTGAAAACTACTAGACCCAGATGAATAATTCGCACAATATAAGATGGGTTAGTCAAATATTCAACATGCAAGACAACAAAATATTTAAAGAGATGGTTCACTCAATATGTGTGTGATATCACGTGTGAATCAATGAATGAATCCAAAATAGAATTGTGTCTGCATGCACTTGTAAAGTCACATAACCCAAACAATAAGATAAATGAATAAGACGAATAGTAAATGGGTTAGTATGCATGCAATAATAAATAAAGCAGTAAGTAAATGAGAGAGAGGCAATTTATAGTGGTTCAGAGGTGGTGTAATCCTCCTAGTCCACTCTTCTCCTTTCACTCCAAGGAGGAAATTCACTATCTCATTCACCCAGATACAAATAGTGAATCAAGTGCACACAGGCACTTCCCGAGTGTTTTGCACACAGCTACACTCAATCCCGAGTATCTCGCAAAAAGCTATACTCCTACACCAACTAAGTGTCTTGCACACAGCTACACTTAGCACCACCGAGCGTCTCGCACACAGCTACACTCAGCAACCACGAGTGTCTCGCACAAAGCTACACTCACGAGTGTCTCGCACAAAGCTACACTCAACAGGGTAGTGTCTTGCACAAAGCTACACTCAACCCTCTTTCTACACACAGTAGAGGTAAGATTTAGAGAAAACAAATTTCTCTTCTAAGGACTTGAAGAATCTATCGTGTAAGCTCAAAACTAGATATTTTCGAATTTTTGCTCTTTGAGTATTGTTGCATCCCTGCTTCATGTCTTCAAGTCATCTGGTATATATAGCTGAAGAAGCTATATTACCGTTGTAGCATCACTTGATCTTGATCGTCCATCTTGATCAGCTACACATTATTGCCAAGTTGCATTGCGGTGATTTAATGCAAGAGATGGACTTCTTACAGTGAGTTTGAAAATCCTCACCTGACAAAACTTCAAAGTCGTATATGTCGGCTCATCAGCTGAATCTTCTCCGAAAAATAATTACCTTATCTTGACGGATTCAAAATGATGAAATCTTCCAAAAGTTTTTCTGCTGATTCTTGCTTGAGTAAAAATTATATCTTTGTCCATTTCTTCTTCTGAAATTATTTGAGATGCATAGCAGATATTTAAATGATAAAGAAGATGTGTAGAAGAATTCACGTGCATCTTCCTTATCATGTCCACAAGCTTCCAAACTTGTAGTCAATTTAGCCTTCCATGTGTCCACATTGTAGCATGCACCTAACAAGTGTCATTCTTAAAAAATATGCTTCCAAGTGTCATTCTTAATGAATATACTTCAAATGAGATTTGAACACAAGGCAACAACATATATCTCTCACACTTATACCACTACACCATATTAACTCATTAATTAACATTTCTGGATTTAATCTTTATTCCCAGAATGGCTTTAGTAGCATTTTAGATTAATTCACAAATTAATCCGAGTCTGCTTCTTGGTCGTCCCCTATCAGCCCCTTAGTCATCCCCTTCTTTATCTCTTACTCAAAAATGTAGCAATTCAATCTCTAACCCATAACCTTTGACTTTAACAACCTTGTTCCTTATTCACTTCACCGCTTGATCCTTTAATGTCTTCCAAGGTAAATAATTTTCAAATAGTAACATTCTGGATAAGTATATTTTGCTATGAATTCGTAGACTTTATGGCTTGACTTGGGACTTAGGCTAATAGACAACTAGACTCAAAATAAAATTAGGGGGTTCTAAAAATACAAATTTGGCTCATCAAAACTATTACATTTTATTCATAACAACATTAAGTACAAATCTCATGCACATTGAGTACAAATCTCAAGCACATTGTGTATAAACCTCACGCACATTAATCCATCGCACATCCGCACGGGAAGCCACAAATGCACCTGATCCCTTCCCTATATATATATATATATATATATATATATATATATATATATATATGTATGTATGTATGTATGTATGTATGTATGTATGTATGTATGTATGTATGTATGTATGTATGTATGTATGTATGTATGTATGTATGTATGTATGTATGTATGTATGTACATACATACATACATACATACATACATACATACATACATACATACATACATACATATATATATATATATATATATATATATATATATATATATATATATATATGCTTGGTTCCCATGAAGTCTCTATTTAAAATGAGATTATGAGGCCTAATCATGGTCATTAACTCATTACAATTTACAAATAGATGGTTGAGATTTAAAGAGATATCTAATTAAATTAAGGATATGTTTTAAATATAAGGACAAAAGAGTAATTGTAGTAAAGTGGTTAATTTTGGTTAGAATAAAATTGAAATATTTAGCCTAATATTAGGGGAATATGAATGGTAATAAGTAGTATGTATTTTTGTATGAAAGAAGAACGTGAAAAACACAGCGCAGAGAACCCTTAGGGAGACATCTATGGTAGCTTGTGAATGACGAGTAACAACACGGGTATGTGATTCTATACTTTTCTTTTATTTGTTTTTCTATGGAGGTGAGTGCATTCGGTATATTGCTTGTGCAACTTCAGATAATGGGGCATGTGCGGGATGTTGAATATTTTGGTGGGGAAGTTTTTTTTTTTTTTTTAAGATTGAAGTCGTGGTGGTGCTTGGGCAGTCCGGAAGGGGTGTTTTTTTTAATGAAGAAATCATAAATTGATATAGTTGCTGGAGCACGTTAGTTCTACCTGTGTGCGTTGTTTTGACTAGGCTTGTGCGTCGCGTCGTGTGGGTACAATGTCTGTGTTGAAGCTAAACCAGTAGGTTAATGGGGAGATGATGGTTTGTGCGTGTTATTGTTTCGTTGTGTGCGACATTGTGTAATAGATGAGTACCGTGGATTTTTTGTTTTAAAGAGTGTGAAAAAACAACTATGGGCGGTATGGGCGCATGGAGCTTAGCAGCTTTTGCTTTTTTGTTTTTGTTTTTTCGGTAATTGGAGAAAACAACAAGTGATATAACATCTTGGAGCAGGGTAGGTTGTAGAGCTGTCAAAACGGGCTTAGCCCGCCGGCCCGGCCCGCCCCGTCCCTACTTAGGTAGGGGGCGGGTTTTGAAAATAGAGGACCGTTTAGGAGCGGGCTTTTTTGGCCCGCCCCGCTTAGGCCCGCGGCCCGCCAGGCCCGCCTCGCCGGGCCCGCGGGCTGCCCGCCATTATTTTATTTTATTTTATATAAAATATTTTTATATAAAATATGCACTTTAAAATTATTATTATGTGTAATATTTTTGGACTTTGTAGTTGTGACTAGTTTGATGTTTGATAAACTATGAACTTTGAAATTTATATAATATTTAATGTTTGATTATTATGTTTTATGTGAGTTATGAATTATGTATCAATTTATTTTAATTAGTTAGATGTTTGATGAACACTTTTTTTTTTAAAAAGGGGGTTTGGGCGGGGGCCCGCCTAGCCCGCGGGCCAATGGCGGGGCGGTCCGGGCTTATCAAACCCAGGACCGTTTAGGAGCGGGCTTTTTTAGCCCGCCCCGTTTAGGCCCGCGGCCCACCGGGCTTTGGCCCGCCCCGCCCCGCCAGCCCGTATTGACAGCACTAGTAGGTTGCGTTGTGCGTTTTTTTTTTTTTTTTTTTGGTGAGGCGTGTGCATATTTTTGTGTTGGTGTATGCAAATTATTGTGTGCGTTTTGATTGGGTCTGTGTGAATGGGTGTAATGGATTGATACAGGCATGTGCATGTTTTTGTATGGGTCTGTGCGAATTTGTGTGTGCGTGTTTTTGATTCAGTGTGTGCGAATTGGCGTAATTGATGGATACAATGGGTTGTATTTTTTGAAGATAGTTATTTTTAAAAAAAAATTGTGGGCGATATGGGTGGATCAAGCTGATCGGCAGTAAGTTTGCTATTTCGTTTTTTTTTTGGTAATGGGAGGAAACAACATTTGAAGTAGCAGCTTGGGGTAGAAAATGAGGCACTGTGTGCATTTATTTGTTTAGGCGTGTGCGTATCATAGAAACGAAGCTTTAAAATGTTATAAATTTTGTAAGATTATCAACAAACAAGTACTGCATGTGTGGGTGGATGCATGGTGTATGACTGTTAATGAAGTAAGGTGATAATATGGGAAGGATTTGTTCATTGAATCCATAGCAGTTGGTTAGGCTGGGAGTTGATGGTGTGTGCGTGTTTTTGTTTCGGTGTGTGCGAATTGGTGTAATGGATGGAAATAGTGGTTTTTTTTTTTTTTTTTTTTTTTTTTTTTTTTAACACAGTGTATTAAATTAGTATGTGCATGAATGTAATTTATTCGGGTAATGACCTATATTAACAAATGAATATCGTAATTTAAATGTGTCACATGTGCAGTATCGAGTGGAGACAATTCAACTGGGCAAGATTGTATGATGGATGTATCTCCTGGTGAAACGAAGCTTTGGTTAACTGAGTGTGAGGAACGGCTGAAACCATATGAGAAACAGAATTTCGATACCCTTGAAGATGGGATCCAGTTCTACAAAAAATATGCTGCAATCGCCGGATTTGATGTGCGGCGTGGTTTTGATAAAAAGAACAAATATGAAACAAGAGTTATTGTGTTTTTGTATTAGTTTTTTTTTTTTTTTTTTTTTTTTTTTTTTTGAACCACAATCTTTATTTGGTGAGTGTGTGGTATATTTTGAATTGCAATGACACGTATTTAAGAGTAGTTGATGTTTGTGCGTATTAATTTTTTGTTTTCCGTACCATACTAGTAACGTACGGTGGTGCATGCGTATATGGGAGAAGGCGTGTGTGAAATAATAGAAGTTGATTTTTTAAAATAAATATAAAATAATAATAATAATAATAATAATAATAATAATAATAATAATAATAATAATAATAATAATAATAATAATAAAGTTGTAAATTGTAGTATTATTATAGCACGAACTTACACTAATTGAGATTTCTTATGCCATCAACATCCTCAAAATGGAATTGAGATCTCTTATCTCAAATATCGATATTATTTGTTGCGACCATACTAGTAACGTACGGTGGTGTGTGCGTATATGGGAGGAGGCGTAGGCGAAATAAAAGAAGATGATTTGTTGAAAAAATAAATTTTTTAAAAATAATAATAATAATACTAATAAGGTTTCAATTCAAGTATTATTACAGCACGAACTGATCACAATTGAGCATTTTTATCACATCGACATCCTAAAAATGGCAAAATTGAGATTTCTTATCTCAAGTATTGATTTTTTTTTATTTGTTCGTACAATACTAGTAACATACGGTGGTGTGTGCGTTTATGGGAGAATGCGTGTGCGAAAGTTATGTAGAGGGCGTTTTATATGAGTTATTTGTTTTTTTTTTAAAAGAAAATTGTCGCTGCTGTGTGAATATATTGTCGAAGGCGTGACATAAGTTCTGTAAACGGGGTTTTGTATTAGTTTTTTTTTTTGGTATTTTTGTTTTAAATTGTGAACCACAATCTTTATTAGGTGAGTGCGTGGTATATTTTTAATTGCATTTTTGGTATTTTTATTTTAAATTGTGAACCACAATCTTTATTAGGTGAGTGTGTGGTATATTTTTAATTGCAAGGACACATATTTTAAGAGTAGTTGATGTTTGTTCGTATTATTTTTTTTTTCGTACCATATATACTAGTAACCTACGGTGGTGTATGCGTATATGGAAGAAGGCGTGTGCGAAATAATAGAAGTTGATTTTTAATAACAACAACAACAACAACAACAACAACAACAACAACAGCAGCAGCAGCAACAACAACAACAACAACAACAACAACAACAACAACAACAACAACAATAATAATAATAATAAGGTTGGAAATTGTAGTATTATTATAGCACGAACTTACACCAGTTGAGATTTCTTATGCCATCAACATCCTCAAAATGTAGAAATTGAGATTTCTTATGTCAAGTATTGATATTATTTGTTGCGTACCATAGTAGTCACGTACGGTGGTGTGTGCGTATATGGGGGGAGGCGTGGTGGGTTGAAGCAACAAAAGTGTTGCAAAAAAAATAAAAGACATACGCCATAGTACATATACACACAAACCTAAGGCAAAAAAAAAAAAAAAAAAAAAAAAAAAAAAAAAAAAAAAAAAAAGGAACAATGATAACACAAAGTTGCACACAACATAGAACACGTACGCACACCGGTAAGCTTAACAGAGAATACATTGGTTGGTTTACAAAAAACAAAAAAAAAAGGAACAATGAGAATACACAAGTTGCACACAACATACGCACACCGGTAAGCTTAACAGAGAATATTATACCAATATGAACACTTTAAAAGAAAACAAATAAAGAACATAACTTCTAATTTTTGCTAGAAAAATGATGCAAAGAACACCCTACGATGATTCGCACACGCGATGACAATGCATCGCATACACCATCGTTTGAGAATACAACTTCAAAAAACCAATAAAACCCCAGATAAAGAGACTAAAAAACAATGTACAGTTATAATTGTATCATTCAAAAAAAAAAAAAAAAAAAAAAAACCCACGTGCATAATACAACCACCAACATCAACCAACCTAAAAAAAAAAATACAAGAATTTAACATAAACTACAGCTATTATGCACTTTCAGTAACATGCACACACTGATGAACATCCACGCACACACTAATTCATTTTATGGGGCACAAAAAACAATGAGTAGTGTCCTACCAATCTCTTCCTAAAGTAAGAAATCCAATAAACTAGAATACAGAAAAAAAAAAAACGCATCATGAATTCGGAAAAGCCCCAAAAAATGGTAGTTCCATAGTGACAAGGCACTCAAAGAAAACCACAATTTTATTTTTAAAACGAAGAAAGATTATGTAAGAACAGTATGAGCAGTAATTCGCACACGCTACACCTCTGCCGTGCACACGCCGAAATTCAAAAACGGGGAACCCAAAAAAAAAATCCTAAGAGCAGGCAAAAATCGCCACAACCCCCCTCCACCGAAACTATGCGAACCCAAAAAAAACCCTAGGAGCAGTTAAAACTCGCCGCACCCCCCCCCCCCCCCCCCCATCGCAAAACGCACACATCGGAAAACGCAAAACAAACAAAAAAACAACAATAACGGTAAAAAACCGAAGAAATCGAAGCTTAAAAAATCGGAAAGTCGAAATACCTGAAAGGGAACCAGACGATGCAGCTCTCTATCGCTTCGAACGAGTGCTTGAAGAACAAGCCATTGGACGACACAGGCAGACCGGCACGTGAAAGTCTTCCCAACTGATTTCTAGCGGCCAAGGACGGAGAACGTAGTGACGGAGAAGAAGAAGAGCCGGACGAGCAGCAGCTTGAGAGCTCTAACGTGAGAAGTGGAGAATACACCAAGAGGCGTCACAGTGGAAAAACTAAGAGACTGTCATTAGTCATTACTGTATTTAACATAAATATCATATACCATCCCACAAAATCGGGCAATAAAAAATTAATACCTTAATAAAAATATATACAATAGACACCAATACCTCTAATTCCCATATAAACACCAAGCGCGTCGCTTAAACAAAAGTCACATCTGAGCCGTCCACCAATACAAATAAACGATTGAGATCGAGCCGCATGATCTCTCCTAACAATAGGGGCCTCACCGGATCCTATATATATATATATATATATATATATATATATATATATATATATACAGGTCTTCCCGTGCGGCATACACCATTAAGTATGCATAAATGCACCACACAGTGTTTGAAAATACACCACTATATGTGGTGTATTTTTTTTTTTTTTTTTGTGTGATGCATTTTTTGACATTTCATTCTGGTGTATTCTCGAACACTGTATGGTGCATTTATGCATACCTAATGGTGTATGCCACACTGACCGCACGGGAAGACCTGTTCTCACAGGAACCAATATATATATATATATATATATATATATATATATATATATATATATATATATATATATATATATATATATATATATATATATATATATATAGCTAGCCTGGGGGCAGCTGCCCCCACTCCCCCCACCCTACTCCATTATATATATATATATATATATATATATATATATATATATATATATATATATATATATAGCTAGCCTGGGGGCAGCTGCCCCCACTCCCCCCACCCTACTCCATTATATATATATATATGTATATATATATATATATATATATATATATATATATATATATATATATATACATACGTGCATGGATAGCTCAATTGGTCATAGAGGTAAAAGTTTAGAAGAATGACCAGGGATCGAGTATCACCAGCGGCAGTGTGGGAGCTACCTCTTCAAAGTGAGGGGGGTTCCTTGTGCGCAGTTAGCAAAGGTCTAGCCTCTGTGGTTCATGTTTAGTTGATTTACATCCTCCCAAATGCTTTGTTGGGTTGGGGTTCAACCTTTTGGAAGAATGTATATATATACATATATAGCATTAAATGTTATATAAAATTTATATTTATGTTTAAAATATTAATTGTTTGAGTAGTTTAGTTGGTTAAATTTTAATTTTAACTTTAATATAAAAGGTATATGGTCATGGGTTCAAAACTCGTTAACAACGGTTGTTTATTTTATCTCTTTCATTCATTTCATAGATAAATTAAAATAGTTTTTTAGTCTACTTTTATGAACCATTTAATTAATGTAGTACACAAATTTATATTATACTTCATATAAATTTATTCGAATTAATTTACTAGTTGATCTACTTCATAAAAGTATTTATGATCGAATATAGTGTTATTCAAATTTTTTTTTTATCTAATGGATTATGTTTCATATTTTCACATTTTCACCCCACGCAAGTATATTTTTAGCTCCGACTCTAACTATTGTCTAATCTATAAAAATATTCTATTGTAATTTATAAAATATTTTGTATTTTAACCTTATTATGCCAGTTTGATATTTTGTAATTGACATTTCTATCGTCATTTAAACTTCGACCCCACTCAATTAATTTTCTGGCTCCATCCCTATATATATATATATATATATATATATATATATATATATATATATATATATAGTGTCACATTCACATGCAAACCCTCTTAAATTACAAACGTGTGGACAAAATCTAGCCATAGGATGTGTGACAATGGACGGATTAGATGTAGTGTAACAAATTAATTATATAATCTGATTTATTGGGAATAAGGGTAATTATTGGAATGCAAAAGCAACGTAATTAAGGAATATATTTCATAGGTATATTAGCAAGAATTAAGGATGTTTAATTATGTTAGGAGTTGTCTACGTCCATGCCAACACAAAGCAATTGCAGATACGCAATTCGCACACAGCGATTCTGTGCGCAGAGATGGATGCGAACCCAGACTCTATGGACGCTGCAAAATCAGGTAACGTCGGACATCTCACCACTCTTCTTGTATGGCGCTTGAGTGATATTGAACATAGTGTGATATTGTATTTTGATTTTGTTTAGTTCAAAAATCGTGCATATGTGATTGTGTGCAGAGCGGAGGTTTATGAATAGGAGGTGCGAAACAGCAGAAAATATGATCTGGGAATTACGAGGCTGTGCGGAAGGGGGTGGCTCGTATTATTTAGCGTGCACAAACCATTCTGCGCATGCGCACAAATGTAGAACGACTTACCTCGGTGTGCACCCCCGAATAAAGATATGTGCATTGCATCAATATGCAATGCTATGCACCAGGAGAAATACGGATCAAAGCATCCAGGGTTGCGAAGAACAAAGGTAATGGGAAGAGACTTAAGAGCAACAAAGAGAAAGCAGCTGTGAAGAAGAAGAAAAAAAGATCAGGACATGCGCTACGGCCCGGGTTATGACAGTCGGAATGTCCAAACAAAATAGAACTATCTGAAGAATAGAATGTAATTTTTTTAATATTAGGGATAGAAAATTCTTTTAAAGTTGTTAAAAAGCATATTAAATATGCTGCGTAGCGCGGGTTTATCAAAGTTCTTAATTTATTTAGATCAAATAGTTCAGTTGCTGCGACTTAGAATGTATACAGCGTGCAGAACATTTAGTGTTGGCCAGTGCAAACTGAGATATGGATCTGTGCACACAGTTTCCAGAATGAAAATCCTCCATAAGCAACATTCCAGTGTAAATCAATTTTGATAATTGATATTTGTTGCTGTTACCTGCATTTTCTACAAAGTGTTATGATCTTTTAAATTGATTCTTATTATGCTTGGATATCTGTAGGGAGGATTCGAGTTTTTTTTTTTTATTATTTATTTCTTCCCATGAAATATGGCTTTTATTAGTGATGATGTAGTTTAAAAGATTTTGTAAAAAAAAACAACCATAAGCAAACAATGGTCCACAACAACATAATGATTAACCATGGGAATACCTGGGTACAAACCTCAATCCAAGTTACAAATCGCACTGGAATAAACACCATACCACACAAAACAAGAGATTTGGATCACTTGGGAGAATACAAGTATTGGAATTACGCAATAAATATGGATGGTATTATCAAAATTCAAAAACCGTTGTATAGGTGGTACAAGACCTAAACTTTTAATATCGTCCTTCTAGGTTGACAAGTCTTTCAGCGCATCAACCAAAATGGAAGCCGGCGAACGAGTCTTCACCCTAGGGAACGTAGCATCCTCTTCACCAATCAACGCATCATTGGGGGCATCCCACACAGGGTCTTTTTGCAACCTCGCAAGAAATGCCAACGGGTGTGAAACGAAATCATCATCACTGACACAACTCTGTGAGGCAGCTTGATCAGATCACGAGACCTTAGACTTCTTACCTGAAAAGAACACACCAATAGCACCCAACCATTCAAACAGGTACACCAAAGGCCGAGCTATAGTAACCACATACAATGCAAACCAACAGAATTTAAAAAATCAACCCACGCTACCAATAACCTGGTCGAGAGCACACACCAATAGCAATTCATGCACACACCTACAACAAAGCCCATAAATAGAAAAAACTACATTGTGATCTCAAAAATAAACACACTACCAAAACTAAGAAAAAAAACACATTGCAATAATGAAAACAATACTGCACACACTTTTACCGGTTTGCGCTCACACCATTTAAAAACACAAAAAAGGGACGAATACGGAAACAATTAAAAACAAGTATGCACAGAAAACCATTGACACAGATCGGAAACCCAACCTAACAAAAACTTTTAAAATAGACCCATGCTACAATAACCAACAAGAGCAAACACCTATACCCAAAAATGCACACCCCTACTACAAAGCGAAAGAACTCAAGAATACGCACAATCACAATCGCATACCCACACGAACTGCACAAAAAATACCTCCAAACAGAAACAACAAAAACTAACACAATACAAAAATGAAAACACAAACCACATAATATTACACCCAAATACACACACCCTAACAAAACTACCCACGACTATCGTCGCGACTAGGAAAAAAAACCAGACAACTACACACCCAACTCAAAAAACCAAATGCTGACCAATTGGACAAAACAAATGCAAAGGCACATAAACAGAACACATCACATACCTAAAAAAGACCAAATTAAAACACAAAACTAAAAAAAAAAAAAAAAAAAAAAAAAAAAAAACACTACTGAAACCTAAAAATGACGAAAATAAAGTCCAATTTTTTAGAAAAATATTTAACAGATACAGTGTGCACAACAATAATAAAAGATGGCGGACTGGAATCGGAGAAGCACAAAAGCATACAAGCTACCCCCCCCCCCCCCCCCCCCAACAGACGACAACCAACCAAAAAAAAATAGAGGATACAAATAGCCAAAACAACCGAAAACGACAAAAGAGTACAAAAAAATACCTCAACCTACACCCCGTGTTGGTGGTCCCCGTCGCTTGGCTCCACTGCGACCATCGTCTACCGCTGATGAAGAATATGAATTGAATGGCGTAGGAGAGACTTCTTCAGCAACCGTACGGTAAAGAGAGAGATCAGGAAAGACGGTAAAGAGAGAGATCGGGAAAGACAAAATATCTAATTGTGATTGTATTCCTATAATTAATCTGATTAAAACAATAGTAAAAATCCAAAATTACCCTCCTTAACCTAAAACATGTGCAAGGTCAAATAAAATCTGAATAACTAATTAAATAAATCTTATCCATTCAATTCCAAAATCTAAGGATCCTAATTAATCCACACATATGTATTTTAAGACTTGTTTGTATTTGAATATAATCCTCTCTATATATATATATATATATATATATATATATATATATATATATATATATATATATATATATATATATATATATATATATATATATATATATAGAGAGAGAGAGAGAGAGAGAGAGAGAGAGAGGGGGTCGCACTCAGGTGTGGCGACCCCTTCCCATGTGGTCATGTGGCGATTTTCAGAATACACAAATAGTTAAGTAAGATATACACCATCAAAGTCAAGAAATGTACTTATAGGCGAAAGTAGGTGCACTTGTAAGTGAATTTACCTGCACTTTTTACCTGCAAAGGTGCACCAGCTACTTGCACTTATAACACATTTACTTGCACCAAAGTTTGAGTTATTTATAAAAATGACACCGCGTCGTGTATGTATATATATATATATATATATATATATATATATATATATATATATATATATATATATATATATATATATATATATATATATATATATATATATATATATATAGAATAATGCTCATATGTGGTCTTGTTGTTAGGTGTGGTCGTATGGCGAAATTTCAGAATACACCAACAGTGTTAACAACATGCATCAACAGTGTAAGGAAACACACCACAATGAAATGCAAAAAAAAAAAAAAAAAAAAAAAAAAACACAAAAAAATACACAACAGACCCAAAAAATACACCATATAACTCACCAACCCCAATGGTGTATTTTTGAACACTGTATGATGTTTTTACTTTTTACTCACACCTAATGGTGTGTTGTTGGTGATGCGTACCTAATTTGTGTGCGTTTTTTGTGGTGCATTTCTTGACGTTGATGGTGTATATCTTACTTAACTATTTGTGTATTCTGAAAATCGCAACATGACCACACGGGAAGAAGTCGCCACACCTGAGTGCGACCCTATATATATATATATATAAATTACAAATATAACTATGGTAACATTTAATTAAAATCTAAACAAAATCAAACTTACCAATTGAAGAATGTAGGAAAAAAAATATTATGTATGCATGTGCATGGTATTATGATAATAATTAATAATGTGAAAAGATAATAGAAGTTATAATGGTACAGATTATTTTATCCAAAAAATTATGTAATACAACTTTTATAATATAAGGTACAATAAAAGTTAACAGAAAAAATTGACATAAATCAGAGGTATAATTTGGATTGAGACTTATTATAATTTTATATTAGATTTTAAATATATTTAATCCACAGATTACATCAGAGATGTAAATCACATTAAGAAAGTCTTGTTTTATAGGCTAGACTGGGGAGAAATTTACAATAAACGAATTTGTAATCATCATATATGAGATTGTGTTTCGTATATTTGACCACTTTTTTGGAGGCGTTAGAAGGCATTTTCATTTTTTAAGTGGAGAGAGGGATGATGCTACAATATGAGTCTTGAGATATTTTAGTCCGTGTATGGAGTGACCCAGATTGTCAGCAACGTGACTGGGACAACGGTATACAATTTGAAGTCAAAAATTCAACGTCGACATTACTCTTGACTTTGTATGTTTACCTTTTTTCGGCGCCCATAAAACCCAATAAAACCGATTGCTCTTTCGCCTTATTTTTAACTTTATTGTCCCGATAAAGTAATATACTAGGAGATATTTTGTTCAAAATATACAATATTATTAACTGATTATAAGTTTTAAAATGTCACGTTTTCTTATTTCGTCCAAATTATATTATTTTTTTTTAGAGAATATATCATATCATCCACATTAAATTTTAAATTTTCTAGGATTCTCAAAAACAAAACAAAAAGAACTTATTTTATCATTTCAATATTAATACACATTTACTAAGAAATAGATTTCTATGTTAACATATTATAAATGTCATATTTGATGAGTGTTAAATTGTATTGGTCAACTTTGATTTAGAATTGTTTTAATTATGCTTAAAGTGACAAATAATGTGGGAGGAGCTAATTTGGACCATTGTTGTGTTTTGTAGGCAAAGAGGATCAAATCAAGGGCAATTTGGAGCAAAATTGGACAAAATAGGATGAAGGAAAACTACGGCGTTATGAGGAGGCGTCACACACGTGATGAATGGCGTGAAACCAACTTCTACAAGCTATTCTCTACTGTCATGATATTGGTCACGACGTGAAGTTGCTCGTGAGAATTGAACTTCTGTAAAGTGAAGAGAGATTGTCACAAGGCCCGTTACGTCGTGAGAGGCCTCGTAATGCAGCCTAAGTCCAGACTATAAATAGAGGAAATAGGGAATCATTTGGATTATTAGGAGTAGGAACCAAAGAGGGAGATCTTCAATTAGGCGTTAGAGATAGAATTACAGTGTAGAGTAGATCTATAGAATTTCCTTTCGATTACAAGTTCTATCTATATTCAATTTCAATTTCTACTTTGAAAACAAGCAAGTGCTGAATATTCAATTTCATCCCCAATTAGCTAAGTCAATTCCAATTTCTTTTTATTGCAAATTACCTTTGTGATTGTTTACTTTGATAATCTATTATCTTATTGCGCTTGTTATGGATTAATTACTTGTTTACCACCACCACACAATCACCACCACCCCTTATTGTAGTTGTTGTTGTATATGAAATAATATGTTCATTTTCACAAACAATGAATCAAATAGAAAAAATGTAATTTTTTAACTTTGCGAAAAATAAAAAAAGATAGTTTTCTGACTTGTATAATAGCTGAACATTATAAAATTAAATTATTTTTTTAAAAAAATGAATCATTTTCTAGAGTTCATTTTTCAAAATACATTTTTCTAGGTTTTCAAATGAACCCTTAAATTAAAATATTATAATTATATATTTTATTATGATATTATAGTAATATCTAAATAAACATTGTTTGATAATTTTCATCTCCAATCAATACAATCAAGTCTTATGAGGATATATAGTTTGGTCATATTAAGTTGAACTTTGTTCTCAAATGCCATATAAAAAAAAAGATATTTAAGATTATTAGGACTCTATTATCCATATTAGACTAGGACTATTATTCGGTGTTAGACTGAGATTATATCTAACATCTCTATATATTCGCTCCCTGTAATCTCATACATCATTATTGAATACAGAAAATATATTCTCATCTGGTATCAGTTAGCCAGGGTTTTCTTTTCCAACATCCATGTTCCTCACTTCGTAGCAGTAGCCGATGGCATCAAACCAAGATAAATCGTATCAGAAGCGGTCCGGTCAACGACGTGACGTTGATGATCCGTGTCAAATTTGTAACAATTTCGGCCACACGAGAGCCAATTGTGTTTGGCGTTATGATGATTCGTGTCAAATTTGTGACCGTTTTGGTCATACGGGAGCCAATTGTTTTTGGCGCTATGATGATCCGTGTCAAATTTGTGACCGTTTTGGTCACACGGGAGCCAACTGTTTTCGGCGTTATTCAGGGGCTCCGGGTTTTCAGGCTAATGTGGTCGTCTCTAGTGATAATGGTGATTCCAACGGTCCTCATCAGTGGTTCCCTGACACTGGTGCTACAAATCATGCAACGCCTGATTCTTCTTTGATGACTTCTGCGACAAGTTATGATGGCCCGGAGACTCTGCGAGTCGGCAATGGTACAGGTTTGCCTATTGTTAATGTTGGTTCTGCTTTGTTAGCCACGGATTCTATGTCTTTTAAGTTACATGATGTTTTGCATGTCCCTGGTCTCTCTTCTTCTCTATTATCTGTCCAGCGTTTTGCAAAGGACAATAATGTTTTCTTTGAGTTCCACCCTCTTTGTTTCTATGTGAAAGACATTTTGACCAAGAAGGTTCTTTTTAAGGGACATGCGTATGGGGGTCTCTACACATGGCATGCGTCTTCTGCTTCCCCTGCTGCATTTCTTGCTGCACGGTCATCTTACGTTTGGCACATGCGGTTGGGGCATCCTCATTCTCGAGTCTTACGTAAAATTTTAGCGTCTTCGTCTGTTGGTACATTTAATTCCAGTGATCTTCCCAATGCCTGTTCCTCTTGTCAATTAGGAAAATCTTCTCGTTTTCCTTTGTCTTGTGTCGAAACTACTAGTACGCATCCTTTGGAATTTATTTATTCAGATATTTGGGGCCCTGCGTCATTACTTTCTGCGTCTGGCTTTAAATATTTTGTGTTGTTTGTGGATGATTACACTCGTTATATGTGGTATTATCCCATGCGTGCTAAATCTGATTTGTATGTTATATTTGATAAGTTTCGATCACTAGTTGAACGTTCCTTTTCTCGCAAGATTATTTCTTTTCAATCTGATTTAGGGGGAGAATATAAAAAGCTTGGTTCCACTCTTGCGTCCTTAGGTATTCGTCACAGGCAATCATGTGCGTATACTCATGAACAAAAAGGCAGGGTAGAACGTAAGCATAGGCATGTTGCTGAAACAGGACTAGCATTAATGGCTCAATCCTCTGTTCCGTCTCGTTTTTGGGATTATGCTTTTGAAACTGTGGTTTATCTAATCAATAAAATGCCCACTCCTGTCTTATCTGATAACTCTCCTCATTATCTTTTGTATCGGTCTCCTCCATCTTATTCATATCTGCGTGTTTTTGGGTGTTTATGCTTTCCAAAGCTGCGTCCCTATAATCGCAACAAACTACAGTTTCGATCATCCCCTTGTGTCTTTCTAGGATATCCTCCATCGTTTCGTGGCTATCGTTGTTTAGACACTAACACTAACAAGGTTTTTATCTGTCGCCATGTGCGATTCGATGAGGCTGTCTTTCCTTTTGTTGCCTCTGTGGATTCGCAGGTTCCAAAGCCACGCCCGGAGCCATGGGGTGTTGCACCAATTGTTTTTGATGGTGATCCGACTATTGTGACGGCTCGTGACCCTCCTGCCGCGCCCATAGCCGCTTCTGACCACCACCGCCAGCAGCCTGCTACTGCCGAGCCCGTGACCGAGTCCGTGCGGACAGTCACGGACCAGCCGCCTGCTCGGCCGAGGGGTCGACCCTGTGGTCGATCGGTCGACCCCGTGGTCGATCCCGTCCCGCACCCTCGCCCGTTCGGTCTCATACGATGAATACGCGGAGCTCGGGACCTCATGATTATGTTGCTCTATCTACTGACATCACTACTGAGCCTACATGTTTTACTCAAGTGGTCAAATTTCCTGAATGGCGGGATGCAATGGATTTGGAATTTAATGCCTTGGTGCACAACAATACATGGAGACTTGTTCCTTTTAAATCAGGTATGAATGTGGTTGGCTGTAAGTGGGTGTTTAGAACCAAAAGGAAAGCTGATGGTTCGATTGAACGTTACAAGGCTCGTGTGGTTGCCAAGGGATTCAATCAGGTTGCTGGTGAGGATTTCTTTGAGACCTTTAGTCCCGTGGTTAAACCGACTACGGTACGTCTTCTTTTATCCTTAGCTATTTCTCGTGGATGGACTATTCGACAGTTGGATATACACAATGTTTTTCTAAATGGCAATCTCGCTGAGACGGTTTATATGTGCCAGCCCCCTGGCTATGAAGACAAAATGATGCCTGGGCACGTTTGTCTCCTTCAACGTTCTTTATATGGGCTTAAGCAAGCTCCCCGTGCTTGGTTCACTCGTTTGCATGATTTTCTGGTTTCTGCTGGTTTCTCACCTTCCAAAACGGATGTCTCTCTATTTATATATTCACATGGCAATACTCGTCTATATTTTCTGGTTTATGTGGATGATATTTTGGTTATGGGATCTGATCCGGGTCATGTGACTGCTCTTATTGACAAGTTGGCTCTTGAGTTTAAAGTTCGTGATATGGGTGCGCCCTCGTTCTTTCTGGGTATTGAGACCGTTCGGTTGTCTGATGGCATGCTTCTGTCTCAACAACGGTACAAATTTACTATGTGTAAAATAACAATTTCACAAAAAAAAAATAAATTGAAAATATTAAACAGTTGGAAAGAATAGTTTTTGAGATTGTGTTATAATTGATAATGAGGTGAATGCTAACACCCAAAAAAAAAAAAAAAAAAAATTAAGAAAAAAAAACTTTACTATTAAGATTGCTTTTATAGTCAATCTACCTGACAGTGACAAATGACAATCACGTACGTTACGTCCTCTGTATGTTTTTCTGTTTTTTGTTTTTTTTTTTTTTTTTTTTTTTTTTGTTTTTTTTTTTTTTCAGCATGCTAATAAATGTAAGGGCACAATTGTTTGAATTGATTGGAGATATGACTTTAATTTTAATGGCCCACGGTGAGATATTTACTGTAATGTCATTTCATGCATGTGACAAATAGGACTATAGGAGGGAGTTGAATAGTGATGGTCCTGAAGAAAAAAATTGGCAAATTATTATGTGGTATCGGATCTAAAAGTTTACAATTTATATGTTAAATTTTACAATTTATCTTTTAAAAATTTACAATTTGTATATAAGCACACAATGTTAACAAATACCGCATGTAATTTGATTATCTTGTTTTGTATTCACAAGAACCTTTTAAATACTGCCGTCACAAAATACGCAAATTATGCCGTGGAATCGTGTTCACCGAGAATGGTGAACACAAGTCAAAACGACGTCGTTTTTAGGCAAAAAAAAAAAAAAAATCGCGGATGTGGAGTTAACGGCGCGTTACTGATCAAATTATGAATTTTCTGTTATGAGATTATGAATTTTATGAAAATTCATAATTTCATAACAGAAAATTCATAATCGCATAACAGAAAATTCATAATCTCACAACTGAAAATTCATAATCTCATAACAGAAAATTCATAATCTTATAACAGAAAATTCATAATCTCATGGTTCCAAAGTGAATGTGTAGGCATGGTTCCAAAGTGAATGTGCAGGCATGGATTCATAATTTATGAATGTCCGTGATTTCGGACGGGAATATGTAGGCATGGTTCCAAAGTGAATGTGCATGCATGAATTCATAATTTATGAATGTCCGAAACTCCGAAATTATGAATGTAATGAAAATTCATAATCTCATAACAGAAAATTCATAATCGCATAACAGAAAATTCATAATCTCATAACTGAAAATTCATAATCTCATAACAGAAAATTCATAATCTCATAACAGAAAATTCATAATCTCATGGTTCCAAAGTGAATGTGTAGGCATGGTTCCAAAGTGAATGTGTAGGCAGTCACGTAATTAATTAAAAAAAAAAAAAAAAAAAAAAAAAAAAAAAAAAAAAAAAAGATAACGGTGCACTAACATCGTTGGATGGTGAACACGGTTCCATGGCATAACGTCTGCACAAAATATTAACAGATTAGGATTTGATGACCCTATATTGTATTCACAAATTTCCTATGTTGGGCTCAGAAACACAATTTATATTATAAAAATTGACAATTCTAATACTAAAAATATACAATTTGTACATTGTTTAGGAGTAGGGTCCACCTTGTAAGATGAACCATGGTCATGGTATAATAACTCAACAAGTTTAGAGGGATTGAATAAGTTTCTAAAAATACCGAGTAGTTAATTGTTGTAAGAGATTTTGTGAGTTAAACTTTCAATTAATTAGTTTTTTGAGAAATTAGAGTTTTGTAAAGCATGCAGTTGAAGATTTTATCTCGTTTTAAAGGTTTAAGAAATTTTAACATACATGTCTTGATTGTTTTAGTTGAAATATGAAAGTGTTTGGAAAAAATTTGGAAGTAGAAATACTGAAAAGTGTAGAGATAGAAATTTTTTTATAAGGAAAAATTGTAATTTATGTATATTCATAATATGTCAATTATTAATGTCACATCTGAATTATTAGTGGGGTAAATGTTGTCCTTATTAAAATGGTACACATATTGCCCCTCTCGTACAATACGGGAGGAGCAATAGGCTCTGTTTGGCAACGCTAAGCTAGGAGCTTATAGCTTATTTTAAGCTAGGAGTTTGGTAATGTTCCTAAAATAAGCTCCTAGCTTAAAATAAGAGCTTATTTTGGAACGCTACTTTAGGTAGCGTTTCAAAATAAGCTACTAGCTTCCTAACTTTTTTTTTTTCATCTTTACCCTTATTATTTTAAAGTAATGACATATTTTAACCTTATGAATTAAAACCCTTTCTCTTCCCCTATCCCAACTTTCACGTCAATCCCTTTCTTAGTCTTGTTTCCTGCTAAACAATTATGTTGAAACTTTAGCTTGTTGTTGTTGCTGCTGCTTCTGCTGTTGTTGTTGTTGTTGTTATTATTATTATTTTTAAATTAGCAATATGGCTTCAATCTCAAATTGAACAAGAGCCGCCAACTAATGCTCAAGAAGCATTCAATCGTGCACATTCTTCTCTTCGAGTTGTATTGAGAGATCGTTTGGAGTATTAAATAAGAGATGGAAGATACTTGTTAACATGTCGCAGTTTAGTGAGGAGACCCACATTTGCATTACATAATTATATTTGGAAGAATTCACAAGATGACATGATGTTTAATGTGCTTGAGCAGCATCCAGATTACATACTGCCCGATGAACTTCAAGATTCAAGTAGTAATATCTCCATCAACGAAAATTTAAGTCACACCTCTATGGAGATGAAGGAGATTCGCAACAGTATTGCTACTTAATTATGGGATGCTAGATCATGATCATGCTAATAGTTTTATTTTAAAAAGTGTTTACTTTTTTTTTGGAAGATGAAATGTTAAATTTTAATATGTAAACAAACTAATTTAAATTTTATGAAGATGTCCCTTTTAGTCTTTTAACATTTATCAGCTTATCAAAAAGCTAATTTTACCAAACACTTTCAATCATAACAGCTAGCTTAACAGCTCTTCAATTTTCAGCTCCGAGCTTATAGCTTTTCAGCTTTCAGCTCCTTTTCAGCTATCAGCTCCTAGCTTATAGCTTTTCATCTAGGTTTGCCAAACAGAGCCTATATGTACCGTGTTTTAAAAAATGAGGGGCAACATTTACACTACGGGAGAGCATTATATGTACGGTTTTAAAAATTGAAGGACAATATTTACACCACTAATAATTCAGGAGTGACATTGATAATTGGCATATTATGGAGGGGTATAAATTACAATTTTTTCTGTTTTATAATGATTCAAAATTGATGTAATTTTTTTTACTGCACTCTTCTCATTTTCATTTAAGGTCACCCTACACAATATCACCAAAAGTGACCACAAAATTGGAATGAATAATATTTGAAAGTATTGTAACAATTGAAATTTCGCAAATATTATTTTTTAAAAAAATTGGCGTGGACACCCATGTTCAACATATAATATATATATATATATATATATATATATATATATATATATATATATATATATATATATATATATATATATTAAAAATATTCAATCCAACTATTAACTTAGACTTTTAGTTGGGGTAGAGCATATGCTTTAATTTGGTATCAAAGCTAATCTCGTGCCATAGGTTATAAAAAAAAATAGACTATGGTCCACGTGTTGCTCCGCACAAGTGAGAGGGACAATCCAACTATGAGCTTAAACTCCCACTAAAATTGCATCTAACTGGTGGTAAGTCTCTTTTTTTGTTTGGTCAGACCATGAAGTGTCCTAAGTAGGTCTTAATTGTAGGATGCACCTTTAAGCCCGTACCATACTCAAACAAATCCTCATTCGCATCGGGCCTGTCCAATTAAGGGGAAGAGTGCTGGCGGCAAATTATACCGTACACCAGGGCGCACAGTGCATTGTGCGCCCTGACCCAAAACGACGTCGTTTTGACCTTTTCGCGTGTTTGCTGTTAAAAAAAAAAAAATTCATGTTTCGAATGTACATAATTGTATAATAGAAAACACAGAATTTTATACTTGAAAACACTTAATTTTATACCTGAAAACACATAATTTTATATTTGAAAACACTAACTGAAAATCCCTATGTTTCGAATGCATACAATTATATAATAGAAAACACATAATTTTATACCTGAAAACACATAATCTTTTTTAAAAAGACAAAAATCCCCTATTTCGAATGTATAGAATTTTATACCTGAAAACACATAATTTCATAACAGTATACAAAACGACGTCGTTTTGGGAGGCGAGACACACATTGCTATGTGCACCTTGGTGCACGGTATAACAATTGAGTGCTAACTATGTTGATTTTTCTATATGAGAGGGGATTTGAATTCTCGACCTTTTTTAAAGAATGAGAGCGCATGACCATTCACGGTAACTAAGCTTGTTAGTGGTGGTAAGTCTTTTGTTCTAAAGGGCCGGGAATATTTCCATAGAAATTAAAGGGACTAAAATTGTTTGCAGCTGACGAGCAGTATAGTACGTCATGCATGTAGTATTATACTTTGTTGTTTTGTGGGCGCCGAGAAAACGTTTTTTCCACAAATTAAATGAGAACACCCCCAAACCAAGACGTAACTTTAGCGCCGACAAAATGGTTTTGAGCACACTCTTATATATATTATATTCAGTGGATAATATGAAATTTTGTCATACGTACGTCCAACGTTTGCAATAGTTTTGAATGGTCACTACGTATTTATTTTATTTTTTTTTTAATTTAAAAAAACTTGAGCTGTTGATCATCTCGTATTAGTTTGCATTATTTTACAAGAAATATTCTTCCAAGGCTGAACCCCAACCCTAAGGGCCCCCACACTCCGGCCCAACAAAACGGTGGGAGGTTGTAAAGCATGGTGACTCAACTGAACATTTAATCACAGAGGCTAGATCGGTGCTCACTGCGCACAAGAAGCCCCCTCACTTTGAGAGGTTGCTCCCACACTGCCGCTGGTGAGACTTAATCCCTGGTCATTCTTCCAAAATTTCACCTCTATGATCAGTTGAGCTACAAGAAATATTATTCTTACTTGAGCTTGCCATTGTAAATAGGAATGATCGGAGAATAATGCTTCTAAAAAAATGAAAATTAATTAATCTTGTCGATCTATTTTAAAATTTATGATATTTATTAAATTGATCCCAGAATTTTTCCTTAATTTCTAGCCATCAACCCAAATAGAGGATGCAATTAATCTGGAAAGCATTGTTCTCACTTGAACCTGTCCATATATCTAAAATCTAAAAAAAAAAATGAAAGGAAAAATTATAAAAAATATCCTTCTATAATATGTCAATTATCAATGTCACCCCTGAATTATGAGTGGTGTAAATGTTGCCTCTCAATTTTCAAAACGGTGCACATATAGCTCATTCCTTAACGGACATGTGGTTCCCCGTTAGTATACGACACCGTTAAGTCGGACTAAATATGTAATTTAGTTTTTTTTTCCTTCCCTTGATTCGAAGTACCAGCGATGGACAGCGGTGGGGAACCACAGGTCCGTTACGGGAGGGCTATATGTGCACCATTTTGATAATTGAGGGGCAACATTTACACCACTCATAATTCAGGGATAACATTGATAGTTGGCATATTATAGAGGGACATTTTTTACAATTTTTCCAAAAAAAAAAAAAAAAAAAAAAAACCTTATAAAAATGAATATGCAAAGAATTATTCGAATACAAATACAAATTCGAATACATATTTCAAATCGAATTTTATTTGAATTCAAATACGAATCAAAATATATTTGATTTGATTAATATTCAAATATATTCGAATATATATATATATACATTAAAAATGTAGCACTCAGCAACTCCAGTAGTTACAGGGCGCAACTCTAGCAGCTTCTTCAACGAATAAAAATTAGTATATTAATAGAATATTAATATAATAGTATATTAACAAAAAAAAAAATTAAATTAGGCATTTTGAATTTAAATATTCATGTCGAATCGAATATATTCGAATAATGTAGCTGAATCGAATACGAATAAAATTTCAGATTCAAATATTTATCGAATATGAATACGGATAGTTCTCAAAATAGTCAAATCAAATTGTAAGATATTTAACTCGATTCCATTCGTTTACAAATTACACCCCTAATTACTAGTGAAACACATCCTTGTGTTGATGAGGAGAAGAATGAAGTAATTAAGGAGTTCTCGAACCGCTATTAAATTTCTAACTCAATGCATGGTACATCTTAATTAATACTGCCAGTACATAAAATTGACACCGACAATAGTGAATTTGAATTTATGTACATATAGAAGGGAATTCATGCGCTTCCATATTGTAAAGCATCTATTGTTTACACCGAATTAGGATACCACTTACTGTCTGTATGAAAAAGCAAGGAAAATGACTTTTGAAAAATATTTTTTAGAAAAATAATTATTTTTTTAGAAAACATTTTCTTTACTGTCTTGATGTTTTTGTTCATTTTTAGAAAATAAGTATAATTATATAATTAAACGTTTTAATTATTTTATTTATAAAATATAAAAATATTTATAACAATATTAAAAATTATGTTATTAAAATATTTATAGCAACTGCTCTAGTTTCCTGCCAAAACCAGTATTGCTGGTCTCGGCCGGAAACGTAGTTTTGGCGGAAGCCCTCCTCGTCGTTGTAGCCTTGGTCTAGAAAATGACTTCGGGTTATTTTCCTCCAAAACACCATTATTTTCTCCGGTCAACGGAAAATGTTTTCCAGGCACACAAACACTGAAAATCCGGAAAATAATTTTCTTCCGGGTTTCCACCGCTGGAAATTATAGAATTTCCAACCACCTGAAAGTAATCTTAAATCAAGTCGAAAGCAAAAAATGGTCGGAAATAGCAACAAAGGTTTTTCCGGATACCAAAAATGGTCGGAACAAGGCTTTCGACTTGATTTAAGATCATTTCAGATGGTCGGAAATTCCATAATTTCCAGCCGTGTTCCAAACACACCCTTAAATCAGTAATGAGTTGTTTTATACAAAAGTTCATAAATTCCACACATAAAATAAACTATAACTTCCACAAAATTTTCTTCAAACTAAGTTATGTAAGAGTGCTATGCAAATATTAAAATGAATTTTTATTGTACATATATAATGATAACAAAAAATCTGCAATATGGTGTCTCAGCTTGTGTTGCTCATTATTCTACAAAATCATATGAGGTCAGAAATATAGTTCTTCAAGCGTTCTTGTATTCGAATGGTATCCATTCCAATTCTGGGTGAAAATGCCTATCCAACAAAGATCAACAAAAACAATTAACCAAAAAACAACAATACATAAATGAATCATGCAATTAATTATGGATAAATTTGCTGTGTATATTATACCTTGCAAAGAATTGTATGGTAGATGTTGAGACCCACAGTGGAGTTGGTTGCACTCACAACTTCTGCGCCTTCCTCTTGAACAATCCCAAACACTTTATCCATCTTCATCGCCCCCTTCTTCTCCGATCCACAAACTATATTTATCTCCAAACTTTCACCTCTCTCACTTTCATTCACGTCTACTATGATTGCTTGTTGTAGCCTATCCTTTCTTGCTTTCAGCTCATTAACGTTGTTCTCCAGTTGTTTGATGTAGTTAGTGGCATGATCCAACACTTCGAAAGCCGGAGACTTTTCCTGTACGTCCACAACAAATTATCATTAATTAACCTCAATTAGTTCTAAACATATACGTTCCAATCCATGCATTTCGTGCATGAAGATCATGATAACATTGGTCTGTGTCTGTTGGCCGTGTCTGTTGGCCGAGTTCAGCCCTCGATTCGAGACGTGACGCTGTGACTTACCATGGAGATATGTGGTTAAATGGTTAATGTCCACCTACCTATCACCAATTGGTTTTAAGTAGGATATGGCAACCGAGTACCGTAGAACTTTGTGGTTAAGCGTGTTTGACTGGGAAGTAAGCATAATGCAGCGGTGAGATCCACCAATTGGTATCAGAGCCGAGGTCACGGGTTCGGAAGAAATATGTTTTTTTTCAGGATGCAGAAAGCATACCAGAGATTTTTCACCGGCGGGGACGAGAGAGGCGAGGTGACGATAAAGGCCTTTCATTTGCTGCCGCCGATGTTTCTCCGTCAAATGCCGGCGAGGTTTGGGTGGCAGTAAACTACTGCTGTTCGGCTGCATGTTTTTGGCTTGGTAGCACGTGTTGTATATTTATTAGTAAGATAAGATTGATTAGAAGTACAATACATGCTCGCTGCATATATATATATATATATATATATATATATATATATATAGGCGAGCAGACGAAAAAGAGCTCGGAATAGCGTTCATTTTTTCCTTAACCGACTTCGCTGTATTCACACCACACCTGTATGACGTTTATGAGTTTTTGTAAGACTAACACTATTTTTGGTTCAAAGAATAGGTTTGATGAAATGGAATGACATTTCCACGAACGCAGACACAAGCTTATTCCGTTGTTCGGTTGTACTTTTTGTTTTCAGGAAGACTTAATTCCATTTTTTGTCCTAGAGCGACAATTCACTCTTATCGCATGTTTGGTTCTTGGAATAGGTCACGAATGAAATAATATTCTTTAGATTAACCTATTCTATCGTTTGGTTGGATCATTTTGTCATGGAAATAACATGCCTAGGAATGAGCTATTACCTTCGCAAAGGAAATAGCCATTCCTAGGGAGGCCTTGGTATTAGCTATTCCCATACCCTTAGGAATAGCTTTTATATCACAAATACTAAAAATACGCTTTGCACATTATATTATATTTATATTTATTTATTTAATAAATATGATTTATTATATAAATGTATATGTTTAATTTATTATATTTTTTATCCATCAATCTATATATATATATATATATATATATATATATATATATATATATATATATATATATATATATATACATATATGTAGCCTGCCCATCTGCATGTCTATCGGATGGGCATTGAAAGCTTTCCTAGCGGATGAGCATTGCAATTGAAATTATGAAGCCTTGAGGCTCCATTCCTTACATCTCCAACCGATGTGAGACAAGTGGGAAAATAAATATAAATATAAATATGTATTTGAATAATAATAATAATAATAATAATAATAATTATTATTATTATTATTATTATTATTATTATTATTATTATTCATTATAACATTCAGTATATCATAATCATATTCATTATTATTATTATTAGTAATTCACCCGCGCGATGCACGGGGAAAAAATTATGTTATTATAAATATAAATAAAAACTAGAAAAAATAAAATATTTTAAATTGTTTAATATAATAATATTTTTGAACTTCCATTGGTCAAGTATTTATTATTTTTATAGAATAAAAAATTACAATTAATTAAAATTAAAATTTTATATGGTTAATATAATCTCTAATTATGTACATATTCAAATAAACTTATAGAGAGAATTTACATAATTACATTGATTTATTCTTAATTGTATTTCATCTATATTATAATTTTCACAATACGAATAATAACTAAGATAATAACATTTAGAAAGCAAATTTCAAATTTTGTATGAGTAAATTTAAACTCTAATTGAACACATTTTTTTTATATGATTATATAATATATTCTTTATGCACATGTCATTCCATAAACCAAAATGTCATTCTATAAGTCCAAGACCACTTTTTGTGGAGATAATTCAAATGTATTTTTTTTTCTTTTAAAAATCCTAAGTTTAGAAATCCAAAAAAACATTAAAGACCCATACGATATATACATTTATATATATTTAAAATTTTATTTATGACTCAAATGATTTTTTATTTATTCCGAAGTCCAATAATTGACCCACGGCCTGAAAAAATAACTATTTTATTTTTTAAATGTTGTGTTTTTTTTTTATATAGTAAAGGATTTTGTGGCTATTTTATATTTATAGCTAGTAATAATAATAATGTTGGTAATTAATTGTGAGAAAAAATAGCTATTTTATTTTTTAAATGTTGTGTTTTTTTTTTTTTTTTTTTTGTTTTTTATTTATTTTTTATTTTTTATAATAAAGGATGTTGTGGCTATTTTATATTTATAGCTAGTAATAATAATAATGTTGGTAATTAATTGTAACATTAATTACTTCCCAACCATATAGCTTTATTATAGTTAAGATTATTATTTTGTATAAGGGTATTTATGTCTTTAAAACTTATTCAATTTCTATTCCTTTAACCAACCAAAACTGGAATACAATTACTAAAGTCTATTCCTTCAGCCAACCAAACAACAGAATACAATTCCTATTCTATTCCTTACCTATTCCATTCCCTGTGGAATAGCATTCCTATTCCCTCCAAATTCATTCCGTGAACCAAACGTACTGTTAGTCTTTTTTTATCCGATCCCGACATTCTTATTTAGTCTTGGCATGATCATTTTTGGTCCTCTGTTAACAAAATCATTGAAATGCAGTTAAATAATACAAAGACATTTTGATCTTTTTTATTTTTTTTAATTTTTTTTATACAATTTAGGATGAACGACCATATTTTTTATGTTTCTTTTTTTTTTTTTTTAAGAATTCATAATTGAAGACCGAAATATGTCTTTAAATTTAACGAAAATTGATCTGTTTTATTGATAGAGGACCAAAAATGGTCATGCTACAATAATAGTATGACCAAAATTTGAAGTTTTGAAAAAAAAAAAAAGATTCAAAATGGACTACCACCTATACATTTAGGACAAAAAAATGTAATTAACTCTTTCAGGAATGAGTTATTCCTCCTGCAAGGAGAATAACTATTTCAAGAGATCTGGTATTAGACTATTCTTGAGAACTCTAAATTTGTAATTTTCTACTTTACCCTCAATTAAATATAAAACTTGTTAAGATTTTTTTTTTTTTTTCTCACTATCACAAAACTCGTATAGATTTTGGTGTACGGCTCGGTGCAATAAGTGGTATCAGAGTTATTGAGTTATGCTCATGGTTTTGAATCCCACTAAGCTTGAATTTTGAAATCAAATAAAGAATAAATAATAACAATGAAAATGTAAAGTGCAAGAAAGATTTATAGTGCTTCGGAAATTTTTCCAGTCCACTCTTCCCCTTGAATTTCAAAGGGGATTTTCACTATGTATTTTGGGTTTCAAAAACACAAGTGAATCAGAAGCCTACAGCTTCTCCCGATTGGAAATCCTTGAGATAGTCACAAACACCTTGTCAAATTATCCTTCAGTGCCAGCTAGTCGCCTTGCTAGGATGATCACCCAACTTCCTTAACCAAGTGCTTTTTACAAAGCTTTTCCATCTCCATTTCCAACTCAAATGTTTCTATTTTGAAAATCAAATTCTCATTCACCCGTTATCCGTTTTGAGCGTACAATATGTCAATTTTTTCGTCTCACTGCGAAGAGCGCAAATCCACTTTGACCAGACCCAAATCGGGAGTAGACACCAGATATATTTGTATCATAAAATAATCACTATCTATGTTATTTTATGCTAAAAACTCCAACAATGTGGGTATAATAGTTTTTTTTTTTTTTTTTTTTTTTTAAAAAAATTAGAGAGAGAAAGTGTTTTTAGAGAGTGTCTAGAACAAAAGTGCAAAAGGCAGCTAGCCCTCTTCGAATGAAGGGCTAGGGCCCCTTTTATAGGCCTTTGATTCGTACCCAATACCGAATAGACGTATAGAAAGTGTAGGGCGGTATACCCGAAGTATATTCTCTATCACTGGTATTCGATTCAGACGTTTATAGAGTCTTTAAAAGTCTATTAGTATTTAAAAACTTATTAAATTTCATAGACTCTATCAGGATACAATTTCTATAAACTTTTCCTTCATAAATATAAATAGTTGAAATCATCCTACCCTCCAATCCCAAACATTTCATCTCTTTCTGTCAAATTTTACGGTATATTTCAAAACTTTCATAAATACTCACTTTTAATTTTTATCATTTAATTTTCCCTGTAAGCTGAGCTATTATGTTGGGGGGCTCCGGTGGCATGCCATGCATGGCCATGGAGAAGAGGGATTCATCGGAACAATGGCACCGCTGAGATTAACAGGAAATTGGTTGGGAAAATTGAAACAAAGTTTTCTTTTAGAGGGAAGACAGATAATTTTAGGTTTAAATAGAGAGAGGGAAAAATAGGCTTTAAACTTTATTGGTTATATCATTTAATGAAAATTGATTTTATATTTATAAATTATAGTACACCCTATTTTTGTGGCAATCAATTTTTATTTTTATTTTTTTGCAATGTATTAATTTATTTATGATTTATAAAAATATATTATAATATAAAAATTGTTGTAAGAAAGTTATAAATATAATGTGTCAATAGAAGTTATGAAATATGATAGAGATTATTCTCCAGATATACCTCCTATACGTTTGGGGTATTTGTTTGGTATCGAGTCATGATCAAGTGTCACTTGAGAAATATTTTATATCTGAAAGATCTGGACCTGCATCTATATAAGGGCCCTGCTAACTCTTCAGCACAAAGGGTGGGGGGGACTTAGTGAAGAGGAACCTTCATCTCAGAATCATTCAAGGGCTAATCAAAGCCAATATAATCTTTTCCTACCGGACTTTTATAGATTGGTACATATAGTTAACGAAAATCTAAAAGATTTTAGGAAAGTACATCTAGAAAAATTCAGCAAATACCAATTTTGGTCCCACGAGTATTAGTAAAATGACAATTTTGGTTCACATATTTAATTCTTACCAATTTTCATCCACGACTATTGTGTTAATACCAATTTTAATCCACGACTATTATTTTAGTACCAAAATTCATCACATTGGTCACCAATCTATTTAAGACATTCCAAAATTTAAAAATTTTAAGGGCATTTTCGTCCTTTTTAACTTAAGATTCCAATTTGAGCATAAATAAATGAAGTTAAGCCCTAAGATCGATCCCAATTCCCAGTTCTTTTCCTCATCCTACCTTAATTTGAGGAGGAAAACTGCGAATTGTGATAGATCTTAGAGCTTAAATCTCTTTATTCATGCTCAAATAGGGATCCTAATTTGAAAGCACGAAACTATCCTTAATAATTTCATATTTCGGCATGTCTTAAACGAAGGGATGACTGGCGTGATGAATTTTAGCACTAAAACAATAGTTGTGAATGAAAATTGGTACAAAAACAATAATCGTGGATGAAAATTGGTAGGAATTATACATGTGGATCAAAATTGTCATTTTGCTAATACTCGTGGGACCAAAATCGGTATTTGCTCAGAAAAATTCTATAAAAGTCATTTAAAATTCATCATTTTAAAACTCTTTGAAAGTCTATAAAAGTCTTGACTGATTACACCCCTTTAGATTTACAACTATTTTTTACTTTATTTTCCTAATTTTAATTTTTTTATATAATTATTTTAAAAAATATAATCCTGTTTAAAACTTACGTCTATCGTAATATTCCATTAAACCCGTTTTAAAAATAGTGTTTCTATTTTTTGTTTTAAATAGTGTTTGTATTTATGAATTGTTAGGTCTAGTGGTCCTAATATAAGGGACGTGTGTGCAACATCATTGTTATCGATCCTAACGAAATTGACTAACGAAACCAAAGACTTTGAAATATTATTTCCCAGTGGTACTGAAATTGTCAAGCGCAGCATTTGGTAAAGACGCGTTATTGCCGTTTTTCAGGAAACATTCATATAACTTATAAAATATTAAATTAATGATATTACGATTATGTTACAAAATACAAATATTAAATATAAAATATATTAGTGTTAAAATAATTAAAAAAAGAATTAAATATAATTAAGTTATGTGTTAAAAATGAATAATTTTTTCCATCTCTAACTTTCTTCCATGATCGAAAACCATTGATAGTAAAAGCATGCAATCCAGAAGGCCCATCTTGAGTATGAAATAAATAATATGGTTGACAAAATGCTGCATCTTTACTAGGACAAAATATCATGGTGTTACACTTTTTGTCCTTTTATTAACTTATCGTGCTCAATTTTCGTCCCTAATGTTTTGCTAGTAAAGAGACAAAAAATGCAACACCAATGATAACTTAGGGACGAAAAATGAGCAAGACCAACACTAGGAACGAAAAGTGCAATTTTCCCGTAACTTAATTATGGACGAATTCTACAATTATTCTGTAACTTAGGAACGAAATGTGTATTTTTTAATAAATTTATTATTATATTAATTAACTTACACATTTAAAATTATATAATTAATTATTTACTTATTTTAATTTTTATATTGGACATTAATTTAATCGTGCAACATATGCTAACTAGTATTCAAGATAAGCTAGGTTAGCACTACACCTTCCTCCTCCCCCTCTGCCCTTAGCTTTGTTATTGTTACTATTTTTTTTAAGTGTAATTCTGAGTTTTCACCGTCAGACCTCATTTAATTATAAGTACCTTTAAGAATGAGACAGCTGGTTTAGAGATTTAAAATTGTTTCATTTCAATTCGCCTTTTATTTTTTATTCCTTGAGCAATAAGGGTATAATAAGAAACATGCAGAAAAAAGGACAAGAAGTGGTCCAACAGTGCGATCGACATTTGAGTATGAAACCCAGTACAGATCCAACAAGGAGAGTCGTACGAACCAAGCTAACACTATACACGCACACCCTTTGAAGTTTCGTTACATGAAGATACACAATTTATATACCAAATGTTTATAATTTATTTTTTTTAAAATTTAAAATTTGTGATGACCTTGTATTTTATTCACAAATTCTCAAAATTTAAAAATACAATTTATATTTTAGATGTTTACAATTCTAATACTAAAAGTACACAGTTTAGAATCAGGATCCACCTTACGAGATGAACTCTGATCCATGGTATATATGCCGACTGTTGTTTGATCGCTCGTCATCGTTGTGCAAGGTATATGATGTCAAAACTCTCTCCATCAGTGCACTCTTTGCATTTTGTCTCCAATGAAGTTTTGAGGGAATAGAAATGACTACATACCGTACCCTAAATAAGATCAAGGAAAACGGCTCCAAATTCATTCCTTCCGATTTATTTCCTTCAAAGATCTTTCGTTTATAAATTGTTTGTTTATTTTTTTTTTAAAAAATAAAAGAGCTAATTCATTAATCATACGATAAAACGTTTACAATAAGATGGATGGAATGATAAAACATTCTTATAATCAGACATTGAAACAAATTTTCAATGCTACACGAAACTTGAATCTCTGACTGTTTTTCAAGATTGAAGCTTAATTCGTTTGGAGAACCTGAAACTTCTATGATATTGTTAATGATCTTGCTACCCAAGTCTGACTCTATTGCGGCTCTTCTGTCCATAGACAATATCTCCATTAATCTAAACTGCATATCAATGTTCAGATCTTCTTCAGTGCTCGGGATGAAGCAAACATACTCCATTATCAGATAAATTTTATATATATATATATATATATATATATATATATATATATATATATATATATATATATATATATATATATATACACACACACACACACACACACATATATATATATACATATATAATTACATTCATGTAAAAACAGGGCTTAAAATATAAATGTGTGGACATTTCTAGATCGTTGGATTTTGGATATCTAAGGTTGTGATTAGTTTTTATGTTTTTGTGTGCTGTGTCCGCCTGTGTGCACTGTTGTTCATGGACGTGTGCACACTGGCCCAAATACTGTGGATTCACACATACATATTACGGATGTGTGCACACCCACATTTAGGTGTGTGCACTGTCGTCCACAGATGTGTGCACACCCGCATTTATGTGTGTGCACGATATATGTCCACATGTTTGTATTTTAAGGATGTTTGCATGTGAATGCGACCCCATATATATATATATATATATATATATATAGTTGCTTCCTGTGCAGATGTGCGGTGGATTAATGTGCGTGAGATTTGTACACAATGTGCGTGAGTGTTGTGCTTAATGTGCCTGAGATTTGTACTTAATGTGTGTGAATGTGTAAAATGAAGCAGAAAATATTGATGTCAACTTCTTCCCCATCCCCAGTAGCCAAATTTAATGTGCGTGCTTCATTATATGACAGACGGGTTCCTCAGTTCTTCCGATCCTCAAGTACTATACCCTCAAATGATCGATGCTCATATGGAGAAATTTGTTAAAACTGTAGTGTTATTTCTTAGCCACCCAGAATGGCGAAAATTGTTGAAATCTGCTAGGTTTTGTTAGTGGCATACTGGCTTGCCTCCCAGAACTAGAGTTTGAATCATGGCAATTACCTCGTATGTATCATCCATTTTTATCTGCCTCGATCGATCTACCTCACAATTCAATTATTATGCTTCTTCTGTCGTAATCGTATCCGAACAAGTTGATGAAAAGAAGTATAATGGAAACGAAAAGCATCATATCGTTATAATGGAGTTGAAATACTCACGCACATTAAGCACAAATCTCACGCACATTAAACACAATACTCAGATACATTAAGTACAAAACTTACGCATATTAACATGACGCACATTAAGTACAAATCTCAGGCACATTGAATACAAATCTCACGCACATTAAGTATAAACCTCACGCACATTAATCCACCGCACATCCGCACGGGAAACAACAGATGCACCTGATCCCTTCCCTATATATATATATATATATATATATATATATATATATATATATATATATATATATATATATGAGTTAATACCGTTTGAGGTCCTCCGAGTATAGTGGTTTTGCCACGTTTAGTCCTAAACTTTCAAATTGACCATCTGTGGTCCTTCGACTTTCAAATTTAACCATTTGTGGTCCAAGTTAACCACACATGGTCCTTCAAGTTTCAAAACTTAACCAGTTGTGATCCTCTCGAAAGGACCATGGTTGGTTAAAATTTAATAGTTGAAGGACCATATGTGGTTAACTTGGACCACGAATGGTTAAATTTGAAAGTCGAAGGACCACATATGGTCAAATTGAAAGTTTAGGACTAAATGTGGTAAAATCACTATACTCGGTGGACCTCGGATGGTATTAACTCATATATATATATATATATATATATATATATATATATATATATATATATATATATATATATATATATATATATATATATATATATATATATATATATATATATATATATATATAATTGCACTCTGGTGCGAATGGAGCGCTCAAGTGCGAATATGCGAATGCCTGATATCCGTCCACATGTCTAGATCCAATATAATGGATGAGAAACACTGATTTTTAAAAAAAACGCGGTGGCATTTTCATAAATAATTGAACATCGAAGTGCAAGTAAAATGTATTACAAGTACATGTAAAATGTATTATAGGTGCAAGTAAAATTTACACTGAGCATCAATACGAAGTGCACCTATAGTTATAAGTAGTTGCACCTAGGTGCATGAATGTTTGCGGGTGGTTTTCACGGGTACTACTACCCGCAGGCAAAATTATATGCACTTGCAGGCGAAAGTAGGTGCACTTGTAGGTGAAAGTAGGTGCACCCTATCAATGAATGCAGGCAAAAATTATATGCACTTGCAGGCGAAAGTAGGTGCACTCGATCAATGAGTGCTGACACGTGGCACGCACTGATTGCTTCGCATTTATCGTGTGTATATATATATATATATATATATATATATATATATATATATATATATATATATATATATATATATATAGGGTCGCGTTCAGGTGCGAATAGGTGCCCAAGAGAGAATGCTTCTCATAATTTGTTGTCTTAGCTTGTACTACTGCTGGAGTACAAATTACTCGCATGAAAAGTTGGCAATGTCTTTTCAATTAAATATTTCCCAGAAACTTCTTGTTTAGAGTTTCGCCTGCGAGACTATTTTGTACATAGCTAAATTATAATTAATCATTGACTTACATTATAATCTCAAAATTAAACATGAGATCAACTTGTTAAAATGTGTCTGAGGAAGAAACTGTTTGAAGAGCTTTTCTTAAGATTGCAAGAGTGAGTTAACCAGCATCTTCTTCAATGGTGAAGAGAGGTATTTATAAGTGAAGAAATCCATCCGTTGGATGGAGATGAAAATTTCAAACCTAATAACCAGTGTGTATTACTCAGTGGGCATTGGGCATTTAATGCACTTGTACTGTATAGCCGTTGGAGCCAAAAGCATTATGGCTTTTGTCCTTGATCTCTGACAAGATGGTACAAGTCTTTTAATGCTCATTGTCTTTAGTGAAGATCATTCCTAGGACACTTTTTGTCCGAATGATTTGCCCATCTGAGTGATAAACAACATTCTCATTGCTTCACTTAATGAGTGTTGTCTTTTTACAAGTCTGTCCTTGACTTGTTCACTGAGGAATGAGGAACGAAAGATTGTCCTCATCTTTCGTCCTTCCTTTTTAGACGAGGATTCCTTTTGTAAAAGCAGTCTATCCAAGACTTGCTTTAATCCTTCTTTCGTCTGGAAGCATCTTTCGATCATCTTATTATCTTCAAATCTTCATGTAGACCTATTATTCCAGTCTCGTGCATGATTTAACATCTCATGCTTTTGTCATACGAGACTTATATAACAAATGAAAATTAGGGGTCTACATTCTAAGACAGTTTGGTATCATCAAAATCTAAATACACTTGTTCCTAACAGTGAATATAATTAATTAATAAATTTGAATGTAAGGAATCTTTGAATCGTGAAAAAATAAAGATAATATAACTAATGAAATTATATCTCTTTTTAAATTATATATATATATATATATATATATATATATATATATATATATATATATATATATATATATATATATATATATATATATATATATATATTTTTTGAATAAAGGCATTATAGAGACATCTAATTCTAAATTAATTAAATGCATACGTATTATTTTTTGTTATAGCTACTACTTTATTTAATTAAATAAGGGTAATAAAGTGACGTACATACTTTTCATCCGCAACAATGGAGTCATTGATTTTTTTTATTTCCATTCGTTGTTGAGACAAATTGTTTTGAGAGTTTGTTAATGAGAATTGTTATCAATTGATGATGATAATAAATAATTCGAAATATATGGTTACAATAGATACTGTTATAATAATATAGTGAAAATTAACTTACAAATTTCTTTAGAAGTTTAATGAATTAATAAAATTGTGAAATTGATGTGTGATCTTGTTCAATTCGAGCCAGTGGGATGTCAACATTGTCAATTATTTGGAAAATGGTCCTACCATTTTAGAGTCAAGGTGTAATTGTATTTTTTATCAACAACTTTGTAGTTAGGTCGCGCAGGTCTGACAATGATATAAGAACAATTTTGTTCGATAAAAGAAATAATAATATAATATTTGTAAAGTAATGTACAATTGTATCATTATAAAAATACATACAAAAAAATATTAATATCATAATGACCTAAATCATTCAAATAATGCAAAATCATAATTGAAATATTGAATTTTGTTATAAATAATCAAAAGAAGATTATTTAAACGAAAAAAAAAAACTTACCATAATTTTTTAAAAAAAAAAAAAATTGAATGAAAATGATTTTCAAATTTCTTGATTTATAATCTTTGACGCTCAACTTTGAATGCTATGTATTAGTCGGGTTAATTATTTGATCAAAGTTTATGTTAAATTTTATATTGTGTTTTTTTTCCCTACATTTTAATATATTCGAAGCATATGTTTAACCATTATGTCAACTCTTATTGGAATGAGGTTCGAATTTAAGACATTTCTTATAGAAATTAATAAGTTAAGAATAATAAATAGTTAACGTAATATTCCGTTACTAAAGTTTATACTAACGGAATATAGGTTATTTAAGCGAAGAAAATAATATAACATAGGGTAAATGAGGAAAATCATTAAAAAAAATACTAAAATCAAAATAATATGAACCATTTATTTTAAGAAACAATTACACCAACATTTTTTTGTTCCTGTTGAATAGGAAATGTTATATTTCCTATTCAACTATAATAATACAAGCTGTGTTACATATTAAATGAATAGGAAATATAACATTACTAACACGGTTAAGGGCCTAACATTATTGGCTCTTATTAGATGTGTAGATTTATTTATCTCTAATCACGTACTATATACTCAATACATATATATACACACAATGGGGTAAAAAATAGGAGGGTGGGAGAGGGGGAGGGGGGCGATTATTGCCCCTGCTTCGCCCCTTTCTACAATGGTGATTGAAATATATTTATGATTGGTATATTCTAAAAGGATGTTGTGAGAAATATCTTAGAATCTTATATATAGTAATATTTATTATTTGATTTCAATTTGTCATTTTCATCAATATTAATAATAATTCCTCTATACAGCTCTACTCAATAAAGTAAATACATCTGACCAAATTCATAAAATTATTATATATTCATGTCAATATGATTTACTCAATAAAAAGAATATATCTTACCAAACTCATAAAATTACTATATATTCCGGTCAATACGATTCAAGTGAGTGTATATATATAGGACACCATTTTGTTGATTAAAACTACAAGATCTAAAATCTTTTTTGTTATATTTTCAAAAATCTACCGTGAAAATATCTAGCTCTTGGTTTTCAAGAATGAAGTCTGAATATCATCAACTTCATTTGTTTGCATTCTCTCTCCTATTTGTACTCATTTCATCATCACCTACGAACCAAAATCAACATTATAATGATTTTAATATGAGATATGAAGCTATGAAGAGATTGGTCCCTACAGGTCCAGATCCTGGTCAACCACCATCATCAATTTCAATGAAGAGATTGGTCCCTACCGGTCCAGATCCTGGCCAACCACCATCATCAATTTCAACAAATAATTTTGATACGAGATATGGAGTCATGAAGAGATTGGTCCCGACAGGTCCACATCCTGGTCAACCACCATCATCAATTTCAATGAAGAGATTGGTCCCTACAGGTCCAGATCCTGGTCAACCACCATCATCAATTTCAATTAAGAGATTGGTCCCTACAGGTCCAGATCCTGGTCAACCACCATCATCAATTTCAATGAAGAGATTGGTCCCTACAGGCCCAGATCCTGGTCAACCACCATCATCAATTTCATCAAATAATTTTGATATGAGATATGGAGCCATGAAGAGATTGGTCCCTACAGGTCCAGATCCTGGTCAACCACCATCATCAATTTCAATGAAGAGATTGGTCCCTACAGGTTCAGATCCTGGTCAACCACCATCATCAACTTTAGAGGATATTGATATAAAGTATTGAGTAGTAAACACGCTAGTACCTAGTGAATCAAACCATGACCATCCTTTACGTTGGAGGGGTGATATTTATGTTTAAGTGGAAAAGTTGATACTCAAACCACTATATACGTTTAGATGCATATTTGCATCCATTTCAATGCTTTCTTGATTTGGTGAGAATAATAATAATGTTTGATTTTAATTAAGGCTTGTGATGGAAAAATGTTAAAACTATTATTAGTTATACTAGCGAAAATATGCATCTTGCCACAAAGATTAATATTTATTTTTGCAATACAACAACGTTGACTATACTGAAAAATATTAATGTGAAAATAATTTCTAAAAACTAGATCAATTCAAAATGAAAATTTATAACTTCAAAGCACATAATTATTTATGTTAATGGAAATTGTTTCAAGAAACTGAAAAAAAAAAAAAAAAAAAAAAAAAAAAAAAAAAAAACCTCTTGATATATACATTAGATTTAGGAGTCATTTAAAAAACTTTTCAATGTTTTTTTCACCATAGAGAATAGAGTTAAGAAAATTTACATTTTAATCCAAGAAAAAATGACTAATTTTGGTACAAATGTCTTTAGGACAGTTTCTGTATCTCTCTTTCATACTTGGTTCTCTCTTATATGAATCTCCTAAGGAAATTCGATCAAGAATTATTGTCTCAAGATGTTGTCAAATTCAATGAAAAGAAAGATAATTGATCCGGGTGAAAATTAAATAAAGAATTTTATTTTACTTGTTTATTAGGATAGAGTTTAGGCACGATCTTGTAAAACTATCGTTTATTAGGATGGCGTTTTTTTTTTTTTTTATTAATTTTAAATCTAATTTGTTATCAAATTTCATTTGCGGCGTTATTACAATTTTATCATGGGACTTAAATGCTTTTGAGGCGTTAAGTTCCATATAATATATAAACATAGGCGTGTTAATTCAATTTTTATAAAGGCTCAACGGTACATAAAGGTTGAATTTCTAACTAAGAGAATTGAAATTATCTAAGTAAATCTTGATGCACTAGTACAGTTGTACGTAGCCTCTTTGAACTTGATAAACGGCGATTGAGATTTTTTGTGTTTGAACTTGCTTGCTTGTATGAATATATCTTTTGTTTCTCATCTTCTTAGTATTCAAGCTATGCTATTTAAAGTTATGGGGGTGTTTAATTGGTAAATAACTGTTAGTTTAGCTGATAGTTGATTACATGCAAAATGACCTTTATGAGTATGAATATATATTATATTAGTTTAACCTATAGTAATAATAATAATAATAATAATAATAATAATAATAATAATAATAATAATAATAATAATAATAATAATAATAATAATAATAATAATAATTATTATTATTATTATTATTAATGTGAACACTAATAATTAGTAATCACATGTCCCGTCATTAATTATCTTCACGGTACTAGGCAACGGGCTTATAAGCTCTGTCGATGGACTCAAGCACCCTATTGTCTAGTATTGTGAAGAGATAATGAGAGTAGCGGGACTAACAGACGGGATTGTTGAACCCGTCTACACAGTCTCATTGTTTTAAAAAAAAATTATTAGAGTTTTGAGAAATATTTTTTTTTTTCTTTCAAAAAGCTTTATTTGAGTAGCTTTTTGAATTTTAGAGTTTTGAAGCAATTAGTTCTAACAAAAAGTTAATTAACCAAAAATTTATAGTAATAGTCAAGCTAGCCAAAATTGGCTGGTAAGCTATTTTACCAAATATGGCATATCTTTGAATTTGTCTATTGAAAGAAAAACAAATTTAAACTTATCCACTTGCCATTAAAATATGTGCTTAGATTTAACATGTGTAGGTTGAATCCAATGGTTGCTTGCTTTGTCTTGAAAATTCAGCTTTTGTAGTTTTTGAAATATCTTTCCTAAAAACCATGTATCTATAATGTGTAAACGTACCAAAGGCAATAAGGAATAACTAGATAATGTTGGTTGAGAACTAGGGGCATATCCAGAAATTTTTTTCAGTGGCGAAAAAAAATTAATACAAAAGAGATAGTTTGAAAAAAGAAAAAAAAAAGAGACTTAAAAGCATTGCCATAAATATTGTTCGATATGAGCGAAATATCAAAATTCATCAAAACTTTATACAAAAAATGAAACATAATTAGTTGAATAGGAAATAATATGAACCATTTATTTCAAAAAAAAATTACACCAACATTTTTTTGTTCCTGTTGAATATGAAATGTTATATTTCCTATTCAACTATAATAATACAAGCTGTGTTACATATTAAATGAATAGGAAATATAACATTACTAACACGGTTAAGGGCCTAACATTATTGGCTCTTATTAGATGTGTATGTAGATTTATTTATCTCTAATCACGTACTATATACTCAATACATATATATACACACAATGGGGTACAATATAGGAGGGTGGGCGAGGGGGAGGGGGGCGATTATTGCCCCCGCTATAGCTTCGCCCCTTTCTACAATGGTGATTGAAATATATTTATGATTGGTATATTCTAAAAGGATGTTGTGAGAAATATCTTAGAATCTTATATATAGTAATATTTATTATTTGATTTCAATTTGTCATTTTCATCAATATTAATAATAATTCCTCTATACAGCTCTACTCAATAAAGTAAATACATCTGACCAAATTCATAAAATTATTATATATTCATGTCAATATGATTTACTCAATAAAAAGAATATATCTTACCAAACTCATAAAATTACTATATATCCCGGTCAATACGATTCAAGTGAGTGTATATATATAGGACACCATTTTGTTGATTAAAACTACAAGATCTAAAATCTTTTTTGTTATATTTTCAAAAATCTACCGTGAAAATATCTAGCTCTTGGTTTTCAAGAATGAAGTCTGAATATCATCAACTTCATTTGTTTGCATTCTCTCTCCTATTTGTACTCATTTCATCATCACCTACGAACCAAAATCAACATTATAATGATTTTAATATGAGATATGGAGCTATGAAGAGATTGGTCCCTACAGGTCCAGATCCTGGTCAACCACCATCATCAATTTCAATGAAGAGATTGGTCCCTACCGGTCCAGATCCTGGCCAACCACCATCATCAATTTCAACAAATAATTTTGATAGGATATATGGAGTCATGAAGAGATTGGTCCCGACAGGTCCAGATCCTGGTCAACCACCATCATCAATTTCAATGAAGAGATTGGTCCCTACAGGTCCAGATCCTGGTCAACCACCATCATCAATTTCAATTCAGAGATTGGTCTCTACAGGTCCAGATCCTGGTCAACCACCATCATCAATTTCAATGAAGAGATTGGTCCCTACAGGTCCAGATCCTGGTCAACCACCATCATCAATTTCATCAAATAATTTTGATATGAGATATGGAGCCATGAAGAGATTGGTCCCTACAGGTCCAGATCCTGGTCAACCACCATCATCAATATCAATGAAGAGATTGGTCCCTACAGGTCCAGATCCTGGTCAACCACCATCATCAATTTCATCAAATAATTTTGATATGAGATATGGAGCCATGAAGAGATTGGTCCCTACAGGTCCAGATCCTGGTCAACCACCATCATCAATTTCAATGAAGAGATTGGTCCCTACAGGTCCAGATCCTGGTCAACCACCATCATCAACTTTAGAGGATATTGATATAAAGTATTGAGTAGTAAACACGCTAGTACCTAGTGAATCAAACCATGACCATCCTTTACGTTGGAGGGGTGATATTTATGTTTAAGTGGAAAAGTTGATACTCAAACCACTATATACGTTTAGATGCATATTTGCATCCATTTCAATGCTTTCTTGATTTGGTGAGAATAATAATAATGTTTGATTTTAATTAAGGCTTGTGATGGAAAAATGTTAAAACTATTATTAGTTATACTAGCGAAAATATGCATCTTGCCACAAAGATTAATATTTATTTTTGCAATACAACAACGTTGACTATACTGAAAAATATTAATGTGAAAATAATTTCTAAAAACTAGATCAATTCAAAATGAAAATTTATAACTTCAAAGCACATAATTATTTATGTTAATGGAAATTGTTTCAAGAAACTGAAAAAAAAAAAAAAAAAAAAAAAAACCTCTTGATATATACTTTAGATTTAGGAGTCATTTTAAAAACTTTTCAATGTTTTTTTCACCATAGAGAATAGAGTTAATAGAAAATTTACATTTTAATCCAAGAAAAAATGACTAATTTTGGTACAAATGTCTTTAGGACAGTTTCTGTATCTCTCTTTCATACTTGGTTCTCTCTTATATGAATCTCCTAAGGAAATTCGATCAAGAATTATTGTCTCAAGATGTTGTCAAATTCAATGAAAAGAAAGATAATTGATCCGGGTGAAAATTAAATAAAGAATTTTATTTTACTTGTTTATTAGGATAGAGTTTAGGCACGAACTTGTAAAACTATCGTTTATTAGGATGGCGTTTTTTTTTTTTTTATTAATTTTAAATCTAATTTGTTATCAAATTTCATTTGCGGCGTTATTACAATTTTATCATGGGACTTAAATGCTTTTGAGGCGTTAAGTTCCATATAATATATAAACATAGGCATGTTAATTCAATTTTTATAAAGGCTCAACGTTACATAAAGGTTGAATTTCTAACTAAGAGACTTGAAATTATCTAAGTAAATCTTGATGCACTAGTACAGTTGTACGTAGCCTCTTTGAACTTGATAAACGGGGATTGAGATTTTTTGTGTTTGAACTTGCTTGCTTGTATGAATATATCTTTTGTTTCTCATCTTCTTAGTATTCAAGCTATGCTATTTAAAGTTATAGGGGTGTTTAATTGGTAAATAACTGTTAGTTTAGCTGATAGTTGATTATATGCAAAATGACCTTTAAGAGTATGAATATATATTATATTAGTTTAACCTATAGTAGTAATAATAATAATAATAATAATAATAATAATAATAACAATTATTATTATTATTATTATTATTATTATTATTATTATTAATGTGAACACTAATAATCAGTAATCACATGTCCCGTCATTAATTATCTTCACGGTACTAGGCAACGGGCTTATAAGCTTTGTCGATGGACTCAAGCACCCTATTGTCCAGTATTGTGAAGAGATAATGAGAGTAGCGGGACTAACAGACGGGATTGTTGAACCCGTCTACACAGTCTCATTGTTTTAAAAAAAAAAATTATTAGAGTTTTGGAGAAATATTTTTTTTCTTCTTTCAAAAAACTTTATTTGAGTAGCTTTTTGAATTTTAGAGTTTTGAAGCAATTAGTTCTAACAAAAAGTTAATTAACCAAAAATTCATAATAATAGTCAAGCTAGCTAAAATTGGCTGGTAAGCTATTTTACCAAATATGGCATATCTTTGAATTTATCTATTGAAAGAAAAACAAATTTAAACTTATCCACTTGCCATTAAAATATGTGCTTAGATTTAACATGTGTAGGTTGAATCCAATGGTTGCTTGCTTTGTCTTGAAAATTCAGCTTTTGTAGTTTTTGAAATATCTTTCCTAAAAACCATGTATCTATAATGTGTAAACGTACCAAAGGCAATAAGGAATAACTAGATAATGTTGGTTGAGAACTAGGGGCATATCCAGAAATTTTTTTCAGTGGTGGAAAAAAATTAATACAAAAGAGATAGTTTGAAAAAAGAAAAAAAAAAAAAGAGACTTAAAAGCATTGCCATAAATATTGTTCGATATGAGCGAAATATCAAAATTCATCAAAACTTTATACAAAAAATGAAACATAATTAGTTGAATAGGAAATAATATGAACCATTTATTTAAAAAAAAATTACACCAACATTTTTTTGTTCCTGTTGAATATGAAATGTTATATTTCCTATTCAACTATAATAATACAAGCTGTGTTACATATTAAATGAATAGGAAATATAACATTACTAACACGGTTAAGGGCCTAACATTATTGGCTCTTATTAGATGTGTATGTAGATTTATTTATCTCTAATCACGTACTATATACTCAATACATATATATACACACAATGGGGTACAATATAGGAGGGTGGGCGAGGGGGAGGGGGGCGATTATTGCCCCCGCTATAGCTTCGCCCCTTTCTACAATGGTGATTGAAATATATTTATGATTGGTATATTCTAAAAGGATGTTGTGAGAAATATCTTAGAATCTTATATATAGTAATATTTATTATTTGATTTCAATTTGTCATTTTCATCAATATTAATAATAATTCCTCTATACAGCTCTACTCAATAAAGTAAATACATCTGACCAAATTCATAAAATTATTATATATTCATGTCAATATGATTTACTCAATAAAAAGAATATATCTTACCAAACTCATAAAATTACTATATATTCCGGTCAATACGATTCAAGTGAGTGTATATATATAGGACACCATTTTGTTGATTAAAACTACAAGATCTAAAATCTTTTTTGTTATATTTTCAAAAATCTACCGTGAAAATATCTAGCTCTTGGTTTTCAAGAATGAAGTCTGAATATCATCAACTTCATTTGTTTGCATTCTCTCTCCTATTTGTACTCATTTCATCATCACCTACGAACCAAAATCAACATTATAATGATTTTAATATGAGATATGGAGCTATGAAGAGATTGGTCCCTACAGGTCCAGATCCTGGTCAACCACCATCGTCAATTTCAATGAAGAGATTGGTCTCTACCGGTCCAGATCCTGGCCAACCACCATCATCAATTTCAACAAATAATTTTGATACGAGATATGGAGTCATGAAGAGATTGGTCCCGACAGGTCCAGATCCTGGTCAACCACCATCATCAATTTCAATGAAGAAATTGGTCCCTACAGGTCCAGATCCTGGTCAACCACCATCATCAATTTCAATTAAGAGATTGGTCCCTACAGGTCCAGATCCTGGTCAACCACCATCATCAATTTCAATGAAGAGATTAATCCCTACAGGCCCAAATCCTGGTCAACCACCATCATCAACTTTAGAGGATATTGATTTAAAGTATTGAGTAGTAAACACGCTAGTACCTAGTGAATCAAACCATGACCATCCTTTTGTTGGAGGGGTGATATTTATGTTTAAGTGGAAAAATTGATATTCAAACCACTATATACGTTTAGATGCATATTTGCATCCATTTCAATGCTTTCTTGTCCTAATAATCAGTAATCACATGTCCCGTCATTAATTATCTTCACGGTACTAGGCAACGGGCTTATAAGCTCTGTCGATGGACTCAAGCACCCTATTTTCTAGTGTTGTGAAGAGATAATGAGAGTAGCGGGACTAACAGACGGGATTGTTGAACCCGTCTACACAGTCTCATTGTTTTGAAAAAAAATTATTAGAGTTTTGGAGAAATATTTTTTTTTTCTTTCAAAAAGCTTTATTTGAGTAGCTTTTTGAATTTTCGAGTTTTGGAGCAATTAGCTCTAACAAAAAGTTAATTAACCAAAAACTCAAAATAATAGTCAAGCTAGCCAAAATTGGCTGGTAAGCTATTTTACCAAATATGGCATATCTTTGAATTTGTCTATTGAAAGAAAAACAAATTTAAACTTATCCACTTGCCATTAAAATATGTGCTTAGATTTAACATGTGTAGGTTGAATCCAATGGTTGCTTGCTTTGTCTTGAAAATTCAGCTTTTGTAGTTTTTGAAATATCTTTCCTAAAAACCATGTATCTATAATGTGTAAATGTACCAAAGGCAATAAGGAATAACTAGATAATGTTGGTTGAGAACTAGGGGCATATACAGAAATTTTTTTCAGTGGCGAAAAAAAATTAATACAAAAGAGATAGTTTGAAAAAGGAAAAACACTACTGGAAATTATGAAATTTCCGACCACCTGAAAATGATCTTAAATCAAGTTGAAAGCCTTGTTCCGACTACTTTTGGTATCCGGAAAAACCTTTGTTGCTATTTCCGATCACTTTTTGGTATCAACTTGATCTAAGATCACTTTCAGGTGGTCGGAAATTCCATAATTTCTAGTAGTGAAAGAAAAAAGAGACACTTAAAAGCATTGCCATAAATATTGTTCGATATGAGCGAAATATCAAAATTCATCAAAACTTTATACAAAAAATGAAACATAATTAGTTTGATAAAATGATACAAATAGAGAACACATTATAAAATTATACATCTCAGTAGTTTTAATATAAAAGAATGCTTGCACATATTATATTCTAATGAATAAAAATAAAATATCACTATTAATTTTTATAAAAAGGCCAAAAAAGTGTAAAAATCTAAAGGGAGCAATAAGAATCGAATCTTTGATCGTTCATAAATTAAAGGCATAACAAGGTTACTTGTATATATATAACTAGTTTTTTTACGCGTATTGCGCAAATGAAATAATGCTCAATGATTTATTTTTTAAATAAATACTTCAAAGTATATCAATGCAATATTATTTAGAAGATGGTCATGCATGGGTAATTGAATGTTGAATTTGTTTAATTAAATCGGTAATTCAAAGTATATATAAATGCAAGATAATATATGCGAGATTGATTACAAATCACTAAAATAAATATTTGCAACTTTGTAATAACAATAGTCTAAATATTTAGTCTAAAAGCGATGGACTAAACAAATACTACTTTTGGTTTAAATTTTTCTAATTTTTCTTTATTCTTGTTTGGGTAGCATTGTCATTGTCTCATCTTCACTACATGTCCAGCCTCTTTTTATTTTATTTTATTGATAGTGTGTCATGTCGAAAAAATACGCGATTTGAAAAAAAAATTGTCCAAAACAAAAAACCGAGTCAAAAGTTATGCATTCCCGAACTTTTAACACTTTAAAACAAAAAAAAAAATTAAAATAAACGGTCGAACCGGCCGGCCGCGGAGGAGGCCGATTCCGGCCTTCCTCGCTGCGGCCGGCGGGCGCCTAGCGCCTAGGCGCCGATTAATCTGCGTCTAGGCGCGATTTTTGCAACCATGTGGATATATATATATATATATATATATATATATATATATATATATATATATATAATATAATATAATATAATTTTCATATATTGTCAGGATATACGATTCTTGATTAAGTTACTGCAGAGCTTACGAAAGAATTTTACGTACTAAAAATATCAAGTTACTCCCTTGGTGAATTTGTCATAAAATAACGTGAGAAATTTGATGTCTTCCTGTATTTCAAAAGTTATGGTTTGAGGATGGTGTGCTTTACATGCTTGAAGATAATGATAAACTGTTCTCTTGTTTGTACTGAGTCACAGGTTCCTTATACGAGACTCGGGTTACTAACAAGTCATACAAAGATTATTGAATTGCTTTTGGATTTGAAGAACCTTGAAATAAAATGCTAGGAATTGAAAATAATGTTGCAAAAGTGGTTTCAATATAAGAAAGTGAATAAAATGTGAATTTCCTACTTTACTCCTAAAATTTTTAAATATTTTTTAATTTTTCTGTCAGTTTTTACGGTTGGGGACCAAATGTGCCACTTCGCTCACAACTGAGGGACTAAAAATGGATACGGTCATAACTCAGGGATTGAGTCGTCACTACAATTATAACTCAGGGACCAAACTTGCCATTTTCCCTTGAAAATTATATTATTAATTATTTACTTATTTTAATCTTTATATTGTGCATTAATTTAATCACGCAATACACATATGGTAACTAGTATTCAAGATAAGCTAGGTTAGCTCACCTTCCTCAACGGCAAATTATTGTGTGGACCAGGAATGGAATACACATTTTTAATATGCTAAAAATGATAGTATGTGTTTGTAAACTCGAAAAATGATTTCTGGAAATCATTTTCCGGGTTTTTGGTGTTTGGCTACTCTTGAAAAATCCAGTCAACGGAATTCATTTTTCGTTGACTGGGGAAAATGTGCTAAATTTGGCAAAAAATTACTTCTGCCAAATTTTGACGGAAGTCATTTTCCGCCATTTGCTATTTCATTTTTTTTTTTAAGTTTCAGGCGGAACTGGTTCCGCCAGAAACCATGGCTATGGTTTCTGGTGGAAACCAGAATTAATTAATTTTTTTTTAAGTTTTAAACATTTAAAATGTATTTTTTATTCTAAATAAAATAATTAAAATATTTAATTATACCATTCTACTCATTTTCCAGAAAATGAACCAAACACACCAAAACAGTTTTCCAAATGCAACCAAACACTGGAAAAGGAAAATGTTTTCCAGAAAATGACTCATTTTCCAGAAATCATTTTCCAGAAGTCAGTTTCCTGCTTTCCAAACGGACCCTAAAAGTACATTATTTGTGTACTGAGTGTATATTATTTGATAATATATAAAACCTCATGTACTTTCAAGTAATTCACTATATATATATATATATATATATATATATATATATATATATATATATATATATATATATATATATATATATATATATATATATATATATATAAACAATGTACTTTTAGTATTTGTGTACTGAGTGTATAAATGTCGAATGAAACTGTAGTTGTGTTAAACTGAAATTGCAGTGTATATAAAATGAAACTGAATAACAGAGTTACTTTTTGCAGAAGGGCGCGGAACGGGTGCCGTATCTTTTCAGTAAATCAAATGACGTCGTTTTGAATCTCGGTGCATAATTGATTATGTACCGTGGTGCACGATATAATTTGTCGTGAGTATGTGACAGCGGGTCTGGAGATTTAAAACTGTTCCATATATACCCCTCCCCTTTTTAGTTTTTATTCCTTAAGCAATAAGGGTATAATAAGAAACATGCAGAAAAAAGGACAAGAAGTGGTCCAACAGTGCGATGGAGTTTGTGAGTATGAAACCCAGTATAGATTTTTATTCCTTAAGCAAAAGGGGACGTTATGCCATGGAACCGTGTTAGTACACCGTTATTATTATTATTTTTTTTTCTTAATTAATTATGTGACTTTTCTTCTTTATTTTCACATTTTGCGGTTTCACTTTAATTTGAGGTGAATAAAGATTTCGGACATTCATAAATTATGAATTCATGCCTGCACATTCACTTCGGAAACATGCCTACACATTCCCATCCGAAATCACGGACATTCATAAATTATGAATCCATGCCTGCACATTCACTTTGGAACCATGCCTACACATTCACTTTGGAACCATGAGATTATGAATTTTCTGTTATAAGATTATGAATTTTCTGTTATGAGATTATGAATTTTCAGTTGTGAGATTATGAATTTTCTATTATGAGTCATAATTCGATCAAACGCGCGTTGTTAACTCCACATCCGCGAAATTTTTTTTTTTTGCCTAAAAACGACGTCGTTTTGCCTTGTGTTCACCATTCTCGGTGAACACGATTCCATGGCATAATTTGCGAAGCAGGGACGTTATGCCATGGAACCGTTTTCACCACTCATGGTGAACACGGTTCCAACGGTGTTAGTACACCGTTATCTTTTTTTTTTTTTTTTTCTTAATTAATTGCGTGACTTTTCTTCTTTATTTTTACATTTTGCGGTTTCACTTTAATTTGAGGTGAACAAAGATTTCGGACATTCATAAATTATGAATTCATGCCTGCACATTCACTTTGGAACCATGCCTACACATTCCCGTCCGAAATCACGGACATTCATAAATTATGAATCCATGCCTGCACATTCACTTTGGAACCATGAGATTATGAATTTTCTGTTATAAGATTATGAATTTTCTGTTATGAGATTATGAATTTTCAGTTATGAGATTATGAATTTTCTGTTATGCGATTATGAATTTTCTGTTATGAGATTATGAATTTTCATTACATTCATAATTTCGGACATTCATAAATTATGAATTCATGCCTGCACATTCACTTTGGAACCATGCCTACATATTCCCGTCCGAAATCACGGACATTCATAAATTATGAATCCATGCCTGCACATTCACTTTGGAACCATGCCTACACATTCACTTTGGAACCATGAGATTATGAATTTTCTGTTATAAGATTATGAATTTTCTGTTATGAGATTATGAATTTTCAGTTGTGAGATTATGAATTTTCTGTTATGCGATTATGAATTTTCTGTTATGAGATTATGAATTTTCATAAAATTCATAATCTCATAACAGAAAATTCATAATTTGATCAAACGCGCGCCGTTAACTCCACATCCACGATTTTTTTTTTTTTTTTTTGCCTAAAAACGACTTCGTTTTGCCTTGTGTTCACCATTCTCGGTGAACACGATTCCATGGCATAATTTGCGCAATAAGACAAAGAAAATACTTGGTGTACTCCCATTTTAAACTCCAACTTGTACTCTCTCTCACATGCTCTTGATGTAGACATTTTTCTCTGAACCTACATGATGAAAATAACCAATCCCGATTTGACACCTCAAGAAATATAAATGAAGGAGTAAAATTTTGGGAGTCTGTAGTAAAACTCATAAAACAATTCAAGCTAACACTACCCACCCTTTGAAGTTTCGTTACGTGCTCCACAGTCTTTGTTTGATCGCACTCTTTGCATTTTGTCTCCATTGAACTATTGAAGTTTGGAGGGAATAGAATATGACTACGTACACAGTACCCTAAATAAGATCAAGAAAAACGGCTCCAAATTCATTCCTTCCGATTTCTTTCCTTTCCAAGATCTTTCCTTAATTTCTAAATTGTTTCTTTTGGTCAGACAAGTGTTGCTATATCTGATTTAGATTACAACCAACTTACATCAGAAGGCAGGGGTCTATAATACTTATACAATATCTTTGCATCATTAAAATATATAGGCCTATTTGGTAAACTAGTTAGCCTGTCAATTAATTTTGATCTATTTGACCACTATTAGCTGATTGACTTGGTTAAATAAATAATATGAGTATTTGATTAATTAGCTTTCTGTAACAACTTATTTCTCCAAAATGCTAAAATTTAAAAAGCTACTCAAAGTAGTTTTTTCGATTAATTTTTTAATAAAATCATTTTGTATGTAATCAGCTATAATTAACAATTAATTCACCAAACACTTTTCTACCATCATTATTTCCCGAGTCGTTTGAAGAGCTCTTCTTTGGCTTGATGACTCTTTCTCCTACCTTCTTTTGCAGTCTTCCTGGCCTCTTCTGCCCTTTTAAGAAGCTCAGCTTGTTGGGCCAATTTACCTTTCTATCTGCTGAACCACTCTTGAGTTTTGATCTCAAACTTCAAGTTGCTTAATTTGTTGCCATTTCTCAATGTTCTTCCGTTAGACCCTTATTAATTCATCAAATTTATCTTTGGTGAATCCCGAAAGGTCACAGATGAGAGAAGGATCCTGTATATTCAACGTAACCATCAGATAATACAAGTACAGGAAGATATATACACCTATACAATAACACTCTAAGCAGAAGTACAAATGGAATATAATTTCTAGAGTCTTAATACACCCCCTCAAACACAAGGTTGGAGGGAAACAACATTTAGCTTGTCTCTAAGGAATTCGAAGCGCGGAGCTGGCAGAAGTTTAGTGAAAATGTCATCCTTAATGGATATAAAATTAACTTGTAAATCCCCCAATGTTACCTTTGTTGGGAATAATCCCACCACTTGTGACAAATAAAATCACAGGACCGACAAGAGCGCAAATACGAGATGGTGCAAACCAACCAAAATAAATAACAGACACAAGGGACACAAGATTTACGTGGAAAACCCCAAAACCACGGAGAAAAATCACGGACCACCACCAACACAATATTCCACTATAACAAATCTTGGGTACAAAGTTGCTGGCTACCACCCGAGCCAAACACCTTAAAAATCATCAAATACAACAACTCTAGGCCAAATACAATATATCACGTTCACAAGCCTAAAAAGGATACCAACTCGTATTCAAAATATTCAACCACCACGAACAAGGTGAAAAGAATATAAATATTACGAGCTTACCCAAAACGATGATGTTTGGAACAAACACTGACCTCTACAAATATTTGATGAAGAAAAGTACCCTAAAGATCTCCGGCAAACTCACGGTAAATTCATCCGACGTGCGACAAAACCTGCTGACACACGCCGCCACTGTGCCACCAAACAAGCTAGGCAAACCCACGACAAAGTAGCACAAAAAGAAGAAGAAATAGATGTTGCTCCTTCAACTGTTGCATATGGTCGTGAAAAAGGAAGAAGAAGAAAAATGAATTTTTCTTCTCTCTATGCCTACTGCTTCTGCCGAAAAATACAAAATGGAATATGTGTAGTATGTAGAAGTGTCTGGTGTAGTGGTGAGGAAACAATGAATTTTTCCTCCTTTTATAGATGCAGGCAGCCACATTGGAAATCAAGAAAGCTAATTAATTCCTCAACTTCCTCCCATAAACCTTAGGAAACCTCTTCCCATAATCCTTAGGAAATCTCCTCCCATAAACCTTAGGAAACATCTTCCCAAGTTCATTAGGAAATCTCCTCCCATGTTCATCCCAATCAAACTTCTGCCCAACAACTTCATCCCAACATCCACTCTTTAACTTCTACCCAATAACCCATTCTCCAACCCAAATAATTGTCAGCAAACTTTTCCATCAAGCTAACAAATATTGCAGTGGAATAGGCTTGGTCCAAAATGAGCTATTTACCACATAGGAGGGAAGCCTCAACCCAACAACCTTATCCCTAACAAAGTGATAGTCTATCTCCACGTGTTTGGTCCTGACATGAAACACCTGGTTAACACACAGATAAGTAACACTTAGATTATCACACCACAAACTAGGATGACGACCCGAATGAAGACCAAGCTCACGCAGCAAAGACACAACCAAGGTAACTTCACCAGAAACATTAGCGAGACCCTTGTACTCAACCTTAGTATAAGATTGAGTCAATGTTCGTTGCTTGCGAGACACCCAAGAGACAAGATTTGATCCAAAAAAAAACCGCAAGCCCACTGATAGACTTGCGATCAACATGACAGCCAGATCAATCCGAGCCCGAGAACGCATGAATATTAGTTGAGACTGAAACACCCAAACTTAAACCAAAATTCAGCATACCTTTGACATAACAGTGAAAACATTTCAGAAGTCCCAGTGTTCTACGGTTGGTGAATGCATAAACTAATACAAAACGGTTGATTGCATAACAAAAGGTCTGGCCTAGTGATGGTCAAATACTGGAGCGCACCCGCCAACCGTCGATACTGTGTGGGATTGTCAAATGGCTCATCAGAGGAGGACACAGAACGAGCAACCGAAGCAGGAGTTGCTAATGGCTCACAGTCAGTCATGTCTGCCTGTTTGAGAATATCACCCATATACCTGCGTTGAGAAAGGACAAGGCCTCCATCTACATGCAATGTCTCAATTCCAAGAAAGAACATTAGTCAACCAAGATCCCTAATCTTAAAAAACATAAGAAAGATGCTGAAACAGATTACTTATCAACTTGGAATCACTACCCGTCCATCATAATAATTTCATCTACTTATACAAGTAAGCAAACCCTCGAGTCACCAGCACAATAATCAAAAAGTGAGACATCAGTTTTCGAAGAGCAAAAACCAGCAGAGATTAAAAAATCATGCAGACGTTTGAACTACACACGGGGTGCCTGTTTCAAACCATACTGAAAAAGATAAACATGATCAGGGTGCTGTTTCATCCTATTGAACACAAGCCGCAAACACAAGATTAACCGTAGCAGAAGCAGCGTCATTTGAGGAAGCATCCACACCGAGAGTCGTCGGATCAAAGGACACAACAAAGAGCCATCAATGTAGCCAAGGAGATTCTAACCACGAAGGAAAAGGACAAGCTTGGTACGCCAAAAAATATAGTTACGGGTTGTAAGCTTCATGGAGACAAAATGGTGGGCAAAAGACAAGAGATTAGGAGGAACAGGAGAAGAGGATACGGGAACTGCAGACATGGTACGTTCATAAGAAGCGGTATCGTAAGAAGCAGCAGGATCAATGAAGCCATTGGATAAGAGAATAGAAACCTAACAAGAATTAATATGTATATTCAATGTAACCATCATAATACAAGTACAGGAAGACAGGAAGATATATACACCTATACAAATGGAATATAATTCCAAGAGTCCTAATATCACACAACTTGAAAGCCTCATCCAATCCACCTTTCTTGAATGCTTGGAAAGCGTTTAACTTATCATTGCCAAAGCATCCATACAAGAAGGCATGGCGGAATTCTTCTAGACTGATTCTGGCTAGGTACTATATAATATTTCTTGATGCTCTCGCTAAACTTGTTGCCCAACAGACTAAAAATGTTGGGAACAAAAACACTATGAAATTATGGAATTTCCGACCACCTGAAAATGATCATAAATCAAGTCAAAAGTCTTGTTCCGATCACTTTTAGTATCCGGAAAAACCGTTGTTGCTATTTCCGACCACTTTTTGTTTTCGACTTGATTTAAGATCACTTTCAGGTGGTCGGGAATTCAATAATTTTCAGCAGTGAAAGTAGATGAAATCATTATTTTTTTGTCCTAAATTTACAGGTGGCGTTTGGCTTTTAATTTTTTTTTTTAGAACATATATGTTACGTTGGTCTTAGTATTATTGTAACATGACTATTTTTTGTCCTCCGTCAACAAATCTATTTAAATGACATTTAAGTCTATTCAGTTCTAAGTGTTAATTCCTATTTTGGTCTTATATTTATATGTGTCATTCTATTTTTGTGGAGATGTGGATTGCAATTGAGGAAGATAGGATCAGAGACTCTACCCGTGAATTAAGGATTTTTTTTAAAAAAATAAAAATAAAAATATAATCATTCAACCTACTTTGTATAAAAAGACCAACATACCCTTATATTTAACGTTATTTAAATAAGTTTGTTGACGGAGGACAGAAAATAGTCATGCCACAATAATATTAGACTAACAGGGGATGTTCTGAAAAACATTTCAAAAGTAAAATGACACATATAAATCTATGACTAAAATTGAAATTAACTAAAAATTAGATATATAGCAACAAGCCAAGGATCTTGTAGTCTACTGGCACCAAGTTGCTCTCCTATGTGGGAGGTTGTGGGTTTGAGCCTTGGCTCTTTGTGCTTTTGAGAAAGTGGTTACGAACACATACTACATTGTAATAGAATAAAGATAGTGGATTACGAAATTTGCAGCTTTAGTATAGTTAGGGACGAAAAGTGAGCACGAAAACGTAATAAAAGGACAAATTTTATGGACGAAAAACGAGCATGATCAATACTTAAGGACGAATTCTACATACTTTATGAATTTTTGACGAAAAGTGTAATTTTCTTTTTTATTATTGATGTGACGACCAGTTATATTGGTCTGCCGACTGACTATCGGGTAGTCATAAAACCAACAAATATGAAACCCAATACAAATCCAACAAGGATAGTGACAATCAATTAGACGATCCCAGCTAACACTATACACGCACACCCTTTGAAGTTTCGTTACGTCGTGCTCCACTGTCTTTGTTTGACCGATCGTCATCGTCCTGCGAGGTATATGATGTCAAAACTCTCTCCATCATTGCACTCTTTGCACTTTTTCTCCATTTAAGTTTGGACAGAATAGAAATGACTACCCTAAATAAGATCAAGAAAAATGGCTCTTGTCGACATTAAATCGACTTTCATATATATATATATATATATATATATATATATATATATATATCTTTTAACTACTCCGGACTCTATTACAATATAATATTTATCTATATAATATTATAAATTTTTAAAATTTATAATGTTTTTGAATTTCTCTCTCTTTTTTCCCTTATTTTACATGTCACAAAAAGTGTTATCAGTTTTTGGTGTCTTGGTCTGATCATCATTCAATTAAGGCATATGATGTCAGAATTGATATGATCCGCCAGAAATATAGTTCTTCAACCGTTCTTGTATTCTATTTGTATCCATTCCAAGCCTCGGTGAAAATGCCTATTCAGCAAAAAAAAAAAAAAAAAAAAACAATTAACGTTGTCAACAGCATACACATAATCGAGAAATAACTAAGGATAAGGAAGGTTAGCTATGAGCAATCTAGGCTGATTTACTTTCTTGTGATCTTTTACGCGTTAGAGTTATAAGACAAGATTTACGAGATCAGACTAATACATAGGAGTCATTAGTCAATAAATAATCCACGACGTGCTAAATGAACTAGATGTGTTAGGATGAAACACTTATCACTAGCCTAAAAGTTATATATTTCGAATTCATGACCTGACTCTGATCTCATACCATTCTTTTATTTTCTTATACTGCCACATATTCAAGAGATAAATTAAAGTGCTGAACTTGATCCTTCAAGCCTCAACTCAACAATCCCCTATTCATCTGGTATTGGACTTGGCCCTTGGCTGGCCTCCGGCTAACAAGATGCTAACACAAATGGTAGCTATGGTTTGTACTAACTTTGGAATGAAACTAATGGCCTTACAGGCTAAGTTAAGCCAACTTTTCAAAAATATTTTCTAAGATTTTGTCATTGACCGAGAAGTGACGCGTACTTCTCTGTTCGAAGAAGTGCCAGAGCATAGCGATTGATTGTAAAAATAATAATTTTATTTTCAAAAGGCATAGTGACCAAGAAGTGAAGAGTACATTTTGGGTGTCTAAACTGATAAAAATAGTAATGTTATTTTCAATGGTAAAAATAATATTTAATATGATACATAGTGATTGATTTTCTATTGAAGTTTTTGTGTGTGTGTGTGTGTGAACATAAAAAGTATATGAGTATTATATTTTTGAAATTTACAGAACTTATTGTAAAACTTGATAGGATTAGAGGAAAAGTTTGTATGTTTAGACAGAAGGAACAAATTTGTATAGAAAGTTTAAAATTTTGAGGTTTGATTGTGGATTTTTACTATTTATATTTGTAAAAAAAAAAAGTATAGAAACTCTAATTTGATAGTCTTACAGAAATGGAAATAAACAAAAATGAAATAAATAAACGAGTTTTTCTCAAAATGATCCCTCGACTATTCCCAAAATGGTCCCTTGACTATTTTTCAGAGTATATTAGGCATATAATAGGTAAATGGATGAAAATGCCCTTCATTTTAACACTCAATAGACAGAATTGCTAACGGAGGACCAATTTGAGGGAGTTTTTAAAAGTCAAGGGACCACATTAGGTGCAATTAAAAGTCGAAATGTAAAATTGAGAATGAGCAATAGTCGAGGGACCATTTTGGGAAAAAACTCATAATTTTATTACAATTTCTTAGAATTTATAAGTTTAGTTCAATTATAATTCTATGTTTCATGGTTTGCATTGGCAAAACATGTATTTAATTACTTCCCAAAATTTAGCAACTTTATTAATTGAGCCACGGAACTTACTCGGTTTTCGGACTAACTGTAGCAAGTTACGTGATTTGATATAACTCTATTCCAAGAATAAAATGTACCTTTTTGAGCCAATTTCTAAATTGGTTTTGGAAAGTATATTTTATTATTTTAGAATGTCTAACTATGGTGGGGAGTCATGTCCTCATTAGTTATTCCTTTAGTTGGACTATAATTGGAATCATATATTGATTATTTAGTATGCCCAACTAATGGTGGGGAATTATATCTTCATTAATTAGTTGGTCAAATCATTTTTTTTAAGCGAAGTAACTTTTATTAGATCAGATGGTAAATAATGTGAATTGGTCAAATCATTTATGAGTACGTATATCATTAATTTTGCTAAAGAATATCTTAATCAGTGGGAGTGATCATTTAAAAAAAGGATCATTAAGATACTCCATAATCAGTGGGAGTGATCATTTAGAAAAAGATCATTAAGATACTCCATTAAAGATTTGAGATTTAATAGGCTTCATACATCCTAAATTGGATTGTATGTTAAACAATAAGTCCAAAAGATTCCACAAGTATTAATATCGTATTTGTTCATATAAATTCATATTGGTTGTGCAACATATTTATGAAAATGTTGTAACAATATTAAAGAGTTTATTAGAACAAAACATTTAACTTGTGGTGCAATGTTAAGTAATAAATTCTTCAACATTTAATAGTCTTTAGTTTCTTCAAAATTGATTCTGGGTCATTTTGGTTTGTAAGGCTCAAGACAATTTTGAGAAACATAAAAGTAAGACTCATAATGTTCAGTTCATTTTGAGGTGGACCTTAAGATTATTTGGGAAGTTATGGTGTATGTTTAAGAGTCCAAATTTATAGACTTAGAGTTTTGGTTTATTGTGTAAGTTATTGGAATGCTTCTGTGACTTAACTATCTTTTGGCTATTTTGATGAGTGGGAGTGACAGACGTGTCAACTCCAAGCTCTTAGCCGTTAGAGGTAGTGCTTATGTTAACTTATAAAGAAGTCATAGAATATAGTTAGCATTATGCTAACATTAAGAGATGTCTACTTAAGGCATGCTTTTAAGGATCTTAGAGATCATACAGTGTACTCTTTTGTACAATTTGGATGGTTTTCTCTCTTAAGTTGCGCATATATATTTTATTTTGAGAAACATCCCTTAAGGTACCAAGAATAAACATTGGGTTTGTTCATAAAGGATTCAAGTTGGGGAATCAAAAATGCATGTGATCATAGGAGATATTACTCACTTATTCAGTAGAGGACATATTACTATGGTTCGTGTGTTTTGTTCTTTGATGAGAGTTTAATTTGCTAGTACTTGCACCAAGTGGGAAACTGTAAGACTTTCACGTATAATATATATTATATATTATGGGTCTTACTTACGTGGTGCAAGTGGACTAGGCCCATTAAGTAATTACATGATTTATTATGGTACTCATGCTGCTCAGAAAATACCAGTACACCATCTAGGGTTCTGAGTCAAGTATGAGACAAAACGGCTAACCCTATTCTGCAGATCTACTGTTCAAAGGCAATACAACAGGATATCAACCATGGCTGGAGATCTACAGTGCTTCCGCTTCTGCTACTACGAGTTAAGTTTCTCGTGAATTATTCTGTATATAGTCAGATCATATTTAGATCTCACAAGGAGGACACAGAACGAGCAACCGAAGCAGGAGTTGCTAATGGCTTACAGTCAGTCATGTCCGCCCGTTTGAGAATATCACCCATATACCTGCCTGAGAAAGGACAAGGTCTCCATCTACAGGCAGTGTCTCAATTCCAAGAAAGAACCTTACTCAACCAAGATCCCTAATCATAAAAACAGAAGAAAGACACTGAAACAGATTACTTATCAACTTGGAATCACTACCCATCCATCATAATAATTTCATCTACGTATACAAGTAAGAAAACCCTCGAGTCACCAGCAGAATAATCGAAACGTGAGACATTAGTTTTCGAAGAGCAAAAACCAGCAGAGATTAAAAAATCATGCAGATGTTTGAACCACACACGGAGTGCCTATTTCAAACCATACTGAAGAAGATAAACATGATCAGGGTGTCTGTTTCATCCTATTGAACCCAAGCCGCAAACGCAAGATTAACCGTAGCAGAAGCAGCATCGCTTGAGGAAGCATCCACACCGAGAGTCGCCGGATCGGAGGACACAGCAAAGAGCCATCAATGTAGCCAAGGAGATTCTAACCTCAGAGGAAAGGGACAAGCTTGGTACGCCAAAAAAATATAGTTACGGGTTGTACGCTTCATGGAGACAAAATGGTGGGCTAAAGACAAGAGATTAGGAGTAACTTGAGAAGAGGATACGGGAACTACAGACACGGTACGTTCATAAGACGCAGTATCGTAAGCAGCAGGATCAATGAAAGCCATTGGAGAAGAGAATAGAAACCTAACAAGAATTAATATGTATATTCAATGTAACAATCATAATACAAGTACAGGAAGATATATACACCTATACAAATGGAATATAATTCCAAGAGTCCTAATATCACACAACTTGAAAGCCTCATCCAATCCACCTTTAATTTCTTGAATGCTTGGAAAGCGTTTAACTTATCATTGCCAAAGCATCCATACAAGAAGGCATGGCGGAATTCTTCTAGACTGATTCTGGCTAGGTACAATATAATATTTCTTGATGCTCTTGCTAAACTTGTTGCCCAACAGACTAAAAATGTTGGGAACAAAAACACTAGGAAATTATGGAATTTACGACCGCCTGAAAATGATCATAAATCAAGTCAAAAGTCTTGTTCCGATCACTTTTAGTATCCGGAAAAACCTTTGTTGCTATTTCCGACCACTTTTTGTTTTCGACTTGATTTAAGATCACTTTCAGGTGGTCGGGAATTCAATAATTTTCAACAGTGAAAGTAGATGAAATCATTATTTTTTTTTGGTCCTAAATTTACAGGTGACGTTTGGCTTTTAATTTTTTTTTTAGAACATATATGTTACGTTGGTCTTAGTATTATTGTAACATGACTATTTTTTGTCCTCCGTCAACAAATCTATTTAAATGACATTTAAGTCTATTTAGTTCTAAGTGTTAATTCCTATTTTGGTCTTATATTTATATGTGTCATTCTATTGTTGCGGAGATGTGGATTGCAATTGAAGAAGATAGGATCGGAGACCCTACCCGTGAATTAAGGATTTTTTTCAAAAAAAAAAAATAAAAAATATAGCCATTCAACCTACTTTGTATAAAAAGACCAACATACCCTTATATTTAACGTCATTTAAATAAGTTCGTTGACGGAGGACAAAAAATAGTCATGCCACAATAATATTGGACTAACAGGGGATGTTCTGAAAAACATTTGTGTTTGAGCCTTGGCTCTTTGTGTTTTTGAGAAAGTGGTTACAAACATATACTACATTGTTATAGAATAAAGATAGTGGATTACGAAATTTGCAACTTTAGTATAATTTAGGGACGAAAAGTGAGCACAAAAACTTAATAAAATGACAAAATTTAAGGACGAAAAACGAGCATGATCATCACTTAAAGACGAATTCTACAAACTTATGAACTTTTGACGAAACGTGCAATTTTCTCTTTTATTATTGATGTGACAACCAGTTATATTGGTCTGCCGACTGACTATCGGGTAGTAATAAAACCAACAAATATGAAACCCAATACAAATCCAACAAGAATAGTCACAATCAATTAGACGATCTCAGCTAACACTATACACGCCACCCTCTGAAGTTTCGTTACGTCGTGCTCCACTGTCTTTGTTTGACCGATCGTCATCGTCCTGCGAGGTATATGATGTCAAAACTCTCTCCATCATTGCACTCTTTGCACTTTTTCTCCATTTAAGTTTGGACAGAATAGAAATGACTACCCTAAATAAGATCAAGAAAAATGGCTCTTGTCGACATTAAATCGACTTTCATTATATATATATTTACTACTCCGGACTCTATTACAATATAATATCTGTTTGTAATAAATATTATAAATTTTAAAAATTTGTAATGTTTATGAAATTCTCTCTTTTTTCCCTTATTTTACATGTCACAAAAAGTCTTATGAGTTTTTGGTGTCTTGGTCTGATCATCATTCAATGAAGGCATATGAGGTGAGAATTGATATGATCCGCCAGAAATATAGTTCTTCAACCGTTCTTGTATTCTATTTGTATCCATTCCAAGCCTCGGTGAAAATGCCTATTCAGCAAAAGAAAAAAAAAAAAAAACAATTAACGTTGTCAACAGCATATATACACATAATCGAGAAATAACTAAAGATAAGGAAACTATGAGCAACCTAGACTGATTTATTTTCTTTGTGATCTTTTACGCGTTAGAGTTATAAGACAAGATTTACGAGATCAGACTAATACATAGGAGTCATTAATTAGTCAATAAATAATCCACGACGTGCTAAATGAACTAGATGTGTTAGGATGAAACACTTATCACTAGGCTAAAAGTTATATATTTTGAATCCATGACCTGACTTTGATCTCATACCACTTTTTTATTTTCTTATACTGCCACATTTTCAAGAGATAAATTAAAGTGCTGAACTTGATCCTTCAAGCCTCAACTCAACAATCCCCTATTCATCTGGTATTGGACTTGACCCTTGGCTGGCCTCCGGCTAACAAGATGCTAACACAAAGCAGATTAAACGCATGGCTGTTTATATTATATTATACCTTGCAAAGAATTGTATGGTAGATGTTGAGAGCCACAGTGGAGTTGGTTGCACTCACAACTTCTGCGCCTTCCTCTTGAACAATCCCAAACACTTTATCCATCTTCAACTTCTTGTTCTCCCACCCACTAGCTATATTTATCTCCAAACTTTCACCTCTCTCATTGTCATTCACGGCTAATACCACCACTGATGCTTGTAGACTGTCCTTTCTTGCTTTCAGCTCTTCAACGCTTTTCTCTAGTTTTTTTATGTAGTTCGTGGCGTGATTCAACAAGTCGAAAGCCGGACATTTTTCCTGTACATCAACAACAAAGAAAGCCTTAATCAGCCTCAGTTTTCAATTACCAGACCAAGCCCACAAAAGGCGAAATTCTCTTGCCTAAATCAGAGTGATTCAGCAGCTCATTAGCTAAGAGGACCAATGCCTGGTCGAACCGATCACATGTGCAAGGAGTAGTACTGGAATAAGTCATGTAACTACTTTAGCTAAGGAATTAGTCTTGTAAGTAGTTTAAGTAATAAGAACACACTTCCCTTTCCACTAATTCCTCATCACATTGGCATGGGTGTAACTTCTATAATGTGATTTCCAAAACTCAATTTTGTGTCACTGTCCACAATCTACCACACACGAACCAATTGAAGTATTCGTGTGAGTCTTTTCTACTCTATATATGACAGAAAGGCCGATTTAAACTCTAAACCTAAGGGCCCCTCACCTTTGCATTAGGGATTGTGAGATGTATCTTAGCGACAAAGAGCCTTGAGTGATTGCTTTTTGCTCTAAGACTGAGATCGTCTTCTCCCATTGAGAATTCGAACTCGAGTCGTTGTTGGGTACGTCATTACACCCATATTCAATCATTCGAGTTATTTTCCTGTAATTATAAATGACAGACATGAATGGATGAAAGGATGAGAGTGCGTGATAATAGCATACCAGAGAGTTTTCACGAGAGACAAGAGAGGCGAGTCGACGATAAAGGACTTTCATTTGCTGCCGCCGATTCTTTTCCGTCGTCGAATTCCGGCCTCTTGGTCTCATCGGCAAACTGCTGTTGGGCTGCATGTTTTAGCCTAACAACCCACGCTTTTTTTTTTTTTTTTTTTTTTAATGTATTATCAAATTGGTCTGGAGCATACATGCATTACATGCCTGTACATGTGAATATATAGGCACAATTCGCTATCATCGTACAAGACAACACAACAATGGGCTGGCATGGTCTGGCCAGGTTTTCGTTTCCGAGATTTAATATAAGGAAAAATTCTACTTTTCCTTTTTAAGTTATACAATAATTGTAAAATTCGTTTAAGTGTTGGTCATTTTAACTTTTCTTCTCTAAGTTATCATTGGTGCACTTAAAAATAAGGACGAAATTTGCAACTTTAGTATAACTCAAGGACGAAAAGTGAGTACGAAAAGTTAATAAAGACAAAAAGTGCAACATCAATGATAACTTAGGGGCAAAAAGTGGACAGATCAACACTTAGAGGCGCGCGAATTTTACAATTACTCTATAACTTAGGGACCAAAAATGCAATTTTTCCCTTAATATAATCATCAGTCATATGACAATTACATGTGCAAAATGTCGTTCTAATAAAGTAATAATCCAGCATGTACAAGCTTAGCTCACTAGTTCAGTAGACAGTATTTGGGAGAAGAGATCAAGATTTGAACCTCGATAGCGGCAGTGTCGGAATTATGCCCAGAGTGGACAGATCCCTTGTGTGCACTGATATTTGATTCTTTCTATTGAGCCATTAAGTCACCGTGATTTATATCTTGTCAAATGCTCTGTCGGGCAGGGGTTGGGGATTCACTTTTTGGGAGGAGGATGGAAAGAAATAATCCAAAGTTAACACACAATAGTAACATTTATTAAGAGTTAATAATGATTCGCACGTCATATACTCTTGGTCTAGGATTCCAATTTCCAGTCGCCGTTCAATTTCAATTCCTTGTTGACTAATGGATAGACCATTCATTAATTGATTAATTCCTTAGTCTCTGTCGCTGCATTTACTCTATTTCTTTGATTCACACCACCATCTAGGTTGATATGATAATGCAGGTTAGATCCACATGAGCTCGCATATGCTTTGCCCACAAAACCCAATCCAAGAACAATTTATGGGCTATTGTGATGGCAAGCACAACAAGGTCCTGTATATAAGTTGTGCACTTGTGCTAGCCCACCCTCCAAGTAATGTGGCAGGGTCCACCTAGGCTCAGATTAATTTATGTTTATTTATTTATTTATTTATTTATTATTTAGCAGGACTTGTTAGTTAAAAATGTACCTTTTTCAAAAACAAAATTTACATGTAAGGTAAAATTGATCGCAAAATCTTTTATAAAGAGTCTTACACTTATACAGATAAATTACAAGAATTTTATATATTAGTTTAAATTTATTTGCAATAACTTGTATTAATTTGAATTTTCAAAATGTGTAAATTTCTAATTTAGAGAGTATATAAAGTATAAATTTCAACTTTGTAAATGAGCTTAATATTTATGGTCCATTTGGTTCACGGAATAGGCCTGGAATGACATAACATTTCCAGTAATATACATATTTTTTTGTTTGGCAAACGTTTATATTACCAAGAATAGTATTCCTGGTAATAGCCTATTACCTCATAGTTATTACTAGGGCCCCTGGTATATAACTTATTCCTGAGTCCTCAAGAATAGATGTTTTTTTTTATTCTTTTTTTTTACCCTTTTCTTAACTTATCGTAATTATTCATATGTTTAATATATATATATATATATATATATATATATATATATATATATATATATATAGGCGAGTTCAGGTGCGGCGGTGTCTTACGGTGCGGCGATTTCTTACGGTACAGCAACACCAATAGTTCAACAAATATGCACCATCAACGTTAGGAAAATACACCACAAAAAAACAGAGTAAACAGAGCCCTGCATCACCAAACACTCACCATTAGGTGTGAGTAAAAACACCATACACTGTTCAGAAATACACCATTGGGGGTGGTGAGTTATATGGTGTATTTTTTTGAGTCTGTTGTGTATTCTGTGATGTTTTATTGCATTTCATTGTGGTGTGTTTTTCTAACACTGTTGGTGCATATTGTTAACACTGTTGGTGTATTCTGGAATTCCGCCGCACGGGAAGACCCCGCCGCATTTGAACTTTATTATATATATATATATATATATATATGTGTGTGTGTGTGTGTGTGTGTGTGTGTGTGTACTGCGGCGGCGGCGGTTCGGCGGCGGCTTGGAGGATTAGCGAGGCGATTGCCATGATCAGTTTGAGGATCGGCCAGTAATTACGATTTTCGGAGGTTTGTCGCGATTCTCAATTGCGGAGGACTCTCCAGCGATGGAGATGGTGTTGGAACGATCGGAAGGTGACAACGGAGAGGGGAGGGTTCCGCCCAGCTACGACGGTAGGTGTGACAGCGGCCACCGTGTGAAACGACGGGAAGAGGCTTAGCGAGGTCGATGTCAATCACCACACCGGTCAGAGCTCAAGTCGCCAGCCACCGTGTGCGATTGCTGGTGCGTCCTCGCTCGCGATGGCCGGAGGCAGTCTCGCCACCGCCTTGCGTTCAGCGAAAGGGATGATCTATGGGATTTGTTGGCGAGCAGCGTGAGACCTTGCCTCAATAAGGGTAGTTATGTCTTTTACACATATATTACATTTATATTCCTTACACCAACCAAACACTGGAATAACATTCCTAAAGTCTATTCTTTCAACGAACCAAACAATAGAATACAATTTCTATTCTATTCCTTACCTATTTCATTCCCTATGGAATAATATTCCTATTCCCTCAAAATTCATTCCGCGAACCAAACATGCCATTAAATAAATACGTAATAAATTTAAAATTTTATAATTATAATTATAATTCAAAATTTAAAATTTAAAATTACTATATATATATATATATATATATATATATATATATATATATATATATATATATATATATATATATATATATATATATATATATATATATATATATATATCAATCCATTCACCAAGAACCTTGTGCTCACATGACATGCAGTGACCTTTCCCATGTGGGAGGTCATGAGATTGAGCTTCAGTGGAGAAAGTATGTTTGAACAAATATTACAATGTAATAGATGTAATAGAGTCATAAGTGTTTCCTTGAGATTTCCTAATTTATCATTAATTATATGATTATCCGTTAAATATTATCTTTTTCGATAATTTTTGTTAGTTCACTGATAACTTACTAATTGATTTCAATAAGAAATGTCTTAGGTTCGAACCCCATCCCAATCAAAGTTGGCATAATTAGTACTCTATTTTACTCTTATTAAATTAAATAATAATTTAGTAGCTACAAAAAAAATAATAAATATGCATTTCTATAATTTAGAATTATGTGTCTACAATGTCTTTATTCAAAAAAAATTTTATTCATTATCAATAAATTTCAATAGTTATATCATATTATTTTTCTCCAATATAAAAATTCTTTACATTCAAATTCATCAATTGATTATATTCGCTACATTGTCCCTACAATGTCTTTATTCAAAAAAATTATTCATTATCAATAAATTAATTAAGAGAAATAATTTTATTAGTTATATTGTCTTTATTTTTCACCAATGTAAAAAATATTATTTACATTCAAATTCATCAATTGATTATATTCACTACATTGTGTATTATCTTTTTTTTGTGCACTATTTTTTAATTAAATATCAAAGTTATAATACAAAATAATGTTATATATTTATTTACCAAGTATTTTATTAATACCATGAAAAGATTTAAAAAATATAATTAAGCCAATCATATTAACTACTTGAGGAATTTGTTGACAAAGAAAGTATTCAAATCACACAACAAATTGAAGTAGGAAACTATCTCACAATGTCCTTGTTTGACAATCAGTAGTTAGCGGATTATATTAGCGGATTTGACCATTGAATTATATTAGCGATTGGTAAAAAGATATTTGAAAAAATTAACGATTTAAATTAACATGTAAAATGACCTAAGAATATAATAATAATAATTATTATTATAATAATAATAATAATAATAATAATAATAATAATAATAATAATTATTATTATTATTATTATTATTATTATTATTATTTAATAAAAGAAATAAAAAAATTTTAAAAAATAAACATATGGGAAGTCAAACGTTTGGCTCCTTTTAGTTTTGCCACTTTTCCCATATTGGTGGGAAAAGTAACATGGGAGCTTCAATATTAGTATATATTTAATATATTTTATGTCCTAATTTTTATTTGTTCTCCCTTATGTCTTCTATTTGGTTTCAACCATACCTATACAATTATTTTATTGACAATTATAATCAATCTTGACTATATTATCTTGCATTTGTAAACTTAGAATTACCTATTTAAATACACAAATTCAACATTCAATTATTTATGCATGAACAATTCCAATATAATTTTGTCTTGATATACTTTAAAGTGCTTATTTTAAAAAAAATATTGGGCATTATCTCAATCGCGCCGTAAAAAAACTAGTATACATATACATGTTCATTGTGAGAAAAAAAAAAGTTGCTTATGTCAATTTTCAGGATATTATCAAGGGAACATTGCAAGTTTGGTCCCTGAGTTATAATGGTAGTGACGACTCAATACCTGAGTTATGACCGTATCCATTTTTAGTCCTTCAGTTATGAGCGAAGTGGCGCATTTGGTCCCCGGCCGTAAAAACTGACAGAAAAATTAAAAAATATTTAAAATTTTAGGGGTAAAGTAGGAAATTCACATTTTATTCACTTTCTTATATTGAAACCACTTTTGCAATATTATTTTTAATTTTCTAGCATTCTATTTCAAGGTTCTTCAATTCCAAAAGCAATTCAATAATCTTCGTATGACTTGTAAGTAACCTGAGTCTCGTATAAGGAACTTGTGACTCAGTACAAACAAGAGAACAGTTTATCATTGTCTTCAAGCATGAAAAGCACACCATCCTAAAAGTTTCTGATTTCCCTTACTAAACATAACGGTAATCAAACTATAACTTTTGAAATACAGGAAGACATCAAATTTCTCAAGTTATTTTATGACAAATTCACCAAGGGAGTAACCTCCTATATATATATATATATATATATATATATATATATATATATATATATATATATATATATATATATATATATATATATATATATATATATATATATATATATATATATATATATATATATATATATATATATATATATATATATATATATATATATATATATATCCACATGGTTGCAAAAATCGCGCCTAGACGCCGATTAATCGGCGCCTAAGCGCTAGGCGGCTGCCGCGAGGAAGGCCGGAATCGGCATCTGCGGCCGGCCGGTTCGGCCGTTTATTTTAATTTTTTTTTTGTTTTAAACTGTTAAAAGTTCGGGAAGGCATAATTTTTGACTCGGTTGTCTGTTTTGGACAATTTTTTTTTTTCAAATTGCGTATTTTTCGACATGACACACTACCAATAAAATAAAATAAAATAAAAAAAGAGGCCGGACATGTACTGAAGATGAGACAATGACAATGCTACCCAAACGAGAATAAAGAAAAATTAAAAAAATTTAAACCAAAAGTAGTATTTATTTAGTCAACCGCTTTTAGACTAAATATTTAGACTATTGTTATTACAAAGTTACAAATATTTATTTTAGTGATAATTGTAATCAATCTCTCATATATTATCTTGCATTTATATATACTTTCAATTACCGATTTAATTAAACAAATTCAACATTCAATTACCCATGCATGACCATCTTCTATATAATATTACATTCATATACTTTGAAGTATTTGTTTAAAAAAATAAATCATTGAGCATTATTCCATTCGCGTAATACGCGTAAAAAAACTAATTATATATATATATACAAGTAACCTTGTTATGCCTTTAATTTATGAACGATCAAAGATTCGATTCTTATTGCTCCCTTTAGATTTTTACACTTTTTTGGCCTTTTTATAAAAATTAATAGTGATATTTTATTCTTATTCATTAAAATATAATATGTGCAAACATTCTTTTATATTAAAACTACTGAGATGTATAATTTATAATGTGTTCTCTATTTGTATCATTTTATCAAACTAATTCTGTTTTATTTTTTTTTTATAAAGTTTGATGAATTTTGATATTTCACTTTTATCGAACAATAAGTCTCTTTCTTTTTCTTTTTTTTTTTTTTCAAATTATCTCTTTTGTATTAATTTTTTTCCGCCACTGAATTTTTTTTTTTTTGAATATATCCCTAGTTCTCAACCAACATTATCTAGTTATTCCTTATTGCCTTTGGTACGTTTACACATTATAGATACATGGTTTTTAGGAAAGATTTTTCAAAAACTACAAAAACTGAATTTTCAAGACAAAGCAAGCAACCATTGGATGCAACCTACACGTGTTAAATCTGAGCACATATTTTAATGGCAAGTGGATAAGTTTAAATTTGTTTTTCTTTCAATAGACAAATTCAAAGATATGCCATGTTTGGTAAAATAGCTTACCAGCCAATTTTGGCTAGCTTGACTATTATTATGAGTTTTTGGTTAATTAACTTTTTGTTAGAGCTAATTGCTCCAAAACTCTAAAATTCAAAAAGCTACTCAAATCAGCTTTTTGAAAGAAAAAAATATTTCTCCAAAACCCTAATAATTTTTTTTTTAAACAATGAGACTGTGTAGACGGGTTCAACAATCTCGTCTGTTAGTCCCGCTACTCTCATTATCTCTTCACAATACTAGACAATAGGGTGCTTGAGCCCATCGGCAGAGCTTATAAGCCCGTTGCCTAGTACCGTGAAGGTAATTAATGACGGGACATGTGATTACTGATTATTAGTGTTCACATTGTTGTTGTTGTTGTTGTCGTTGTCGTTGTCATTGTCGTTGTCGTTGTCGTTGTCGTTGTCGTTGTTGTTGTTGTCGTTGTTGTTGTTGTTGTTGTTGTTGTTGTTGTTGCTACTTTAGGTTAAACTAATATAATATATTCATACCCTTAAAGATCATTTTGCATGTAATTAATTCAACTATCAGCTAAACTAACAGGTATTTACCAATTAAACACCCGCATAACTTTAAATAGCTTGAATACTAAGAAGATGAGAAACAGAACATATATTCATACAAGCAAGCAAGTTCAAACACTAAAAATCTCAATCGCCGTTTATCAAGTTCAAAGATGCTACGTACAACTGTACTAGTGCATCAAGATTTACTTAGATAATTTCAAGTCTCTTAGTTAGAAATTCAACCTTTATATTGAACCGTTGAGCCTTTATAATAATTGAATTAACATGCCTATGTTTATATATTATATGGAACTTAACGCCTCAAAAGCATTTAAGTCCCAAGATAAAATTATAGTAACACCGCAAATGAAATTTGATAACAAAATAGATTTAAAATTAATATAAAAAAAATGTCATCCTAATAAACAATAGTTTTACAAGATTGTGCCTAAACGCTATCCTAATAAACAAGAAAAATAAAATTCTTTATTTGATTTTCACCCGGATCAATGCTCCAAAGGTAACTTTCTTTTCATTGAATTTGAGAACATCTTGAGACAATAATTCTTGATCGAATTTCCTAAGGAGATTCATATAAGAGAGAACCAAGTATGAAAGAGAGATACAGAAAATGTCCTAAAGACATTTGTACCAAAATTAGTCATTTTTTCTTGGATTAAAATGTGAATTTTCTATTAACTCTATTCTCTTTGGTGAACAAAACATTGAAAAGTTTTTAAAATGACTCCTAAATCTAATGTATATATCAAGAGGGTTTTTTTTTTTTTTTTTTTTTTCAGTTTCTTGAAACAATTTCTATTAACATAAATAATTATGTGCTTTGAAGTTATAAATTTTCATTTTGAATTGATCTAGTTTTTAAAAATCATTTTCACATTAATCTTTTTCAGTATAGTCAACGTTGTTGTATTGCAAATATGAATATTAATTTTGGTGGCAAGATGCATATTTTCGCTAGTATAACTAATAATAGTTTTAACATTTTTCCATCACAAGCCTTAATTAAAATCAAACATTATTATTATTCTCACCAAATCAAGAAAGCATTGAAATGGATGCAAATATGCATCTAAACGTATATAGTGGTTTGAGGATCAACTTTTCCACTTAAACATAAATATCACCCCTCCAACGTAAAGGATGGTCATGGTTTGATTCACTAGGTACTAGCGTGTTTACTACTCAATACTTTATATCAATATCCTCTAAAGTTGATGATGGTGGTTGACCAGGATCTGAACCTGTAGGGACCAATCTCTTCATTGGAATTGATGATGGTGGTTGACCAGGATCTGGACATGTAGGGACCAATCTCTTCACGGCTTCATATCTCATATCAAAATTATTTGTTGAAATTGATGATGGTGGTTGACCAGGATCTGGACCTGTAGGGACCAATCTCTTCATTGAAATTGATGATGGCGGTTGATCAGGATCTGGACCTGTTGGGACCAATCTCTTCATGGCTCCATATCTCATATCAAAATTATTTGTTGAAATTGATGATAGTGGTTGGCCAGGATCCGAACCTGTAGGGACTAATCTCTTCATTGAAATTGATGATGGTGGTTGACCAGGATCTGGACCTGTAGGGACCAATCTCTTCATAGCTCCATATCTCAAAATCATTATAATGTTGATTTTGGTTTGTAGGTGATGATGAAATGAGTACAAATAGGAGAGAGAATGCAAACAAATGAAGTTGATGATATTCAGACTTCATTCTTGAAAACCAAGAGCTAGATATTTTCACGGTAGGTTTTTGAAAATATAACAAAAAAGATTTTAGATCTTGTAGTTTTAATCAACAAAATGGTGTCCTATATATATACACTCACTTGAATCGTATTGACCGGAATATATAGTAATTTTATGAGTTTGGTAAAATTTATTTTCTTTATTGAGTAAGTCGTATTGATATGAATATATAGTAATTTTATGAGTTTGGTAAGATATATTATTTTTATTGAGTAAATCATATTGACATGAATATATAATAATTTTATGAATTTGGTCAGATGTATTTACTTTATTGAGTAGAGCTGTATAGAGGAATTATTATTAATATTGATGAAAATGACAAATTGAAATCAAATAATAAATATTGCTATATATAAGATTCTAAGATATTTTTCACAACGTCCTTTTAGAATATATCAATCATAAATATATTTCAATCACCATTGTAGAAAGGGACGAAGCTATAGGGGGCAATAATCGCCCCCCTCCCCCCCCCCTCCCCCACCCTCCTATATTGTACCCCATTGTGTGTATATATATGTATTGAGTATATAATACATGATTAGAGATAAATAAATCTACAAATCTAATAAGAGCCAATAATATTAGGCCCTTAACAGGAACACAAAAATGTTGGTGTAATTGTTTCTTGAAATAAATGGTTCATATTATTTTAATTTTAGTATTTTTTTTAATGATTTTCCTTATTTACCCTATATTATATTATTTTCTTCGCTTAAATAACCTACATTTCGTTAGTATAAACTTTAGTAACAAAATATTACATTAACTATTTATTATTCTTAACTTATTAATTTCTATAAGAAATGTCTTAGATTGGAACCTCATTCCAATCAGAGTTGACATAATGGTTAAACATATGCTTCAAATATATTAAAATGTAGGAAAAAAAAAAACACAATATAAAATTTAACATAAACCTTGATCAAATAATTAACCCGACTAATACATAGCATTCAAAGTTGAGCGTCAAAGATTATAAATCAAGAAATTTGAAAATTATTTTCTTTCAATTTTTTTTTTAAAAAAATTATGGTAAGGTTTTTTTTTTTTTTTTTTTGGTCGTTTAGATAATCTTATTTTGATTATTCATAACAAAATTCAATATTTCAATTATGATTTTGCATTATTTGAATGATTTAGGACATTATGGTATTAATATTTTTTTATATGTATTTTTATAATAGTACAATTGTTTATTACTTTACAAATATTATATTATTATTTCTTTTATCAAACAAAATTGTTCTTATATCATTGTCAGACCTGCGCGACCTAACTACAAGGTTGTTGATAAAATAAACAATTACACCTTGACTCTAAAATGGTAGGACCATTTTCTAAATAATTGACAATGTTGACATCCCACTGGCTCGAATTGAACAAGGTCACACATCAGTCTCATAATTTTATCAATTCATTAAACATCTAAAGAAATTTGTAAGTTAATTTTCACTGTAGTATTATAACAGTATCTATTGTAACCATATATTTTGAATTATTTATTATCATCATCTATTGACAACAATTTTCATTGACAAACTCTCAAAACAATTTGTCTCAACAACGAATGGAAATTTAAAAAAAAAAAAAATCAATGACTCCATTGTTGCGGATGAAAAGCATGTACGTCACTTTATTACTCTTATTTAATTAAATAAATTAGTAGCTATAACAAAAAATAATACATATGCATTTAATTAATTTAGAATTAAATGTCTCTATAATGCCTTTATTCAAAAAAATTAAAAAATTAAAAAATTAAAAAGAGATATAATTTCATTAGTTATATTATCTTTATTTTTTCACAATTCAAAGATTCCTTACCTTCAACTTTATTAATTAATTATATTCACTACATTGTCCATTGTCTTCTTTTTATATATATTATTTTGTAATTAAATATGAAAGTTATAATTTCTCAAAAAAAAAAAAAATATGAAAGTTATAATCTAAAATATGTTATATATTTATTTACCAAGTATTTTATACAAATAAATATTAATATTTTGTGCAATATTTTGACATGACAATCTACGACACACATCTCAAACATCAAACATTTTTTTTTAATAAATAAATAAATAAATCGGCGCCTAACGTTTTTTGCAACCTTGTATATCCATCACCTCATATGTCTTCTTAAAACCAGAGTAATGAATTAGGAACCTAATACTCTTGTTATGAAAATTCTAAAAACTTTTGTAACTTCTAAAAACAATCATTGACTAAACTACTGCATATGAAAAAAGTTTACATACTAAAAATCTCAAGTTATTCCGTTGGTGAATTTCTCATAAAAGCAACCTGAGATATTTGACATAATTTTGTATCTAAAAGTTGTGGTTTGATTACCTTTGTTTCTTAGTAAAGAAAATTGAAAATTGATAGGATAGTGTGTTTCACACGTCTAAAGGCAATAATCAAGTGTTTCTTTGTTTGTGCTAAGTCTTGAGTTTGTTATACGAGAGTCAGGTTCCTAACAAGTCATACTAAAATTATATTAAAATGCTTTTAGAATTGAACAATCTTGAAATAAGATGCTAAGAAGTGAAAAATAATGTTGTGAAAGTGGTTTTGATATAAGGAGAATAAAATGTGAATTTCTTACTTTACCCCTCAAATTTTAAATATTTTTTAATTTTCTAAAAATTTTAACGGTCGGGGACCAAATGCGCTACTTCGTTAATAACTGAGCAACTAAAAATGGATACAGTCATAACTCAGGGACTAAGTCGAAACTTGGGTATAGCTCAGGGACCAAAGATGCAATTTTCTCTATTATCAATTGGTCAAATTCTGATATTGAGAGTGAAAACCCTAGGTCAATGGAACCCAATATGTCTCAAAATATTTCTATTGACCCGTTAGTTACTCTGCCTGAACCTCTTTTTCCACTAAAAGATCATTCATCTAGCACCACAAAGCTCACCTCACAAAAACTTCATGCTGCCATATCTCACTACCTCTAAACAGGCCAACTCAAAAGTGTCATTAACCTGAGTTTAGCAAAGCCTCTGCTTCTGTACCTCTTCTACCTGCCCCTGTTCTTAAGTCAAGTTTCCCTGACCCTGATATATCAACAATACCTATTCATACTGATGACTTCCATATAAAGGATATTGGTTCCTCTATTTTTGAGAATGTTGAACCATCAGCAGCAGCAGAACCAGCTCATGTTCCAGTTCCATCAAGGAAGAAAAGGAAACAACCTTCTCCGGCTCAACATGTTCCAACAGCCCCTGAAAGTCATGATGTTTCTGTACCTCCTGCAGCTCATCTGACACTTTTGATGCACCAGATGGGAAGTGACAGTCAAGAAGAAAATACTGGGTGAAAGGAATATTGATGTGGCCAAGTCTCAGATAGTGTCTCAGCTGGAAATTAAAAAATCCATCTTCTCAAGTCTGTCACAGTGATGAAACCCTACTCTCCAGCCCTAGTGAAGGAATTCTATGCAAATATGCTCCCCTCTATCAATCAAATGGGATCACCAAACTTTGAGAGAGCCTGGGTAAGAGGAAATTAGTTCATGTTCAGTCCATCTCGAATCAACTGGCTCTTGGGTATTGAAGATGAAGAATACACTGAGAATGGATACATCTGAATCAATCAACCACCTTAAAAATTAAATTAAAAAAAAAAACTATTTATTAAAAATAAACAAACAAACAAACAAAAAAGCTATCTCGAGCCAAAAACCCACGCCCGCCTCGTCGGAATCCGAAATCCCATTTTTCCACTGACCACCGCCACACACCCACCCCGGAAACAAACAAAAAAAAAAAAAAAACAATAGAGAACGAAATACCCTAACCACCACCGGAAGCATCCCTCGTTCAACGCTTTGACCGCCTGATGAAAGAGCTAGTCATGGAAAATTTGATAGAACAAACAGAGACATGATGGGATGCACGGTGACAGGAGAAAAGGCGAAAAGCTGAAAGTGAGGTATGCGTGAGGAATTGCTGCGAATCTCTGCGATATAGTTGCGAATCTCAAAAATCGAAATACTAAATGCACAAGTAAATATTGATCCTGATACGATTTGGATAGGGTAAACAATTAATGTGTGTGCGAAATTACTCCAAAACCCTTAAACGTGTTAAAAACTAGCGCCAAATAAATAAAAGACTAAAATGTCATATCCCACCATGAGCCATTCCTGATTATTCATGCCAGACCATAATCTTTAATAAGTGATATTTCGAACTATAATTTTTTTTAATAAGTGAACCATAATTTTTTTTTATTTAGAATTTTTATAGGTTTTCTAGTAATTCTAATAACAAGGCGTGGAGATAAGCTGATATGATCTCATTTCTCGTCCATGTAAGCATTTTTAATTTTTTTTTCTTTAAAAAAAAAAAAAAAAAAAAAAAACTAAATGGGAAAGGACAAAAGAGATAAATTTCTCGCAGGAGGGGAACTCAGAGTAGGCCTCATCTCTTTCGTGCTTCCTCTTTTTCTTCAACACACACCGACGCCGGCAAAAGAGAGAGGTCGACGTCGGTCACTCTCAACCACACCGCCAGCTACCACCCACTGCCGTCCACTACTGCTACTGTCGGAAAAGGACCACCTGTCGCCGGAAAACCAAAGCTTGTCGTAAAAAGCTGCTATGCCAGAAGAGACTGTATGTCGAAAAGTGGTTGCTGCTCCGTCCGCCTGAAACAGAGATCGTCAGAGACTGTAGGTCGAAAAAAAAATTAATGATTTATGAATCTAAATATCACTTATTAAAGATTATGGTGTGGCATTAATAATTAAAGAATGGTTCATGATGCGAGATGACACTTTAACCTAAATAAAACAATCAACAAATCTGAACCATTAAATAAAATTTTTTTTAAAAAAAGCTCAATATCCAATCTCACAATCTCACTTACTTAGGGTAATCTCACTGGATCCCAACTATATATATATATATATATATATATATATATATATATATATATATATATATATATATATGGAAGGGATCAGGTGCATTTGTGGCTTCCCATGCGGTAGATTAATGTGCGTGAGTTATACATTTAATGTGCGTGAGTCGCGTGCTTAATGTGCCTGAGATTTATACTTACGTGAGTGTGTAATGTTAATGTGGATGAGTTTTGTACTTAATGTGCCTGAGTATTATGCTCCATGTGCGTGAATTTGTACTTAATGTGCGTGAGTGTGTTCTTCATCCACTACTGTGAAAATTATGCGCATTCACTGCTGCATTTTCTTCTTGTTTTTTGTTTCGAAGTGGTGGATGAATGGATTTTGCCTTGTTTTTAACATAAAATCAGAACAGCCATATGTGTGTTTTTAACCAAATCTTTGCTGAAAACTTGAGTAACGGCTAATAGTATTGATGTTGGTTAATACTAAAAAATTTTGAAAAAATTATAAACGAGAATGTTGAGATTAATAAGAACAAGAAAAATAATAATGGCAGTAAAGGATAAAGAAGACAAGATTTACGTGGTTCGGCAATGTGCCTACATCCACGGGAGTGAAACAATTCTTATATTCATAGTGATGGTGATAGTGGTGACACAACCCCTTAGGGATACAACCAATATATTTATAGGCATCTAATCCCTATACAATGGGTCTACCCATTTCACTCCTATTCCTAGTATGAGACAAACTCATATTCATAATCCCTATATGAGACAAACTCAACAATCTCCACCTTGGCGAATATGCTCTTTAGGAGAAAAAGATAACTCAACAAATCTCCACCTTGACGAATATGCTCTTTAGGAGAAAAGACTTATCTCACCATCTCCACCTTCACATATATGCCCTTTAGGAGAAAAGACTATCTCCACCTTCGCAAATATGCCCTTTAGGAGAAAAAGATAATTCAACAAATCTCCACCTTAGCAAATATGTCCCTTAGGAGAAAAGACTTTTCTCACCATCTCCACCTTCACAATTATGCCCCTTAGGAGAAAAATATTTATCTCACATATACACATGGATAGGAACAATCATGTTTATCCCAACTAGCCGGCCATATGCACCACACAGCATCAAACGTTACCCAGTGCATGTACACGAACCGCTTCGTCCCAAGCCATTCGCCCTCAGCCGTCGACCTGTTATACCAACCGCGACTCATGCTAACTGTCTCGTTCAGCTGACCTCCTGCATCTGGCCCATACCAGGTCCATATCCCCTCCTGGTATCCACGCTGCCCCTAACACAACAGCGCCCCTGCAAAGTCACACTAAACCCGTGTGCCTTGCCCAATGCTCCACTAACCAGCAATTACCACTGGCTAGCAACATGCACAACGCAGCATCAAACATTCCTAGTGCATGTTCACGAATCGCTTCATCCCGAAGCGTCCGCCCATACCAGCCGTGACTCATGCCAAGCCCGGCCCATACCAGGTCCATGTCTTATGACAAGCCCAACCCGTACCAGCCGTAACTCATGCCAAGCCTGGCCCATACCAGGTCCATGTTTCATGACAAGCCCAACCCATACCAGCCGTGACTAATGCCAAGCCTGACCCATACCAGGTCCATGTCTCATGACAAGCCCAACCCGTACTAGCCGTGACTCATCTCAAATTCGGCCTATACCGAGCCAATATTGACCCATATTGATACCAGGTCCACGACCCCTCCTGGTATCCGCGCTGCCCAACACTACAGCGCCCCTCACCACTTTCTCATCTAGCATCTAGAAACGCCCAACAAGTCCAAACAATGTTCAAACTTGTTACTAGTTACCGCTAGAACATCACTTTCACTATAATAAGAGTCATCCGCATGAACCATGTTCATAGCTTCCTGCTTCTTCAAATCCTCCCAATCAGCCTCTTCCAGATTAGTTGGTTTTTCCGCCTTCATGGTTTTCAGAAGGCCCTGGTATGCCAACAAATTCATTACCCTAGACTGCCATAGCCCAAAATTCTCTATACCATCAAACTTTGATACCTCGAATTTTGTACTTGAACTGGTCATCTCAACAGTGCTCTGATACCAATTTGTTGAGATTAATAAGAACAAGAAAAATAATAATGGCAGTAAAGGATAAAGAAGACAAGATTTACGTGGTTCGGCAATGTGCCTATATCCACGGGAGTGAAACAATTCTTATATTCATAGTGATGGTGATAGTGGTGACACAACCCCTTAGGGATACAACCAATATATTTATAGGCATCTAATCCCTATACAATGGGTCTACACATTTCACTCCTATTCCTAGTATGAGACAAACTCATATTCCTAATCCCTATATGAGACAAACTCAACAGAGAAAGTAATAATTACACGAAGCAAATATTTTGTATTCAAGTTCAAATTAACTATTCCATAGAAGTTGTGTTTTCCAAATACGTCAACCTCCAAGCTATTTATACATAGACAATAACAAAGAAAATTGTTCCCTTAATTACAAACTGTCCAATTTCGAGTTTTATGGGATATAATAATACCCTGCCTTTAGTACTGATATGTGTCGGATTAAACTTCATTGTATCAGGTTTTCTAGCTAAATTTTAGATGACTTCTCACACCTATGCTTGACATTCCCTTGGGCGAATTTATGTCAAACATTTATGTCATTATCCATCATAACAGAATGATAGATTGTTATAACCATGTCTACATAGGTTCTTTAGCCCACTGATTCAATAAGTAGTATTTGGAGTAAGATATTAAGGTTCAAAACTCGACAGCAACAATATGGAATTATGCTCAAAATAGACAGATTCCTCTGACATCATCTCCAAACGCTCTGTCAGACCGCTATTGGAGATCCAATCTTTTGGAGCAAGCTTTTATACATTAGGTATCCGGCTTGAATTATTTCTGTCTAAGAGCCTTCCACCCATATCTATGCACTCTACACACAAGGATCCTCATCACATCATATTGATTATCAAAGTGTTCTCTTGAATTATTTCTGCCATAATAACCAATTGTTTCCATATTATCACAATTTCAAAACAGGTGATGTTAGCTACTCCAATGTTGTTATAAAGACTGCCATCTTGCATTGTATGTGTTTTATCTTTCTTCTTATTATCTCTCTGTTCTCAATACATTCCCTTGACTTTTTCTTCTTTTTTTTTTTATTTGAAATGAAAATATATCACCACTGTACTCTAGGTTGGGTAAATATACTTATGCAAATAGATGTATTGAAAATGACTTCCGAAAATGAGTCATTTTTTCAAAAAACATTTTTCTTTCCAGTTTGGCTACACAACGAAAAACTATCTTTGTATGTTTGGTTCATTTTCTAGAAAATGAGCAGGAAAATGAAAAGCACTCTTTTGATATATATATATGAGAGAGAGAGAGAAAGAGAGAGATATGCACTCTTATGGATAGTCGACTTATAAAATGATAAGATCAGACTCACTTGAACCCTAAAACATGTTATACCTACCTTCAATGTGGATCGTTGTACTTTGTCATTAACTTCCTATGACCTCATTTCCTAACACCTGCCCAAGGAACATATCTAATTCCATATATTATAATTTGATACTTGACAAAAATCTCTTATCATTTGAACACTCATTTGTAAGAAAAGAGACAATTAGTTGTTTATGATAACTGAAATTAACATGATTATGTAAAATATTTGGTGTTCAATTGTTCAAACAGAGAATGTGTAACTATATATATGGAGACTGTGTGTCATATAATATGCTATATCAATGAGAAAGAAAGGTATTTGGTTAAGAAAACGTAGTTCACAAAGAAATACGGTTGTCTGAGAAGTAGACAACAAATTTTGAAGGAAGGTTCCAACTACTAAAATACGGTCCTATTTGGTAAATTGTTGACCTATCAGTCAATTTTGGCAATCATTATTGTATGAACCATGGTCCACACAATTGCATGGACCATAAATAAAATGTACATTTTTAATATACTAATGGTACATTATTTATGTACGTAAGGTACAGTTTTTGAAAGTACATTTTTAATATACTAAGGGTACATTATTTTATACAATGTATCTTCAGTACAAAAATAATGTACTTTTAATATATTAAAAATGTACTTGATATTTATGGTTCATACAATTGTGTGGGCCATGATCCACACAATAATTTGCTCTAATTTTGACTTATTTGACCACTATTAATTGTTTGATTTGATTAAAAAATTAATATAAGTATTTGATTAATTAGTTTTTTGCAACTCCAAAAAGCTAAATTTCAAAAAACTACTCCAAACAATTTTTTCAATTAGCTTTTTCAGAAACAGCTATCAGCTAACAGCTAATTTACCAAACATTTTTCTACCATCAGCTAATATTATCAACTAGTTATACCTTCTAATTAACACAATCAGCTAACAACTAACAGCTATCAGCTAACAACAATTTACCAAACATAGTCAATAATAATAATAATATAATAATTATTGCAGTCTCAACACTTTGCTGAATATAAATAGCAGATTAGTGGAAGAATTCAAATACCCAAATATCACACACCACACTGAAATGCCAAAATGCCACACTGACTATATATATATATATATATATATATATATATATATATATATATATATATATATATATATATATATAGAGAGAGAGAGAGAGAGGTAAACTGTAAACATGCGTACCCTTTTTTGCTTTTATTCAACTATGGCTCAAGAGCTAAGCTCATCGTCTTCAGAGCTGCCAGAGCTGGACTTAAGCTGTCATGAGTCATTGAAACCAAATTATATATTAGGATATGATGAAACTCTATAATGAGAGTGAAATAAAAAAGGCAATAGCAAAAGGGTAAAGGAGAGAGATGGACCTCTTTTATGTTTTCCACAATGACGACCATATTATCATTTCCTTGGTCAAGTTGCTTTCTTTGAATTTCCTTGGCAGAATCCACTGCAGAATGAAGACATCCATACAATTCGATTGACTTCAAATTTGGAATTTCTGCAAACTCATCTGGGATATTTTCCAATTCTTTGCAGCAATCAAGGACTAGACGCTCAAGATTTGGAAAATTACAATCACTTGCTTCCCAACGCTCAAGATTTCTAGCTTTAATTTCCAAATAAATTAACTCGTTGAAATTCTCCTCCTCCGATAGTTCCCACTCCTCACCAATGCACATACAACGGCTTAGCCTTAGAACCTCAAGTTTAGGCAACTTACTAAGAATATTAATTGCCTTCCACTCAAATCTCAAGTACGAAAACCTCAACTTCATAAGATTTTTCAAGCAAACAAGGTCGTTAATATTTGGAATCACCAATGGAGGCCCAAGGTATGTACCAAGAAGATGCAAACTCTGGAGCTGGTGTGAATATGCAATGTTATTAATGCAATCACTCCAACCATCTTCACATAGAATCATTACCTTCTTTAGGTATGGAATTTTTGTAAATACTTCTTTTGTGCATTGGTCAGGAATCAACCCACAAATGCTCTTCAAGTTTTCAGGAAAAGATATGGGAAAATCACTCAGACCCCAGTCACTACGCAAATGTTGTAGTTGTGGGAACTCTAAAAAGCTCATTTTATCAATACGTCTACCTGAAAGTGTTTGAAGATTCCAATTACAAAATGGATCTGAAATGGTAACTTCCAGGCATGACAATACGCATCTCAAATGGACAAGATAAGCAATCTCACACACCCCAGTATTATAGAGTACTCTTGACAGGGGACTAAGTTTTGAATTTGAAAATGTATACTGTCCGGAAAAAACGAATATGGATCGACAGTTTATTAAAGAAGAATATAATTTTTCTTCGTTTAACCTTTGTGATTGGATGCTCACCCATCGGAAATCTTTCTGAGGGAAATTGAACCTACTTTTATAGACAACATGCAAAAGATTCTCCTTTTTAGCTTCCCTCACACATAAAGAATGCAATAAATCGTGCATTCTAAATGTCTTTACCTTTCTTCCACAACCACTTGGCCGACTTACAAGAATTAGGTTCCTATCCTTGAGTTCTTGAATGTGCCTTCTAGCCGCCGGATCAAAGCTCATACCCTTAGATGCCTTTACAAGTCCTTCGGCAATCCATAACTTTACAACATTTTTAATTCGGATCTCTTTATCTTCTGGAAATATGCTCAAATATAAAAAACAAGCCTTCGAACTGTGAGGCAAGTGATTGTAACTGGATGAGAGTATCCTTGAGCATTCTTCTTCAATTGTTGTTGTTGTTGTTGTTGTTGCAGATGAATTTAGAGCTTCTGCGACATTCTTCCACTCATCTAGGGTATGAATTTTGGAAAATAAACCTGCAGCAACAACAATTGCTAAAGGCAATCCTCTACATTTCTTAACAATCGGTCGCACAATCATATCGAATTCTTCAGAACGCAGAGAGTTGCTTCTCTTTTCATTAAATAGATTCCAACTCTCATCTTCTTCTAACAATTGCATTTGATGCGAAAAGTCATTGTTAGATCCTATAATAGTAGCCACCTCTGCAAAGCGAGTAGTCAACAAAACTCGACTGCCATTTCCATTATCTGGAAAGCAAGCTTTAACAGAATCCCAGGCCTCGACACTCCAAATGTCATCTATCACTACAAAGTACCTTCGCTGCACCAGTTTTTGGTATAGTCGTTGTGCTAGCCAATCCTCTTTAGTGCTACCATCTATACTATCCCCCATTGATTCAAGAAGATCCGTTAGCATTTCTGACTTATCATGATATTGTGATGCAACAACCCATGCTCGCTTGTCAAAATGGAAGACAGTTGATGAATCTTCATAAACTCGTTTAGCTAATGTTGTCTTGCCAATGCCTCCCATACCTTTAATGGAGACAATTTCCCGTTGCTTTGATGAATGCTGAATTAGCATCCCCATTACAATCTGGAACTCATTGTCTTTCCCCACCATTATGTTGCTGCCCTGCAGGGGCTGGGAGTGTGAAGCGTTTTCCCCACCACTAGATGTGGTAGAAGCTGCAGCTGCGGCAAGTGTAGTAGTTGTTGTTTTCCTTCGAATTCCTTGCAAGGCCACATACTCCATCTTCACTTTGGACAAGTCTTTGTAGATGGCATCAATGTCTCTTATTGCTTCTTCCAAAATACAACCAAGTTTGAATGAATGCCAACTTCTTTGGGCATCATCAGTTTCTCCTGATTGTGGTTTTTCCACAAAAAGATCTGCAGCAATTCCCAAGTCTTCTTCTGCGTCAATAGTCCTCTGGGGGTTTTCCAAAAAAAGACCTGCTATTCCTGCAAGTAACTCTTCCATTTCCTCTATCTCATAAAGATGTACGATTTGGAATTCAATTTCATCTTCTACTCTGAAAGCCACGTCTCTGAGCTTAGTTTCCAAGTCTTTAATAGCTTGGATACCATCCATCCTGTTCTCATCGAACAGCTCTATCAGATCACCAAGTTTCTGGTGGAGGTTTTGGATCAAGTTTTTATTGGCAGGGATGAGTTGCTTTTGTCGTACGATTGGGCGAGGCAGAGGTTGCAACAACTCAAGCTCAATCGTCCTCACAAGAGAATTTACAGCAACACAAGCCATTCTTCAATTCCCTTAGTAATGTAATGTAATGTAATGTTTGGGTGAAGAATTGAAGCTTAATCAGCAGAAATAGAAGCGATAATATCAACACTAGCAATTATACAGATGTGTAGCTCATTGGATTGGAAGTGCAATAATTGGAAGACGACGGAAGACTTTTCTGATAGACTTAATTAGCTGCCACCCACTCATTACCCACTTCTTCTCTAGTTGTCGGCAACATTACTTTTTCTCAGTCCTACATGAGGGGTAGTTGGGATGCTTTCAGCAATATAGTACAGAGTAAATAATTTGGTAGGTGAACCTACATTTACATCTACAAATCTACCATTTACAAATTTAATAAGAGCCAATAATGTTAGGTCTTAACGGGAATAAAAAAAAATATTGTGTAATTATTTTTTAAAATAATACTTCATCTTATTTTGAATTTAGTATTTTTTTATAATTTTTCTTATTTACCCTTTATTATATTATTTTTTTAACTTAATAACCATATATCTCATTAGTATAAACTTTAGTAACGGAATATTCCATTAACTATTTATTATTATTAACTTACTCATTAATTTCTATAAGAAAGATCTTAAATTTGAACCTCATCCCAATTAGAGTTAACATAATTATTAAACATATACTAGGAATATGCTAAAATATTTTTAAAAAATATAATATAAAATTTAACATAAATATTGATCAAATAATTAGCCCAATTAAATACATAGCATTCAAAGTTAAGCATTAGAGATTATAAATCAAGAACTTTAAAAATTATTTTCGTGTATACTTTTAAAAAGCAAATTTGGATTAATTTTTTTTTTCATTTAATTAATCTTCTTTTAACTAGTTGCTTCATATGAGAAGAAGCGCCTTCTTGCTTGTGGATCTAAATACTATCTTCGCTAAATAGGCTTTAACCCATGGACTTTTCACTATTAACACTTCCCTCAATTGTTATATTTTGCACCATGGGCACAATGCATTATGCATCCTGACTCAAAACGACGTCGTTTTGTATCTTTTAATTAACGATTTTTTTGGAAATTTCGATTCCCATTTCTGTCGTAAAATTCTCTGTTTTATATGTACAGAATTGTATAGTAGAATACACATAAACTCCTAACATAATACACTATAAACACAAAATTAAAAACTGTACCGGAATTGGACAGACGGACGGAATGGTGTCTGTCACGTCAACTCCCACCAACTTATAAAAACGTCGTCGTTTTGGGCCAAGATGCACAATACATTGTGCGCCCTAATGCACGATATAATTCGCCCACTTCTCTCGGCTTCTATATATCTTAGCCTGTTTAGCTATAGGTTGGTCTTGTTGAGCCCGCCTAGTACCTTAGAGCAAGGCTATTAGATAGTTATGCCATAGACCCAGGTTCACCTTGTAAGGTACTAGGACGTAGGTGTTGGAAAAAAACAACTTAAAATGATATAAAATTAATGACATTATAAGTGGTTATTTTGTGGTACAATTATTAGTGAGGTCCACTTCCAATTTGGGTCAAGTCAAAGTGAATTCGGATTCTTCGTAGTGAGACGAAGAGATTTATATATATTGTATGCTCAAAACGGATAATGGGTGAATGAGAAATTAATTCTCAAAGTAGACCCATTTCAGTTTGAAAATGAAGGGAAAAAAAGAAACTTTTGTCCCACATTGGTTAAAGAGTAAAATAGAGTACTAATTATGCCAACTTTGATTGGGATGGGGTTCGAACCAAAAACCTTTCTTATTAAAATCAATGAGTAAGTTAATAGTAAACTAATAGAAATTAATGGAAAAAATAATATTTAACGAAAAAGTTAATGGATAATCATATTCATTAAGGATAAATTAGGAAATCTTAAGTAAAAATTAAAATCTGATCAATCTTAGCAATTCATTTGATTAAAAAATTTGACCGCCATTTTTTCTACCCATTATAGGCCTGACTTTCTTGGGCTCTTATTAGTATAGTAGAAATAATAATTTAGTAGTTACAACAAAAAAAAAATACATATGTATTTCTTTAATTTAGAATTATGTGTCTACAATGCCTTTATTCAAAAAAAAAAAATTTATTCATTATCAATAAATTAAAAAAGAGAAATAATTTCATTAGTTATATTGTCTTTATTTTTCTCCAATATAAAAATTCTTTACATTCAAATTCATCAATTGATTATATTCGCTACATTGTCCCTACAATGTCTTTATTAAAACAAATTATTCATTATCAATAAATTAATTAAGAGAAATAATTTTATTAGTTATATTGTCTTTATTTTTCTCCAATGTAAAAATTCTTTACATTCAAATTCATCAATTGATTATATTCACTACATTGTCTATTATCTTTTTTTGTGCACTATTTCTTTTAATTAAGTATCAAAGTTATAATACAAAATAATGAAATATATTTATTTACCAAGTATTTTATTAATACTATTAAATATTAAAAAAATATATAATTAATAAAGCCAATCATATTAACTATTTGAGGGATCTGTTGACAAAAAGAGTATTCAAATCACACAACAAATTGAAGTGAGAGCTGTCTCGCAATGTCGTTGTTTGACAATCAGCAGTTAGCGGTTACCACAGATTATATTAGCGGATTTGACCAGCGAATTATATCAATAGTTGGTAAAAAGTTATTTAAAAAAAATTATTGTTTAGATTAACATGTAAAATGACCTAATAGTATAAATATTTAATAATAATAACAATAATAATAATAATAATAATAATAATAATAATAATAATAATAATTGTTTAAAAAATATATATATAATTAACTCAATCAAATTAACTACTTGGGTGATTTATGGACAAAAAGAGTATTCAAATCACACAACAAATTGGAGTGGAAAACTAACTCACAATGTCCTTATTTGGCAATCAGCAGTTAGCTCTTCAATATTAGTATATATTTAATATTTTATGCCCTAATTTTTATTTGCTATCCCTTATGTCTCGTATTTGGTTTCAACCATACCTATACAATTATTTTATTGACAATTATAATCAATGACAATATTATATTGCATTTGTAAACTTAGAATTACATATTTAAATATGCAAATTCAACATTCAATTATCTATGCATTAACAATTCTAATATTCTCTTGCTTTGATATACTTTAAAGTACTTATTTAAAAAAAAAAAAAAAAAAAAAAAAAAACTGGACATTATCACAATCGCGCAATGCACTTACAAAACTAGTATATATATATATATATATATATATATATATATATATATATATATATATATATATATATATATATATATATATATATATATATATATATATATATATATATATAGAGAGAGAGAGAGAGAGAGAGAGAGAGAGAGAGAGAGAGAGAGGAGTGATCACATGTGGTCATGTTGTTAGGTGTGGTCATATGGTCAATTATAGGCCATTAGATTAGATAGATCCAATGAATCATGTTAATCAAGATTTTTTCAGTACTTTCGCACACATTCTCCTACCCAGCGAACTGCAAGGGTAAACTCGTCACAAAACACCGGAATAGAGGAAATCACATTGTTGTGTATTTTATTACACTATTGGTGCATGTTGTCAACACTGTTGGTGTATTCTGGAAGCCGACCGCTATAAATGGCCATTGTAATTACCATAACACGGGAATACACCATTGGTGTGTTTCACTGTGGTGTGTTTTATTACACTATTGGTGTATGTTGTCAACACTGTTGGTGTATTCTGGAACCCGCCCGCTATAAATGGCCACTGTAATTACCATAACACCCCCACTTACCAAAACGCGCGAAAATTCTCGTTTGCTACATCTACATAAGGTATGATCATGTTTGCAAAAACATAATAAATCAAAGTATTTTAGCCCTCTCTCCTAAACCAATCCAGAAGTAGATTGATTAGAAAAATTCTAATAACTCATTGATTCATCTGGTATCTAAAAAAGGGATTCGTTTATCAAGGTTACTAGATCGAAAATTTATGACGTTAAGAACTCTATAGATCCAATGTCACATTCCGTAAAGATTTATGATACATGTATACACGACCACACCTAATGACATGACCACATATGAACGCTTTTATATATATATATATATATATATATATATATATATATATATATATATATATATAATAACTGTGTGAAAACTGTCTCTAATCATGGGAGAGTAAACTAATCAAACACTATATATTAGAATAATGGCCACATAAATAGGTATATTTACAACAATTATATTTTTATTTTGCAAACTAATCAAACACTATAATATTTTTTAAATTGTCAGGAAAGATAAATTGTAATAAGAGTTGTAACATAGAATAAATTGTAATAATTAATAACTATAGTCTAGGATTAAATTTTAAATTGTCAGGAAAGATAAACGACCTCTGGTTAAATTAACTCTTAAATAATTATATATCGATTTAAATATTCTTAATATATTACAACAATTCCATTCCGTGCATCGCACGGGTGAAAATACTAGTATTTTTTAAAAAAATTATTATTTCCACAAACAAAACAATGATACTTCTGAATTATTTCCACGTCCGAGAGACCGAGACCACAAAAACAAAATAAAAAAGCTGCGCCCTTCTCTTCAATTATTGCACCAAGTCTGGCAATAGCCAATAGCTCGAAGATAAGATTCAAGAAACTGGGAACTCGTTGACTCGTTGACTCGTTGACTCGTTGACTTAAGACTCCAACATCAAAAATCAAAATTCACGAATTAAATATATACGTCTTTGATCTGAGAAACTGAGAGTAGGCCGTAGTCTAAATTGCAAACAACACACGGAAATTCTTGCCGAAACAGAGGGAGTGAGACGATGGAAGCAGCGGTGACCATGGTGGCGGAGGCAGTGGTGAATGGGCTAGCGGAGACCTTGACGGGCTTACTGTCCGACAACTTCCAGCTAATCTCAGACGCACACCACGACGTTCAGAAGCTCCTCCGCTGCATCAATGGCTTCAAGTCTATCCTCAAAGAATCCCGCAAAAACAGGACGGAAAATGAAATCGTCAAGCAGCTGGTGAAGGAAATCATGGACGTCGTCTACCGGTCGGAAAACCTCATCGACCAATACGTGGTCGACGCCAATATCCACGTCGAGAAGAAGCTTACCAGTCTCTTCGATTTCCAGAGGAGAAGGGTTGTAGGAAAGATCAAAGGTATTCTCAATGAGATCAAGGAAATCCAAGAGAAGAAGGAGTATCAGAAAGTGATTGAAGATAGCCTCTTGCCCAGAGAACATGCCCCCTCTGTGGAGCAGAAGGTACACTTTTCCTTCAAATTTCCTAATTAAACCATGAATCTAATACTCATTTCTAATCATTCATAATTCCTCAGATAAACTTTGTTAGGGGGGTGTATTCAATTATGACTTTTGTAGAGTTTTAAAGACTTCAAAATGATAGATTTTAATAAACTTTGTTTGACTTTCATAGAGTCATTCAAAACTTTTTAAAACTTTATAAGACTTTATAAAAGTCTACATAAAAAACATTCATAGACTTTCATCAACTTTTTATTTTAAAAAGTCTACAAAAGTCATTGAAATTCTAAATTGAATACATCCTTACAAACTTTCAATGATTTTGATTCTTATCATTTATAATTTTCTTACAAAACATTTATAATATATCATCAAATTTTCTTATTATGTAGTTCTTCACCCACATCAACATTATTATTTTTATCCATAGTATGTTGAGACTTATATGCTAATTACTTTTATATATATATATATATATATATATATATATATATATATATATATATATATATATATATATATATATATATATATATTATAAACATTAAAAAAATTATTTCATTAGAAATTCATAACAATATTGAATAATAAAATTTATAATAAAAGAATTGATCAAATAAAATATTTAAAAATATAATTACAAGTTGCATAAAATAAAAAAATCTAATATTTAATATATATATATATATATATATATATATATATATATATATATATATATATATATATATATATATATATATATATAATTATACTTGATATATTGCGTGCTAAGCATCACGCAAAGAACTATTATTTGCAATAGCAATTTGAGACTGCGAACAACAACAAGGTGTTACTATTTGCAACCCCAAATTGTTGTTGCGAACGGTAGTTTATTATTCATGGTAACTTGTTGTTAAAAAAAAGGAAAAATATATATTACGAATATAAACATAAAGAAAAAATCAAAATATATAAGTATTTATATGAATATTATGAAACATATACTAAAATTTGATGATGAAAATTTTGCTTTGTTCATGCATTTAGGGAGAATTAGAGAAAGTTAGGGATAAAAAATTTATAAAAAAAAAAATAAAAATTAATATAAACAAGAAATAATGAAGTAAAAATAATATTTTTTTGAATTTGTAGAGGAAGATTGTAAAGTTTAGGAGAGAGGAAAATTGGTAGAGTTTAGGTATGAGGAAAATATAGGATAATGAAGAAAAAAATAATTTTATTAAATTTAGATAGGTTTATAAAGTTTAAATTGGGGGAAAAAATAGAGTTTAAATAGAGAGAGAAAACATTCAAAGTTGTTTGAAAGAAAATTTTGAAATCTGGGGGTTGATGGTTGGATTTCAACTATTTATATTTGTGAATAAAAAGTCTACAAAAGTCTTAAAATTAAAAAGTCTACAAAAGTTCATAACTTTTTGAATACCAAGTGACTTTTAAAGACTCTCTAAAAGTCTTAATCGAATACCACATGACTTTTAAAGACTCTTTAAAAATCTTGATTGAATACCGCCTGACTTTTAAAGACTCTCTAAAAGTTTGAATTGAATACCCCCAAACTTTTAAAGTTTATAAAAGTCTTTAAAACTCTATGAAAGTCATGATTGAATAAACCCCCCTTAGGCTTTTAGTTGAGATGGAACACATTCTTCAATTTGATATCAGAGTCAGACCAAAGGTTATGTGTTCGAATCTCATGCCTTTTTACGATTCAAAACTGAAAAAAAAAAAAAAAAGATAATTGTTGAATTTAAAATAAGTAAAGGGAAAATTGTAATTTATGCGAATTATCAATATTACTCATGAATTATTAAACGTGACATATATATTTATACAAGTAAATGCAAGTAGAAAAGAAGATGATAATGAATGTAATTATAGTAATGAATAAATATATAAGTATATAATCATGAGAATGTGGTTGTAATCATAAATAGCCAAATTAAGCACAAAAGTCGTTTAGGTCAAAATCGAAAAAATCAATATAGTCGGGGAATAAATTATGTATTAACTATTTTTAGTTATGTTATATTGTAATATAAGTTTGATCTGTATATCAGATATTGAAATTTCACATATATTAGACTTCAAAGTATATATATATAGAATCGCACTCAGGTGCGAATGCTTCGTCCAGGCGCGAAATAAGAATGGATTCTGTCCGTCCACGTGTCCAGATCTAATGGATGAGAAACACTGATTATTTTAAAAAATGTGGTGACATTTTCGTAAATAATTAAACATTGAAGTGCAAGTAAAATGTATTACAAGTACATGTAAAATGTATTATAGGTGCAAGTAAAAATTTACAGTGAGCATCAATACTTAGTTGCACCTATAGTTCTAAGTAGTTGCGCACATAGTTATAAGTAGTTGCACCTAGGTGTATGAATGTTTGCGAGTGGTTTTCAGGGGTATTACTACCCGCTGAACTCAGATCAATGAATGTTAACAAAGCAAAATTACATGCACTTATAGGTGAAAGTAGGTGCACCTATAGTTATAAGTAGTTGCACCTATAGTTATAAATAGTTGCACCTATAGTTATAAGCACACCCAGGTGCATGAATGTTTGCGGAAAGTGAATGCTAACAAGGCAAAATTACATGCACTTATAGGTGAAAGTAGGTGCACTTATAAGTGAAAGTAGGTGCACTTATAAGTGATTTTACTTGCACTTTGATGTTCAATTATTTACGAAAATGCCACCGCGTTTTTTTTAAGTTATTAGATCTGGACACGTATCGCGCGCTGATTCGTTCGCATATTCCTTCCTGGGCACTTATTCGCACCTGAGTGCATCCCTATATATATATATATATATATATATATATATATATATATATATATATATATATATATATATATATATATATATATATATATATATATATATATATATATATATATATATATATATATATATATGGAAAGGTTCAGGTGCGGGGATGCTTCCCGTGCGGTTGGACGCATCTTACGCATTAACATGGCGCACCTCAAGTACACAAATCACCACGCACCTTAGGCACACAAACAAAGCACCTTACGAACACAAATTACTCATATTAAGTACATAAACCACGCACCTTAAGCACAGAACAAAACACATTAAGCACAAAAACCATGCACTTAAGATTTTAAAATGGCTCACATTAAGCACAAACTCATGCACATTAAGCACAAGACTCACGCACATTAAGCACAAATCTCACATACCTTAAGCACAAAATCCACGCACTTTAAGTTTTACCAACTACTCACATTAAGCACAAAATCCACACATCTTAAGCACAAACTCACGCACATTAAGCACAAAACCCACACACCTTAAGCACAAATCTCACGCACCTTAAGCACAAAACTTACGCACTTTAAATTTTAACAACTACTCAGATTAAGCGCAAAACTCACTCACCTTAAGCACAAACTCATGCACATTAAGCACAAAACCCACGCACCTTAAGCACAAATCTCACGCACCTTAAGCACAAAACTTACACACTTTAAATTTGACTTAGATGCAAAAATTACCAAATTGCCACCGCATTTTTTTTTAAAATTTTTTTTTAGTAATCCTAGACCTTGATTTAAGTAAGATCAATGGCTCAGATTAAACCCCACACCCGCACCAGAACCGACTTCTCTCTCTCTCTCTCTCTCTCTCTCTCTCTATATATATATATATATATATATATATATATATATATATATATATATATATATATATATATATATATATATATATATATATATATATATATATTACATTCAACTCAAATGAGTATATCAAAAAATATTTTAAATATTAACTCTAAAAATACTAATATTATCTAACTAAATTTTAAGTGAAATTAATATATTGGTCAATAGTAGATATTTTTTTAGTTATGTTATATACATAAATAAATTTACTTCGGGTATAAAATTTAAAAACTTATTGATATTAAATTTAAAATTTAAAATTATATTAATTTCATTTAAACCAACAACATCTAAAAACATTTTAAATATAAGGTCTAAAAATTATTTGAAATTAAACTTGTGTTAATTTTATAAAAATAGTCTAAAAAATGTAAATTAAACATAAAATATAATATAGAAAAGAAAATAGATCATGAAAACTGAAAAATTAAAAAACATAAAATAAATAATAGTTTTCTGGTATTTGTGATATAAAAGTTATTCCCAGGTGCATGTGAATAGCTAATACCAAGGCTCCCTTAAGAATGGCTAATCACCTTGCGAAGGTAATAGCCCATTCATATGCATGTTATTCCCATGACAAAATGATCCAACCAAACAATGAAATATGTTTATTCTAAGGAATGTTATTCCATTCCTAGCCTATTCCATGAACAAAACATGTCATAAGGGTCTAAAGTCTATTTTCAGTTTCTCTAGAAAATCTATCCGCAATTAAACCTTGTTCTCATATTGTGATTTTTTATTATTAATTAACTACTTATTTTAAATAAACTAGTATTTTTCTCATTCGATGCACTGACACAATTTTTTTTTTTTTTTTTTTTTTTGGTGGGGGACACAATTTTAGAAGTATTGTTTTAATGTTATGATACTAAGTAGATGTAATTTTATTAAAATATAAATATATATAACTATACAATGTAATATTTTTTTTTTGAAATTTAACTATAAAATGTAAAACTTATTAATTTAAAAAAGTTTATCTATGTAAGAAGTAAGAGTTATATTGATTTTATATAGAGATTTCTCATTTTTTTTTAGATATGTGGAGTCCAATTATAATTGAGGTGTGGTTCAATTATAATTAACATTAAATACAAATCAAGATCTCTTTATACGCGTAATATTATCTTTTAAAGGTTTCATCTAATTTTAGTATTTATTGGTAAAGTTTTATATTTAATATAATTTGTGTATATATTCATTTAACCTCAATTATAATTAATTTGACTCCACATATATAAAGAGGAGAAATTAGATATAAAATAAATTACATAAATAACATTTTTCAAATGAATAAGTTTTTGGTGGAGATTTTTCACAAATATCGCCTGTTATTTTATTTACAAGTTTTATTCAAATACGTTAGTTATATAATTAAAGTAGTTATTTCAAATTCAAAATTTTTCCAAAAAAAAAATTCAAATTCAAATAATAATACAAGTAACAATAAACTTTAAAATCAACATAATAATAGCATAATTAAACTTTTAAAAATATTAAATATTACATTGTATATTTATACTTACATTTTTAATCAAACTAATTCTGAGCTCAAGAACTCAAGTATGTTTTTCTGTTTTTCCAACCATTACTTTTTTTTGCTAATTTAGAGGATGTCAAAAATTTAATTGATAAATTTGTTAAATTAATAATAGTTCGTGCATCATACGGGACAATTACTAGTAAAGATAATGTGGGAAAGGAATTAATACACACACCATATGTTATATTTTCAAAATTTTCTGCAATATGATACGATAATATTTGACTTCTATGAAAACAATATCTTTTCATCTCCGCCCTAACAATAACTCATAAGAATAAATATTGCAAAATGTCATTGGTCACTCATTTATTTTTTTAGATAAACTCGAAAAAACCCTCGAATCGAACCGAAATGGCGAAATGTGTACCGCTAATTTTGACTAATATTTTAAAACATATATTTCTGTATTTTTAAACTATGACTTTGAAATAAATAATTTAAGGATGACAGTTACAATATAGAGTATAATTTAAGGACTAAATATAATTCACCATTTTCCATCAGCATTCTTTGAATTTTCCCTGGACATCACTATCTTTTTCTTTTGCTTCCCTTTGACCCCAACTGAAAAAAAAAAATGAAATTTCAAATGTGAAAAAATGAAAATAAAAGAGTAGTATAGAAGTAAAAAATATGTGAAAATAGAATACACAGATTGTCTATTGATGTGCATTTTATTTATTAATTCGATCTTTATGAACTTCTCTTTGGTATACGTGTGTCATTCATTTAGCATAAGTTTATGATATTTAAAAAAATTGGCCAACCACCTTGTGCTCAGATGACACGTAGTGACTTCTCCCATATGAGATGTTATGCGATTGAACCTCCGAAGTATGTTTGAACAAATACTTTTATACTTTATAGTCATTATGTGCCATGAATTAGTTTACCTAGTGTAAATCCGCTGTTGATTTTGAAAACATGTCCGATGAGAAAGAGAGATTATGAGAAAATTTTGAAGGGGTGGTAGCATTACTCAAAAAACAAAATATTGGATATACAAATTAAACACTTTGGATCTGAAGTCTACTTTCTTTTTTTTTGAAAATCTATCCCACAAGCTAAGTAACAATTCAACCTTGTTCTCCTATTGTAATTTTTTTTAATTAATTACTTGTTTTAAATAAATAATGTGGGACAGGATCGGAATTAATACACATATTATTAGAACTAGTTTTTTTACGTGCTTTGCGCGAATGAGGTAATGCCCAATGATTATTTTTAAATAAGTATTTCAAAGTATATCAACGCAATATTATATCGGAGATGCTCATGCATATGTAAATAAATATTGAATTTGTTTATTTAAATCGGTAATTCAAAATATATAAATGCAAGATAATATTTATTGAATTTTCTAATCGATATTTGGTAGTGGTAGTTTTCCCCTACATGTTTCATGCATTGTGAGATGTGTGTTGTAGGTTATCTATTGAACAAAATATTAATATTTATTATATTTGTATAAAATACTTGGTAAATAAATATATATAATGTATTTTGTATTATAACTTTGATATTTAATTACAAGATAATGTAAAAAGAAGACAATGGACAATGCAGTGAATATAATAAATTAATAAATTTGAAGGTAATGAATCTTTGAATTGTAGAAAATAAAGATAATATAACTAATGAAATTATATCTATTTTTAAATTTTTTAAAATGAATATTTTTTTTTTAAATAAAGGCATTATAGACATCTAATTCTAAATTAATTAAATGCATATGTATTATTTTTTGTTGTAGCTACTACTTTATTTAGTTTAATAAGAGTAATAAAGTGGCGTACATACTTTTCATCAACAATAATGCAATCATTGTTTTTTTTTTTTTAATTTACATTCGTTGTTGAGACAAATTGTTTTGAGAGTGTGTCAATGACAATTGTTACAATTCCTGTCAATATAGGATGATAATAAATAATTCAAAATATATAGTTACAATAGATATTATTATAATAATATAGTAAAAATTAACTTACAAATTTCTTTAGAAGTTTTCATGCATTGATAAAATTCTGATGTCTAAACTTGTTCAATTAGAGCCAGCGGGATGTCAGCATTGTCATTCGTTAGAAAATGGTCCTACTGTTTTAGAGTCCAGGTGTAATTGTATTTATGATCAATAATTTTGTAGTTAGGTCGCGCAAGCCTGACAATAATGTAAGAACAGTTTTGTCTGATAAAAAAATAATAGTATAATATTTGTAAAGTAATGTACATAATTATACCATTATAAAAATACATACAAAAAATATTAATACCATAACGACCTAAATCATACCAATAATGCAAAAGTATAATTGAAATATTAAGTTTTTTTTTTTTTTTTTCTGATCTAAATAATCAAAAGAAGATTAATTAAACAAAAAAAAAAAAACCTAAATATGTTTTTTTTTAAATGCATAAAAATCAAATGATTTTTAAAGTTCTTGATTTATAATCTTTGATGCTTAACTTTGAATGTTATGTATTTAGTCAGACTAATTATTTGAACAAAGTTTATGTTAAATTTTATATTATATATATTTTAACATATTCGTAATATATGTTTAACAATTATGCCAACTCTAATTGGGATGTGGTTCGAAACTAAGACTTTTCTAATAGAAATTAATGTGTAAACTAAAATAATAAATAGTTAACGGAATATTCCGTTACTAAAGTTTATGCTAACGGAATTTAGGTTATTTAAGGGAAGAAAATAATATAATAGAGGGTAAATAAGGAAAATCAATAAAAAATACTAAAATCAAAATAATATGAACCATTCATTTTAAGAAACAATAGTATAATATGAACTATTCATTTGAACAAACAATAGTACCGACATTTTTTTTGTTCCAGTTAAGGGCCTAACATTATTGGCTCTTATTAGAATGGTAGAGGTGTAGAGATTTTGTGCAACACGATAATAATTAAACTTTTATGAAAATAATATCTTTTCGATGCCAAGCACTTTGTGCTTAGATGGTATGTAGTGACTTCTCTCATATGGGAAGTTATGAGATTGAGTCTTAGTGGGGGACGTTGTTGCCTCATACTACAATGTGCTGAGTCACCAGCATTCAAAAAGTCCCAGACTATATATATATATATATATATATATATATATATATATATATATATATATATATATATATATATATATATCAACATCTCCGTCCTAACAAGAACCCTCGTTTTTGTCATTTAACATTACAGACTATTATTTTTGTACACTTTTAGTCTTTCTCATGACTTTTCCTGTTTTTAATAAAGGCATTTTTGTCTTTTCGTATTTTCTTTTGTTATTTTCCAGTTTAATTGGTTTAGGACTTTACTAAAAATCTGTTAAAAATATGGTTACTAAAAATAAGAGGTTATCCAAAGTTCTAAACCAATTAAACCGGAAAAACAACAAAAGAAAAATATGAAAAGACAAAAATATTTTTACTAAAAATAGAAATAGTCATGACTAAACGTGTTCAAAAAATAATAGTCTGGAATGTTAAATGACAAAAACGATAGTCTGGGACTGAATTTAAAATTACCACTAAAGACAAAGGACCTATAGTGGAATTAACTCTATTGCAAAATGTCATTGATCATTCATTTTTTTTTAAAGATGGATGAATTAGATTTATTCTTATTTTGGAAAAAATATGTTCATCTTCACGTGTATATATTATTATTACAATATTTACATATTTTAGTTTGTATGATTGAAGTAGTTTAATTGGAAAATACATTGGTTAAAGATCCGAATCTTGGTTTAACTATAAAATAGATAGATAGATAGATTGGACATGCATGTTTTGACAAGTGTTGTTTGTTTTAGTAGCTTAGATTAATTATTAACCCTAAAATAGATAGATAGGCATGTTGAATAATGCAAATGCTAACTCAAATTATTATATATTTAACCTTAAAAAGGTACCCATAGTGGAAGAAGTACATGTGGTGGGGTTTGATGGAGAGGCAAAAACAATTATCCAACGTCTTATGGAGGAATCAAGTTATGAAGTTATTTCAGTTTTGGGTATGGCTGGTCTTGGCAAAACCACATTGGCCAACAAGGTATTCAAGTCCCAAGAAATTGAATATCATTTCATGCATCGTGTTTGGATTTATGTTTCTCGGTTGTACAAGAAAAAAGATGTGTATCTGCAAATTCTAAAGAAACTACAGCAGAGCAATGATAATGATATTAGAGCGACTGAAGAAGAATTAGGTCTCAAGATTAAACAAGTTATGGAGCATGGAAAATATCTCATTGTACTAGATGATGTTTGGACTAAAGAAACATTCGAAGATATCATGCATGGTGCTTTTCCAAAGAGGGATGGTTGTAAAGTCTTAGTCACCACTCGGAAAGATGAAGTGGCTATGACTGTAAATTCTTTGGGAGAGCCTCATCGCTTAAAATTTCTAGAGCCCGGAGAAAGTTGGGAGCTACTTGAAAATAGGGTTTTTCATGAAAAGGAAACCTGCCCGGATGACTTAAAACCGTATGGAGAAGAAGTAGCAAAAAAATGCGGTGGTCTACCACTAGCCATAGTTATAATGGCTGGTGTTTTGTGTACCAAAGAGAGAAGAATAAATAAGTGGCGTGAAGTGGCCAATAGATATAGTTATTTCTTTAACACGGAAGTACAGAGCTATGAGGAGTTAATACGATTGAGTTATGGTGATTTGCCAGATAAGTTGAAGTGTTGCTTCCTTTATTTGGGAGCCTTTCCTAATGGCAATGATATCCCTGCTGCAAAACTGATGCAGCTATGGATTGCAGAGGGATTCATTGAGGAAGAAGGAGGATTAAACATGGAAGACATAGCATGTGAAAATTTGTGTGGTTTGGTGGGTAGGAATCTAGTAATGGCAACACAAAGAAAGCCAGATGGTGAAATAAAAACTTGTCGTGTCCACGACATGTTGCTCCAGTTTTGCAAGAAGGAAGCTATGAACGAAACTTTATTCAATGAAATTAATGGCATGAATCAACAACAACAGGGTTCTTCTTGTCGCCGCCTAAGTGTTCACTGTCCTTTTGAGAATTTCATTTCTTCTACAGAGCAAAAGCCAGAACTCCGGTCCTTATTATGTTTTGCCACCTCAAATGGAGTTCAGATTCCTCCCAAAACCATTAAATTACTCCGCAAGGCCTTCCCATTGCTGAGGGTGTTACACTTTGCACCAGATGATTCTGTTATTTTCACGTCTTGTAATACAGACTTTTTTCGGTTATTCCATCTCAAATACATTGCTATCTCCACTACAGCTCCAGTTCTTCCTAAAGAGATTGAGAACTTGCAGAATGTGCAGACTCTTATAGTTAGGACAACCCGTCCTACTCTTGAAATTAGAGGAGACATATGGAACATGTCAAGGTTAAGGCATTTTCAAACCAACGCTTCTGCCAACCTTCCTTCCCCTTCTGCTTCAAAAACCAAGAGAGCTCCCTTTGCAAATGAAAACTTGCAAACTTTGTCTAAGGTTTCACCATTGAGCTGCACCCCTGCTGCACTTGCTAAGGCCTCCAATATCAAGAAATTGGGCATCCGGGGGACTTTGGCTAAACTATTGGAGATAGACCCAACTACTGGATCTAGTTTGTTCCAAAACCTGGGGGGTTTGAAGAAACTGGTAAATTTTAAGCTGTTCAATGATGGGGAAAAACTACAGCGCCTTCCTCGTGAATTTCCAGAGAACCTAACAAACCTCACCCTGTCTAGAACTTGCCTCCAATGGAAAGAACTATCTGTATTGGGAACACTAGAGACACTTGAAATCCTCAAGTTGATTGAGCGTGCAGCTGAAGGAGAGTATTGGGAGCCAATCATTGGCGGTTTTCTTTATCTTCAGGTTTTGCATATTGATAGGACGGACTTGAGGTCCTGGAATGCTTCAAATAAAAACTTCCCAAGACTCAGAAGCCTTGTTCTTAGCAACTGTGAAGAACTTGAGATGATTCCACAGTCCCTGGCTCATATAAGCAGCCTTCAAGAGATAAAGTTGAAACATACCAAGAAAGCAATCACGTCTGCACAGGACATACTCAAGCAGAAACAGAACCCAACTCAAAAAAGTAACCGCAGATTCAAGCTCACTATCTATCCTCCTCTGCGTCTGGATCATTCTCAAGCCAGCGAGCTAGTTTAATTTTAATTCCCAGGTACGTACGGTTGTTTTCCTTTAATTTTATTACTAATTATAATCACGTTTATATTGTACGTACTATACGTCATTTTTACAAGTGGTCCATGTATATATGGTTGGCATCTATGAAATCTGTATGATATGAGTTACCAACTTCCATGCAATGTTGGGATGGATATCCCTGCTGGAAATTATGGAATTTCCGACCACCTGAAAGTGATCTTAAATCAAGTCGAAAGCAAAAAGTGGTCGCAAATAGTAACAAAGGTTTTTCCGGATATCAAAAGTGGCTAGAACAAGACTTTCAACTTGATTTAAGATCACTTTCAGGTGGTCGGAAATTCCATAATTTCCAGCAATGAATTTTGATTATATATGTTAGTTAAATGTGCCGCTCCACATTTAATTTATTGGTAAAATATCAAAACAATATAATTAGGGTTCTTATCTTTAACATTTTATATTTTTTGCAATTATATTTATGTTTTATTAATCTCTAATTTATTCAATTCCTTTGTATTAGTGCTGGATTATTGCATGCCCGCAGTTGAATTATTTGCACCAACCCACTTTGATTTCTTAAGGTGATGATAATGGCGGGAGTTCGATCAATCTGATATTTGGTTGTTGTGTGGGACTTTACAACTACATTTTCAATTCTTCGGATGTTTGATCGTTGTGTGGGACACCTACTACTTCTTCGGATGTGGTCGTCGTTACGTTGTTGGTTTCTTATATTTCCAAATTAATAATGCGACAAGCTAAGCGTGTGAGTTTGATTGACTGATTTAATTTCTAATTTTATTTAATTTAATGTCCGTTACGTTGTTGGTTTGCTTTTATTCTATGCATATGCTATCCTGTACCAGTTTACTTGAGGACGGAGTTGAATGCCGGTATTGCATCATTGTTCCTTTAAAAAATTCCACTTTTATTACTTCGTTCTTTCATGTATTACATTTAGGGACATTTAATTAGTTTATGAAATGTGAAATTACTTTCAATCTTGCTGCAAATTAAAATGCATTTTTCGTATGAAACTTTAATTTGGATTTGTCTTAGTGTCTTCGATGAGGATATAATATTTCTGAATGAATCAAATAATAAGTCTGTATGGAATATATATAGTAGCGAATAGCAAACCTAATACAAGACTAATACTAGTAACAATAGGTAACGAATACTAATAATAATAGAGTCCTAATACTCCCCCTCAAGCACAAGGTGGACTAGCTATAACATTGAGCTTGCCACACAGAGTAGAGAAACGCGGACCAGGGAGAGCTTTAGTGAACACGTCAGCCAGCTGATCCTTAGTAGAAATGAAGCTAACCTGCAACTCTTTCTTTGCCACTTTGTCACGAACAAATTGATAGTCAATTTCCACATGTTTCGTACGAGCATGGAACACCGGGTTGGAACAGAGATAAGTTGAACCCAGATTATCACACCAGAGAGTGGGAGGAGCTGCCAACGGCAACCGAAGTTCATGCAATAGAGAAACCAACCAGGTGACCTCAGCAGACACGTCAGCTAGTGCCTTGTACTCGGCCTCTGTAGACGAACGAGCAACCATACGTTGCTTCTGGCAAGACCAAGAGATCAGATTGTCACCAAGAAAAACCGCAAAGCCGCTAGTAAACTTTCTGTCAGCGGGGTCCCCAGCCCAGTCCGAATCCGAAAAAGCATGCACTGCAACAGAGGAGGATGGGCGAATAAACAGACCAAAATGCAAAGTGCCTTTAACGTACCGCAGAACACGTTTGAGCATTGCCCAATGCTCAGTAGTCGGGGAGTGCATATGCTGACAGACCCGATTCACAGCAAAAGATAAATCCGGGCGAGTGACAGTAAGATACTGCAGAGCCCCAGCAAGACTGCGATACTACGTGGGATCGGCATAAGGAACCACAGATTCAGAAACGGGTCGAGTCACAGGCACCGGAGTAGCCAACGGCTTGCAGTCCACCATACTTGCACGGCTCAAGATATCTCGCATGTATCGCTGCTGAGAAAGAAACAAACCATCACCACGAGAGACCGTCTCAATGCCCAGAAAAAAAGACGGAGCACCCATGTCACGAATCTTGAACTCTGAGGCTAAGTCAGTCAGAAGCCGAGTAACACGCGAAGCATCAGATCCCATAACAAGGATATCATCCACATAAACAAGCACATATAAAGATACAGAGTCACGAGTGTATATGAATAAAGAGACATCAGTCTTTGAAGGTGAAAAACCAACCGACACCAAGAAAGCATGTAACCTGTTAAACCATGCGCGAGGAGCCTGCTTAAGACCATAGAGTGACCTCTGTAATAAGCATACATCATCCGGTCGTGACGAGTCCTCATAGCCAGGCGGCTGTCGCATGTAGACTGTCTTTGCAAGATTACCATTCAGAAAGGCGTTGTGAACATCCAACTGCCGAATTACCCAACCGCGAGAGACAGCCAAGGAGAGAAGAAGCCGCACGGTTGTGGGTTTTACAACAGGACTGAAGGTCTCAAAAAAGTCCTGTCCTGCGACTTGATTGAACCCCTTAGCCACCAACCGAGCCTTGTGCCGCTCAATCGTGCCATCAGCCTTGCGCTTCGTCCTGAACACCCATTTGCAGCCTACAACATTCATACCAGGTGTGCGACTAACCAGACGCCAAGTGTGATTCTGGAGCAAGGCATTAAACTCAAGATCCATGGCCTCACGCCATTCCGGATACCGAACTGCCTGAGAATAACAGGTCGGCTCAGAAACAGTCATAAGAGCCACATGCTGCGTCGGCCCCAAAGAACGAGTCGCCATAACATGAGACCGAGGTAGAACCAGTTTTACCGTGCGCCGACCTCGCTTGGGCGCCTTAGGAGCACCCGGAACTGCCACATCTGGAGCCACGGCAGTCTCGGTGCGGGAATCAGAAGCAGCACCAGCAGCCCCGGAATCCGTGTCCATCTCCGGACGAGGATCCGGCCCAGCAGAACAAACACCGGAGCTCGCGCCAACCTGAACGGCGCCAACACCCCACGGCTCAATCGGGCGAGAGCTAGAGACCTGAGAGGGGACAGAAGAAGCAAATGGAAATATGGTTTCATCAAACCGCACATGACGGCAAATGAATACCTTGTTAGTAGCAGGATCAAAACAACGATAGCCACGAAACGAAGACGGATAACCAAGAAACACACACGGAGAAGACCGATACTGCAACTTGTTACGATTATACGGGCGTAACAGAGGATAACAGAGACAGCCAAACACACGCAAGAAAGAGTAAGAAGGACTAGAACGATGCAACCGAGAATGAGGACTATCATTATCCAAAACCCGAGTCGGCATCTTATTGATGAGATAGACCGCAGTCTCAAAGGCATAATCCCAATATCGTTGTGGAACTGAAGCCTGGGCCAAGAGAGCCAAACCCGTTTCCACAACGTGACGATGCCGACGCTCAACTCTACCATTCTGCTCATGGGTATAGGCACAAGACTGCCTATGATTAATACCCAAAGAGACAAAAGTACGGTGCAACCGTTTATACTCTCCTCCTAAATCAGATTGAATAGAGACAATCTTACGACCATATGAACGCTCAACTAGTGACCGAAATTGCTCGAAGATAGCATACACATCAGTTTTCAAACGCATAGGATAAAACCATACATAACGCGTATAGTCATCAACAAACAAAACAAAATAACGAAAGCCATTGACGGAAAGAAAAGGCGTTGGGCCCCAAATATCAGTATATATAAGTTCTAAAACATGAGACGTAGTAGTATTGACACGAGGCAAGGGAAACCGTGAGGATTTCCCAAGCATACAAGCACGACACAATTCCGAAGTATCACTAAAACTAGACTGAATAGAACATTAATTTAAAATCTGCCCCAAGACACGCGGGTGAGGATGACCCAACCGGCTATGCCACACGTCAGAGGAGACTCGAGAGGCCACAAACGCAGCGGGACTTGAACGAGAGACAGGCCAAGAATAGAGACCCCCCGAAGCCGGCCCTTTATATAGAACTTCCCTGGTTGAACGATCCTTCACAAAGAAACAATCAGGGTGAAACTCAAAAAAGACATTATTACCACGAGCAAACCGTTGCACAGACAATAAAGACGTAGAAAGCCCAGGAACATGAAGAACATCAGACAATCGAAACAGTGTTTTAGATGCGGCTAACGAAGATGAACCAGTACTAACAATAGGTAAACACTTACCGTCACCAACACGAAGATGATCCGGACCATTATAAGGAACCGCCGAGGACATTAAAGACGGATCCGGAGTGGCATGATTCGACGCACCAGTGTCAGGAAACCACTGCTGAGGATTAACCGAAGCCGAATCATCAACAGAATATGCAACATGTGCCCGCGGCCCCGGAGCGCCATCATAACGACGATAGCACGAAGCGGCCGAGTGGCCTTCGCTGGAGCAGATCTGGCACTGGACAGCCCCGGCGCCACCTCGACCGCGGCCTCGGCCGTTGCCACGACCTCGGCCTCGATTGCTGCCGCCACGCTGCTGCCCGCCCGAGCGACCTCCACCTCGCTGAGCTGCCATGGCGACCGGAGCAGCAGCAACGTCACCACCATCATCAGCACATATAAAGGCCTGTGAAACAAGAAAATCGGATAACTCGGGTAAAGACACCGGAGCACCCCTCGTCAGCGACGCCACCAAAGGGCGATATTCGGACCGCAAGCCCCAGAATATATACATATTCTGATCTTCTAGTGTCACCGGTCGGCCGGCAAGTGCCAAATCCTCAATAAGCACCTGAGCACGCCCAAGATAATCCAGGATTGAAGCATCCCCCTGCCGCAATCCTTGCAGTTCGCCCACCAACCGAAGAGCATGGGCCCGAGTCGTCGAACTAAGAACCTGTTCGATCGCCACCCACAAATGCCGAGAGGAGGTTTTACCGATGGCAAGATGCATCATCTCTTCGGACAAGGACGAGATCAACAAGGAGAGCACGGCCTTATCCTGACGAAGCCATGCACTCCGAGTGGCGGACGATACGGCCGACGAAGACACGGCAACAGCAGCCTCCTCGGCAGAAGGTACCGTAATCGCAGTAAACGGGGGACACATATACGTTCCATCGACAAAACCCAATAATCCTTGGCCATCCAGGAACGGAAGAAGCTGAGTGCGCCAAAACAAAAAATTACGGGATGTCAATTTGATGGAAACGAAGTGATGAGCCGAAGAAAACGACACCCCGGACTGCAGGGGTGCCTCAAGCGCAGCCTCAGAAACAGTCCGTTCAGAACTTCCAACAGAACCGCCATCAGAACCGAGGTGCGCCATAGAGAGAGAAAAAGAACCTGCTGATACCAGATGAGGATATAATATTTCTGAATGAATCAAATAATAAGTCTGTACAGGAATATATATAGTAGCGAATAGCAAACCTAATACAAGACTAATACTAGTAACAATAGGTAACGAATACTAATAATAATAGAGTCCTAATATCTTCTATTGATTTTTGAATTAAAATTTTCACATCAAAAGATGTTGGACAAGAAAAACAAGAACAAAAACGAATGAAACAATATAACTTAAAACTTTGAAAAATATATAAACTTTGAACTTCTGAATACAAAAATCTAATTAAATACAAAATTAAGAAAAATAAAAGAGGTGCAAATATTAAAAGCATGCATGCATGAAATGTCTTAAAATAATCATATCTCTTAACACTGAATTAGTGAAATGTCTTTGTGGGCACACAGTTCTTATGCATAAAGACCATAATCTTCTCACCATTCCAAAAATATACTTGCACTATCTTTAGTTAACATATTTTAATTTTTACCTATAGTTACCACTTTTTGTACATGTAAACAAATGACTTGATAGTTGCTGACACATAATATAATTTTGTACCTTCAGTTAACACATTCTGTACCTACAGTTAACACGTTCATTAGGGAAACTATTTCGATTTCCCTGTAAATAACCCTTAGGTTGATTTTTTGAACGAATTTGCCTCCGAATGATGTTAGGGTACGGTTTTCCTTCAATTGGTTATTTTTCGTTGACTGACCATTTTTGTAATATAGACTCAGTCTATTTACTCTGGGTCCATTCCGATTGACATTTTTAACATGTCTCGGGTTGCCATTCGAGAAATTCTCTTTTGTAGGTTCCACAACACGTTATACAACCTTTCGTTTAGAATGACTTATTGATTGTGGTGCTTTACCCTTATCAGTCTGTATCATCGGCTCGAGTAGCTGGGTTGGACCTTTAACGAACACATATTTTAAACCTCCACTGATAGAAGGATCTGTGGGTTTGGTCAACAGAATATGTGAAGGAGAACTTGGGTCATAGCCAAGTTTGACTTTTTCCCTTGGTGATCTTTGATCATTCACCATTCGATCTATTATTTTAGATGAATTAGTAAACGATGTGATGACCGCACGCAGATTTTGCTCTCTTATCTCCTTTGTTGTGCATTGCTCTTTAAAAAAATGAACTTGTTTTTCGAACTGGTAAATGGTGCTTGCAAGCTCAATATTCTTGAGTTCAATGCTTTTAAGCTCTTCACATTTGACCAAGAGTTGAGAGTTCTCTTCCTTTATTTTAGAGTATGTGTTTTTTCACAACCTTAAAGTCCCTCATCAGTTTCATAACCGAATCAACAGAACTTTCTTCACTTTCTTTCGTCATCTTTCGCCATCAGACACAACTTGTCGTCACTTTCTTTCTGGCTGTATAGACACATGAGTCCTTTCTCGTCTTCCAAACTTTCGCTTTCTGAGCTTGAGCTTGACGTACTCAGTTCGGGTTCAACCACTTCATTCGTTTCATTGACGACCATTGCTTTCCGCCTTCTATCATTTCTTGAATGATTGGTTTCGTGTTTCGTATTCCTTCTGCTTGATTCGACGACGTTTTTTCTGTCGTTAGGAGAACTTGTGCTTGGTTCTTTGTCCTAGTATTTGCGGACCGTTGGATGGGGATAGTTTGCCTTGAAATGTCCCGATTTTCTACAGTTGTATCACATCACTTAAGCCTCCTCCGGTTCTTGCTTCTTAATGTGAGATTATATCTTGGTATACTTTCGACTCTAGAAATTTCGCGATGCTTGGAACTCTTGGAAGTTTTTCTTTCGCATAAACCTTTTAAATTTACTCACAAACAAAGCAAATTGTTCATCAGATAAAAATTCAGAAGGGTTAGAGTTTGACCTGATAGTAGTAGTTGGTTGCTGATTTGCAACGAGAGCAATGTTCCTTGTTTTTGACTCTGCAGTCCTTTTGGGTTCGTGTTCAAACTCGTAGGCTTTTAAATCAATAAAAACTTTTGTTGTATGAACAGTCTTTAGATCTCGGTGATCTCTCATAGCTATCACTTTCATTTCCCATGATTTTGGGAGTCCACGAAGAATCTTCAGATTGATGATCTCTTTCTAGGTTAGTTCCTTTCCTAAGTCAGAGATCTCGCTTAACAGCTTCGTGAACCGAAACTCCATCTGAGTTATTATTTCAGTTAGGTTCATCCTGAAGTCCTCAAATCGCTTCATGACCATAGTAAGTTTATTTTCTTTCTCCTGTTCATCACCTTCACCCAGATTCATGAGTGCTTCCCAAATCTCTTTGGCGGTCGTGCACTTTCTTACTCTCGGGAACAACGATTCATCCAGAGAATTATACAGAAGATCTCGTGCAATGTTGTCAATATTTGCTAGCGTTTTCTCGTCCGAGGTGAGTTGGGCTTTTGGTTTCGGGATCATCTGATCAGCATCAGCACCTTGAGCTGCTGCATGTGGGTTGACCATCATATCATAACAACGATTGGTTCATCAATAATTACGTCCCACATTTCGTCATGGATTGCTGATAGATGAGCCTGCATACGCACTTTCCAGTCATCAAACTTGGATAAGTTGAAGGCAAGAGGTCTGGATCTATGACCATGATCATTTTCCATTTTGGAAAAAAAAAATTGTTGAAAGAAAACATGATTTTTAAAGGATTTTAAACTGGGATCGACCACGGAGTATGCGCAAAGCGTTCACCGTTCAAGAAAACTGCTCTGATACCATTTGTTGGTCCCGATACCGAATGGGTAAGAGTCTAGAGGGGGGTGAATAGACTCTTAAGCGAAACTTTAAAACTTTACACGAAAGAGTAATGCACAACGGGAATTAGAGTATCCCTTTTTAAGTTTCTTTGCACACTTTAAGTTTGAAAATGTTTTCTTATGGTTTGATAGGAATGCAAAGGAATGCAATGCAATGCAGTTAAGTAAAGATAAATGAGAGAGGTAGAGAGAGATTTTTATTGTGCTTCGGCTATTAACGAAGCCTACTCCACTCTTCTTTCACAACTCGTGAAAGGGTTTGCACTATCGCTCCTAGTACAAACTACGTCAAGCTTGCTTCCTTGATCACTAAGCCGGACAACAACTTGCTTAGGTTTTTCAACTCCTCCGAGTTTACTCCGCCTCTATCAACTTCTACAAAGTTGAGTGGTTGGAAAAGGTTGACGGTATCTCCAACTTGAAATCTTGACTTGATGAAGCTTGATCTTTGTATGAACTTTTGCAAGATTTCTTGATGTTGTGAAGATTTTGAGACCTAGATTGTCATTAAAAATAATCTTCACAAACACACACACTGGCCGCAAATAGCTTGTAACTTAAGAGTTTTGAAAGCTTTGTTAGCAATAGAGTGATGGTCAACACCTTCTTCAACTGATGAAGAGGGGTATTTATAGGTGTGAGAAATCCATCCGTTGGAGGGAGATGAAATTTCAAACCTATTAACCAGTGTGTAATATCCGCTGGGTAAGGAGATTTAAATGCGGCTTGTACTGTGTAGCCGTTGGCTTCAAAAAGTAACCAACATTTTTGTCCTGTAGCGCAGACAAAAGGTACCAATCATTAAATACTCATTGAAATCTGAAATCACATTCCTAGGGCACCATTGTCTAGGTTGATTTCCAGCGTTGAGACTTGGACAATTATGCTACTGAGAGCATGTAAGACTTTGTCTAATAGAGTCAGACTATGACTTCGTAGTCTCGGGATCTGGTAACGAAAGATTGTCCATATCATTCGTTATCTTCACAGTTGAAATGATCTTTCTTTATCATTTGTCAATTACACGAGAGATAGACCATTCCAAGTTTCGGTCTAAGCAGATCTCTCGGCCTTCTCTTGATCTTCTCTTGTCTTGACTAACTGATAGATGCTCTGATTCGTGTAGATGTACAATTGAGCATGAATCATATTTTGAGCATAAACAACTTTCAGACAGTTTTGTTCTATCTGAAAGACACTAAACAACGAGAGTAAAAGAAAGGTCTAAATTCTTAGTGAGTTTGATGTCATCAAAATCTAATTACACATGTTTCTAACAATCCGCATATAAGATCATAATTCTACGAAGGCATGTAAGGTTAAATTGATATGATCATTTGTAAGAAATATGTACAAAAATATCCCGGTACTGTATTGCGGGCCTGACCCATTCCGCTTTATTCCTTACATATGATGATATATACATACACAACGTACGATATGTCTTCTTCCCCCTAAAGGCATCTCATTTCCTTGCTCTGAATTTAGGTTTCTTCTTCTAGATTTGCTTATTTCCGTCTTCAACAACTAAATTTTTTCCCTCCGAAAAACATTTCTTCAAGTTGTTATGAGGAAATAGGTGTTGAAGGCTGGAGAAAAACAGAAAAACAAAAATCATTTTCACAATGTAACACTGAAAGAGTAGCTATATTTTGGTCCTATATATTAGATTTAGAAAAGGAGAAACAAAGTGTCTAATAAAAATGCCATCTCTATAGACATTTTTTAATAGATAAAACAAAAGAAAACAAAAAAAAAGGCATTTTAGATAGGGGTGGGCACTTCAGTTCGGTTTATCCGAACCGAATCGAACCAAATCGAACCGAACCGATCTGAACCGAATCAAACTAGTAATAGAAAACCGAATGGTTCGGGATTTTGTAACCCGAATGGTTTAGTACCGAACCGAACCGAAACCGAACAGTTTGGTAAAAACCGAACCGAACCGAACACTATATAATTTTTTTAAATAATAATAATAATAATAATAATAATAATAATAATAATAATAATAATAAAGAAGTAAATTCAAGTTCCTTGATGCTTGCTCCGCCGTTCAGTTCTCATTCTTACTGGTGCCGAACCTTAAATTTTTTATTTGATTTCTTTATAGCTTGTTTTCTACATTGCACTTTTGTTGTTTGTCACAATTGTTCTTTACCTCACAATTATATCTAACTTGAGTTATATTTACAATATTCAGTATTTTCCTTAGTTTCATGTTTTTCTATAAATTTAATGTGCTTTACAGTCATTCTAATTTTGATTTCCAGTGCATTATAATTATTTTATAGTACTGGAATATATTCCGAGTGCACTAGCAATGATAGATTGTTTCCAAAAATTAATTATATAGTAATTGAAGGCCAATGAAGGCCTAAATGAAAAATGGCCCTAAAACTCGATCACAAGAGTCTTAGACAACCAAATGAATAAGGGAAAAAAATTAAACTAATAATGGAAACTAATAGCAGCAGCTAGCCCCCAGGCATGCACACCATTTAAGCTGAGGCAGTCCAAAGGCTACTTGGTGTCTTGGCTCAGTCATCATTCAACGAAGAAATACATGCAAGGTCAAATTGATATGATCATGTGCTAGAAATCAAGTTGTTTAAGCGTTCTTGCACTCTAGTGGAATCCATTCAAAGTCTAGCTGTAAATGCCTATTCAACACAAAATTAAGAAAAACAAATTACCATTTTCATCATCAAACTCATAATCAAGAACAACTAAAGATAAATCAACGATGCAACCTGCCAAAACATGTAGGATCGAGCGCACGGGCAACTCATCAGTTAGTTCTTTGGTGATAGATTGTGGGTAAGAATACATGACGGATCGGAGCTCAGCCACCAACAGTGTAGGAGTTACACCCAATGAGCAAATTATATCATGGACCAGAGTTCACATTGCATGATGAACACTGATCCAAAATGATAATCAATTTATGTGTATACATTTAACATATTATGTGCCTGCAGTTAACAAATGATGTGTATACAAATGCATAATATGTAAATAAATCTAAGGCACATAATATGTTATCTATAAGTACATATTATATTAACTGCAAACACATCATATGTTAACCACATATTATGTGCCTGAAGATAATATATTATGTGCATGTAGTTAATAAATTATGTGCATTCGATTTATTTATAGACGCAAAATTTATTAACTAAAGGGTTAAATGCACATAATATGTTAACTGTGGATACATAATTTTGTTACTATGGTCCACAATGTAACGTAGACCTTGTGGGCACCATAGAATTGGCACCCAATGTGGTGGCTCCTTGTGGGCACCAAACACGGGTCCTTCTACCTAATGGGTCAATGAGTTATCGTGATTTATCACTTCCACTATCCTGTCAGGCCGGAGTGTGGGGTCCTGAGAGCAAAGGAATTTCGCCTTTTGATGGGCAAAACATGCATAATCAAGTACTTATAAGTAATTAATAAGAACACTAAGGGTCAGTTTTAAAACTCGGAAAATATTTTCTGGGAAACGATTTCTAGAAAATGATTCATTTTCAAAAAAAATATTTTAGTTTTCTAGTGATTGGTTGAATGACAGAAAATTGACTTTTTCTATTTGGCTGAAAGTTAAGAAATTGTATTTTTTTGTGTTTTGTTAATTTTCTTGAAAATGAATATATTATTTATTATAACAACAACAACAACAACAACAACAACAACAACAACAATAATAATAATAATAATAATAATAATAATAATAATAATAATAACAATAATAATAATAATAATTACTGAGAGATAGCAAAAAAATATGTAGATTTGACAAAAATGGGACAAAATTGTGTAGATTCAAAATTCTAGATAATTTTGTATAAAGTACTAGTGACATTACTTTCTTTTCAAAACCATACCTTCTTTTAATTTTTTTTTTTTTTAATGCAGACGCAAAGTGTAAATGTTAAAAAAAGAAGGCAACGGTATAACCTTCTTTTCACTCCCAATTAGTAGTACTGTAGATTGCAGGATACTAATAACGTATTTTTAAATATTTTTTATTAAGAATTTATTTATTTATTTTGTTATTTGTATTGCGGTAAATTTGATAATTATAAATTTGTAATTAGTGCAACTATATTGTAAATTTTCATGACTACAATATAGTTGTACTAATTACACGTTTACAATTATCAAATTTATCTCACTACAAATAACGAGAGACTGTAAGCAACTAGGTAGAGAGACCATAATTGGAACTGACCCTAGCACCGTACTTGACGTATACGTCCGTATTTACTATAATAATAATAATAATAATAATGATAATAATAATAATAATAATAATAATAATAATAATAATAATAATAATAATAATAATAATAATAATAATAACAATAACAATAACGGTGGTTTGCACCAAAAAAATAACAATAACAATAACAATAACAATAATAATAACAATAACGTAATGGTAGTGTTGATGGTGGTGGTGGTGTATGCTGTGGTGGTGATAATAATAATTCAAAAAACTATAGCCTGAAAAGAGAAGAGAGAGAAGAGAGAGACTAGAAAAATAATTAAATAGTTCAAAATGTGTTCCTACCAAAAGTTTAGGCTTTTGTGTCAAATTGAACCTTTTTTTTTGTTGACCTGAACAATTTTCCTTTAAATCTATTTTTTTTAATACCCAAACACAAAAAAATTTAAAAAATGGCTTTTAAAAATCATTTTCTTAGTTTTTAAACAGACCTTAAATTTCTTGCTAGCTAGATGAATCAGATGCTTACACAACCCATGCAGATGAAAATCCTTGTAGAGTTTATGTATTTCTTCTGCTATAAAAGGTCATAGTGGATGACAAAGAAAGAGAGAGAAAAAAAAAAGATCAACATTGTACATATACATAACTATCAAAAGAGGTGGCTACAATTCAGCGAGGAGATTAGTCACTATGTTTGACGGTAAAAACCCTAGGTATACCCAAACAAATAACTATCAAAAAAGATAGTGGATTTTGGCTTGACACCGCTAAACAAAGGTACGTGGTTTTCACATTTCGATTTTTCATGTTAAAAATATTGTCTCTATTGGTTTTTTTCTAGTTATTCATATTTTATTATGGAAAAATTACATTTTTATCCCTAAGTTATATAATAATTGCAGCATTCGTCTTTAATTGTTGATCATGCTCACTTTTCATCTCTAAACTATTATTGACATTGCACTTTTTGTTCCTTTACTAACAAAACGTTAGAGACGAAATTTGCAACTTTAGTATAATTTAGGGACAAAAAGTGCAATGCCAATAATAGTTTAAGGACAAAAAGCGAGCACGATCAACACTTGAAGACAAATTCTACAATTATTCTATAACTTATGATGAAACGTACAATTTTTTCTTTTATTATTTATGTAACCAGTTATTTTGTTCTGACGACTGACTATCTGGTAGTCATAAAACCAACAAATATGAAACCCAATACAAATCCGACAAGGATAGTCACAATCAATTAGACGATCCCAGCTAACACTATACACGCACACCCTTTGAAGTTTACTTACGTCGTGCTCCGCTGTCTTTGTTTGATCGATCGTCATCGTCCTGCGAGGTATATGATGTCAAAACTCTCTCCATCATTGCGCTCTTTGCATTTTTTCTCCATTCAAGTTTGGACAGAATAGAAATGACTACCCTAAATAAGATCAAGAAAATGGCTCTTGTCGACATTAAATCGACTTTCATATATATTTTTTAGTTAAATTTCAAAATGGTCCTCCAACTATGACCTTTTCTCAAATTGGTCCATAAATTTTTAATTTTCTTAAAGTGGTCCTCCGACTTTTGAATTTTAAGTCAAAATAGTCTTTCGTTAGCTTGGCGTTAAGTTGGTGTTAAAATAAAGGGTAAAACTGAAAATTTAGGTTTTCCACTTCAATTTAAAGCAATCTGTGATTCCTTATAGGAATCTGCGCACATATTTCTTCAAATTAGGTTTTTTGCTCTCCTAAATCTGCAATCAAAATGTGGGATAATCAACTAGAAGGCCAAAAAAGTTCATCTTCAACTTCATCCACAAACTTTCCAATGCAAAGATTTTTGACCTTCTAGTTGATTATCCCACATTTTGATTGCAGATTTAGGAGAGCAAAAACCTAATTTGAAGAAATATGTGCACAAATTGCTAAAAGGAATCACATATTGCTTTAAATTGGAGTGCAAAACCTAAATTTTCAGTTTTACCCTTCATTTTTATACCAACTTAATGCCAAAGTTAACGGATCACCATTTGGCTCAAAATTCAAAAATCGGAGGACCATTTTGAGGAAATTAAAAGTCAAGGGACCAATTTGAGAAAAGGCCATGTCAGAGGACCAGTTTGAAAATTAACTCTATATTTTTGTACTCCTGACTCTATTACAATATAATATTTGTCTATAAATATTATAAATTTTAAAAATTTGTAATGTTTATGAAATTCTCTCTCTCTTCCCTTATTTTACATGTCACAAAAAGTTTTTGGTGTCTTGGTCTGATCATCATTCAATGAAGGCATATGAGATCAGAATTGATATGATCCGCCAGAAATATAGTTCTTCAACCGTTCTAGTATTCTATTTGTATCCATTCCAAGCCTCGGTGAAAATGCCTATTCAGCAAAAAAAAAAAATAAATAAATAAATAAATAATCAACGTTGTCAATAGCATACACATAATCCAGAAATAACTAAGGATAATAGGTTGATTTACTTTCTTGTGATCTTTTGCCGGTTAGGGTCATAAGACAAGATTTACGAGATCAGACTAATACATAGGAGTCCATAAATAATCCACGACGTGCTAAATGAACTAGATGTGTTAGGATGAAACACTTATCACTAGCCTAAAAGTTATATATTTCGAATCCATGACCTGACTCTGATGTCATACCATTCTTTTATTTTCTTATAAGGTCACATTTTCAAGAGGCAAATTAAAGTGCTGAACTTGACTCTTCAAGCTTCAACTTAACAATCCCCTATTCATCTGGTATTGGACTTGGCCCTTCGCTGACCTCCAGCTAACAAGAGGGCTAACACAAAGCAGATGAAAATGCATATATTGCTGTATATTATATTATTATATATACCTTGCAAAGAATTGTATGGTAGATGTTGAGAGCCACAGTGGAGTTGGTTGCACTCACAACTTCTGCGCCTTCATCTTGAAGAATCCCAAGTACTTTATCCATCTTCAGCTTCTTGTTTTCCCACCCACACACTATATTTATCTCCAAACTTTCACCTCTCTCATTGTCATTCACGGCTAATATGACCACTGATCCTTGTAGACTGTCCTTTCTTGCTTTTAGCTCTTCAACGTTTTTTTCCAGTTTTTTAATGTAGTTCGTGGCATGATCCAACAAGTCAAAAGCCGGACATTTTTCCTGTACATCAACAACAAAGAAATCCTTAATCAACCTCAGTTTATATATGACAATTGCAGGTTTAAACTCTAAACCCGAAGGCCTCTCACGTCTGCATTAGGGATTGTGAGTGTTAGGATCGAAACTGGTTCACAATACCAAATTTACAATATCAACTTGAACTGGAAATATTGAGAATAAATTCTAGTGTAAGATTTAAAATAAATCATACACAGAGCAAAGAAAAATTGAAGAAGAATTTTTTCTGTATTGGCAAAAGGATAAAACAATAGGAATTACAAATATAACTCTCTATTTTTCTCTACAGAATTCTGCTATACTCTCTGTATATTTTGTATGAGATGAGAAAGAATGGGATGGGATAATCTGATGAAGGATGCTGCTTATTTATAACACCAGGAAGGTCTAGAGAATTCTTAAGCATTTAATATAATATTAAATGCCTAGAACTTGCCATGCAAGAAAAAAACTTCTCCTGCAAATTTCCCCAAAGCAAATCTAGCCCCTTAGGAAACCTCCTCCCAAGTCCCTTAGGCAAATCTCCACCCAAGTCCCTTAGGCAAACTTCCACCCAAGTCCCTTAGGCAAATCTCCACCCAAGTCCCTTAGGCAAACCTCCACCCAATTCCTTTGGGAAATCTCCTCCCAAAATTATCCCAGACAAACTTCTGCCCATTCCACATTATGAATTTAATATTTACAAATCTCCCACTTAAATTCATAATGTGGGTCTTCATCTTTTTTGCCAATCCCCTGCTGCTTGCATTCCTGTTAGGCCAATTGAGGATCTACACCATACGAATTTATCGTTGGTAACAGGCTTTGTTAATATATCTGCTAGGTTATCTTTAGTACGGATTTTCTGTATATCCACACTTCCCTCTTCCACCATCTCACGAACAAAGTGATACTGAACCCGTATGTGCTTCGTCTTGGAATGAAATGCTGGATTCTTTGTCAAGTACAAAGCGCTCTGACTGTCACAAAATAGAGTCATTTTCTCTAATTTGTGCCCGAGCTCCTCCAATAACATTTGCAACCATATTGCCTCTTTACTAGCTTGAGTAGCCGCAATATATTCTGCTTCCGTCGTTGAAGTTGCCACAACCGACTGCAACTTCGAGACCCAGCTTACTGCTCCGCCAGCAAGAGTAAACACATAACCCGTGGTGGATTTACTACAATCAAGATTACCTGCATAATCTGAATCAACATAGCCTTTAATGACGAAGTCTGATCCTCCATAACACAATGCAATATCTGAGGTACCCTTGACATATCTAAGGATCCTCTTCACAGCACTCCAATGCTCCCTACCAGGATTTGCTATGTATCGACTGACCGCTCCCACTACCTGTGCAATGTCTGGTCTAGTGCAGATCATAGCAAACATTAACTCCCCACTGCTGATGCATACGGTACTCGAGACATCTTCATCCTCTCTGCTTCGTTGCTAGGACTCATACTTGAGGATAACTTGAAATTAATAGAAAGAGGGGTAGAAATTGGCTTACAATCTTGCATGTTGAAGCGCCGCAAGATTTTCTTCAGATAATTCTGCTGAGAAAGCCAAATCTTCCTATTATTTCTGTCTCGGTGAATTTGCATCCCTAGAATCTTGTTTGCTGGTCCTAAGTCCTTCATTTCAAATTCCCTAGCCAATTGAGCCTTCATCTCCGTGATACGATCATTGTTGGGGCCTACTACCAACATGTCGTCAACATACAACAGCAAGATGATAAACTGATTATCATCAAATCTCTTGCAATACGCGCAAGGATCGGAATTAAACCTGTTGTATCCAAGGCTCAAAATGAATGAATCAAATCTCTTATACCAACATCTCGGCGCCTGTTTGAGACCGTATAGAGATTTGGTCAACCTGCAAACCAAGTTCCCTTTTCCTTTTTCTTCAAATCCTTCTGGTTGGAGCATAAAAATTTCTTCTTCAAGTTCTCCATGTAGAAACGCAGTTTTCACATCCAACTGCTCAAGATACAAGTCATACACAGCACACATCGCTAGGACTGCTCGAATCGTTGTAAGTCGTACAACAGGAGAAAATATCTCGTTGAAATCAACTCCTTCCTTTTGAGCAAATCCTTTCACAACTAATCGAGCACGATACCGTTCCACTTGGTTGTTGCTATCTCGTTTGATCTTATAGACCCATTTGTTTCCAATAGCCTTCCTTCCTTGTGGTAACGGGACAAGTTCCCATGTTTTATTCTTATGGAGAGCTTCAATTTCTTCTTGCATTGCTGTAATCCACAGAGATGCATCTGGACCTTTAATAGCCTCATGGTAAGTTAAAGGCTCACCATCTTCTGTTAGTAGACAATATGCAATATTTCCCTCCATAGAATAATCTGAGTGCCAAGCTAGTTGCTTCCTCTCCCGAGTTAATCGTCGAACTTCAGAAGTTGAAGACTCAGCTTGCTCTTGTTCATCATGCTCTATTGTTGTCTCAGGGGAAACTGGAATTTCTTCTTCCTTCCTTCCCTCAACTTGTACTGTAGCTATCACTGGTTTCTCTTTCCCAGTGCTTTCACCTTCTTGTACCTTCCATTCTACAAATAGAACATCTCTGCTGATGATAACCTTGTGGGCAGTGGGATCCCACAGGCGATACCCCTTCACTCCATCAGCATACCCCAAGAAAACACATCTTCTTGATTTTGGATCAAGTTTTGATGTTTCTTGGGCGTTGTATACCACATATGCCGGACTCCCAAATGTATGTAAGTGAGAATAACTAGATGGCTTACCCGTCCACATCTCCATTGGCGTTTTCAGATCAATTGCGGTTGATGGTGACCGATTGATCACATAACAGGCGGTCTTGACTGCTTCAGCCCAAAATGAATTTGCCAAATTTGCAGTCCTCAACATTGCTCTTGTTCTTTCCAACAAGGTTCTGTTCATCCGCTCTGCCACTCCATTTTGTTGTGGAGTATACGCTACTGTGAACTGTCGTTTGATACCTTCTTGCAAACAGAATTTACCAAATTCATCACTAGTATATTCTCCTCCATTGTCCGACCTCAAACACTTGATCCGTTTCTCGGATTCAAGTTCCACGCGCGCTTTGAAGAATTTGAAAACATCAAATACATCCGCCTTCTATTTGATTGGATACACCCAACATCTCCTCGAGTAGTCGTCGATGAAGGATACAAAATATTTTGCACTTCCCAGGGATATAACTGGTGCTTGCCAAACATCAGAGTGGATCAGCTCCAAGATAGCCTTGCTCCTTGCTTTAGAGCTCTCGAACTTCAATCTATGCTGCTTACTTGTAACACAATGCTCACAAAAGGGTAATGATACCTTTGTTAGCCCTGGAAGAAGATGTTGATCAGCAAGAATCTTTAGACCTCGTTCCGACATGTGGCCAAGTTTTTGATGCCACAACATCGTTGATTCCTCTATAAGATTGTCTGCTGCAACGGATGCTTCTCCTTGTAGTTGTGTTTCTCCTTTAAGCATGTATAGATTGGCTGCTATCTTCTCAGCTTTCATCACAACAAGCGCGCCCTTGATTACTCTGCTAATGCCATCCTGAATGTGAATTTTACATTCACGGCTATCTAATTGTCCTAAAGACAATAGATTTTCCTTCAAGCCCTTCACGTGTCGTACCTCTTGGATAGTGCGAACCGTACCATCAAACATTTTTAGTTTAATAGTACCTAAGCCAACAATCTCTAAGGCATGGTCGTCTCCCATGAACACAGATCCTCCAGATATAGGTTCATATTCATGAAACCATTCTTTCCGTGAGGTCATATGCCATGTTGCTCCCGAGTCCATTAGCCAGACATCAGCTAGACTTTTCCTGCCTTCAACAATTGTTGCTGCTTCACCAAATAAAACTTCGCATTCATCCGATGTACTCACAACACATCCCTGAGCATTTGATGTCTCGGGATTTTTGCCTTTGGTCTCATCCTTCTTGAGTTGCCAACACTCATTCTTGTAGTGCCCCTTTTTGCCACAGTGAAAACACTTGACATTCTTCTTACCCCTTGACTTTGATCTACCTCGGTTGTGACTCTCACTAGAGCCAGGCACCGTTGATCTTCCTCTCGTCACTGTCAACGCCTGGAATTGTTGTGAAATTCCAACTTTGTCTTCTTTGTTTTTGCGCCGACTTTCTTCTTCAAGAACCGCAGCTGCAATATCATCGAAGACAAGTACCTCCTTGTTGTTGACTAAATTGATAATGAGTTGATCATATGAATCCGGTAGATTTTGGAGTAGGATTTCAGCACGTTCATTCACTTCTAATTTATAACTCAAAGCCGAGAGTTGTGAAAATAGAGTGTTGAGAGTGTTGATGTGCTCAGTTACTGAGGATGTCTCCATCATCCTGAGAGTGTATAATTTCCTCTTCAAGAAGATCTTGTTGTGCAGTGATTTGGCCTCATACAAATTTACGAGAGTATCCCATACCTCTTTTGCCGTACCTTTTTCCGCCACACTTGACAAAACTTCATCAGCAAGTGCTAAGTGCAGATTGGCAATAGCGTTGCTATCCATTTCTGTCCACTTCGCATCGTCAGTGAAATCGGCCGGTCTTTCTTCAATTGCTGCTACGCAGTTATCTTTCCTGAGAACTGCTTTCATTCTCATTTTCCACAAAGAGAAATTGTTCCCTTTGAACTTTTCGATCTCGTACTTGGCCGCCATTGTAAGTGGTGTTCTTGATTCAAATCCTTAACAATATATCTAAATAGTATTGTATAATAGAATAATACCGGCCGTGTGAATTTACCAGTATTTATTCTAACATAAACAATACAAAAAAGATATATCTATGAACCAACCTGAGGCTCTGATACCACTTGTTAGGATCGAAACTGGTTCACAACACCAAATTTACAATAGCAACTTGAACTGGAAATATTGAGAATAAATTCTAGTGTAAGATTTAAAATAAATCATACACAGAGCAAAGAAAAATTGAAGAAGAATTTTTTCTGTATTGGCAAAAGGATAAAACAATAGGAATTACAAATATAACTCTCTATTTTTCTCTACAGAATTCTGCTATACTCTCTGTATATTTCGTATGAGATGAGAAAGAATGGGATGGGATAATCTGATGAAGGATGCTGCCTATTTATAACACCAGGAAGGTCTAGAGAATTCTTAAGCATTTAATATAATATTAAATGTCTAGAACTTGCCATGCAAGAAAAAAACTTCTCCTGCAAATTTCCCCAAAGCAAATCTAGCCCCTTAGGAAACCTCCTCCAAAGTCCCTTAGGCAAATCTCCACCCAAGTCCCTTAGGCAAACTTCCACCCAAGTCCCTTAGGCAAATCTCCACCCAAGTCCCTTAGACAAACCTCCACCCAATTCCTTTGGGAAATCTCCTCCCAAAATTATCCCAGGCAAACTTCTGCCCATTCCACATTATGAATTTAATATTTACAGTGAGATGTATCTTAGCGACAAAGAGCGTTGAGTGATTGCTTTTTGCTCTAAGACTGAGATCGTCTTCCCCCATTGAGAATTCGAACTCGAGTCGTTGTTGGGTACGTCATTACACCCATATTCAATCTTTCAGAGTTATTTTCCGGTAACTATAAATGACAGACATGAATGGATGAAAGGATGTGAGCGCGTGATAATAGCATACCAGAGAGTTTTCACGAGAGACGAGAGAGGCGAGTCGACGATAAAGAACTTTCATTTGCTGCCGCCGATTCTTCTCCGTTGAATTCCGGCCTCTTGGTCTCGGAAAACTGCTGTTGGGCTGCATGTTTTAGGCTAACAACCCACGCTTTTTTTTTTTTTTTTTTAATGTATTATCAAATTGGTCTGGAGCATACATGCATTACATGCCTGTACATGTGAATATATAGGCACAATTCGCTATCATCGTACAAGACAAGACAACAATGGGCTGGCATGGCCTGGCCAGGTTTTCGTTTCCTAGATTAAGTGGGGAAAATTACACTTTTTGTCCCTAAATTATATGATAATTGTAAAATTTAGTAAGTGTGGGTCATGCTTATTTTTTGTCCTTAAGTTATCACACTTTTCGTCCCTTTTACAAACAAAACATTAGGAATGAAATTTGCAACTTTAGTATAATTCAGGGACAAAAAGTGAGTACGAAAAGTTAATTAAGACGAAAAGTGCAATGTCAATGATAACTAAGGGGCTAAAAGTGGACAGATCAGCACTTAGAGACGAATTCTACAATTACCTTATAACTTGGGGACGAAAAATGTAAATTTTCCCTTAATATAATCACCAGTCATATGACAATTACATGCGCAATATGTCGTTCTAATAAACTAATAAGCCAGCCCCACGGGTTTAGCTCATTGGTTTCATAGACAGTATTTGAAGGAAGAGACCAATTTTTCCTTGTATACATCGGCATTTAACTTTATCTGTTAAGTTATTGAGTTACCGTAATTTACATCATCTTTGTTGGGTCGGGATTGGGGATTCAACCTTTTGGGAGGAGGAATGAAAGAATAATCCAAAGTTAACACACAATAGTAACATTTATTAAGAGTTAATAATGATTCGCACGTCATATATTCTTGGACTAGGATTCCAATTTCCAGTCACCGTTCAATTTCCTTGTTGACTAATGGATAGACCATTCATTCATTAATTGATTAATTCCTTAGTCACTGTCGCTGTATTTACACTATTTCTTTGATTCACACTACCATCTATCTTGATTAATAGAGTTGTCAATACGGGCCGGCGGGCAAAAAAAGCATGTTCCTTGGTGAGCTGTTGTTTTTGAAGCTCACCCCCTACCTAAGTGAGGAGCGTTATGTTGTGCAACCGTGTGCACCATGCATGGTGCACACGCAGGGCGGAAAATTATGAAATTTTCGACTATCTAAAAGTGAACTTAAATCAAGTCGAAAGCTTTGTTTTGACCACTTTTGGTATCCGGAAAAATTTTTGTTGCTATTTCCGACCACTTTTTACTTTCGACTTGATTTAAAATCACTTTCAGGTGGTCAGAAATTTTGTAATTTCCAGCCGTGACGGTTGCAAAAACGACGTCGTTTTGACGTCCAACTTTAAAAAAAAGTTTCTATTATCGTTATTTTGTGCATAATTTGAACTATACATCATAACTTCATCCCTAAGTAGTTCTTTCTCCGGCCAAAAGATTAATCTCCTACCCCATTCACATGAATGGAAGTTAAACTGCCAACCTCATATTTAAAGGACGAGGTGTTGAACCACCACGCCATCAACTATATTGGTATGAGAATGCATGAGGGATCAAATCAATTTAATGCAGTGATAGAAGATGATAAGTAGAGGCGGATTCAAACGAGGGCAAAAGGAGCAATTGCCATAGAGAGAGAGAAAGATTTAATCTTAAGTTCTACATCAATGCACAATACGACTCTCACACGTAGGTGGGGGATTAGGAATTAAGCTAATAATTACCATAATAATAATATAATTATAATTAAACATGGGTTGTTGGATTTATATATATATATATATATATATATATATATATATATATATATATAATAATTACAATTAATTCATTCAGATATGGAGGATGAGGAAAAAAGTAAAGATTATATGGTGAAAAAGAATATACTTTAAAGTATAAAAGTATAATTATAAAAATATTAGTATAATTGCTTAATAATTATTATGATATCGTTGGATTTATTTTATAATAATTACAATTAAATTATTTCTCATTTTTTCTCATATTTATTTTAATAATGATATAATTACATAAATCATTTTACATATCAATTTTTAAAGATAATTGCAGACAAATGAGTCATATATTATTCAATTAATTGAGTGATACTTTTACACTAATCTTATAATCAAATAAACGTACACTTTCATATATTAAAATTATTTATAATTTCATCTTTAATTTAATTATTAATAAAAATTATTCCCCGATTATACCCCTTGAAGAATATTTTATTCCTGAAGGGTCAGGCCTTCACCTATATGAAGGCCCTAACCCTTCAGCTAGCACAAGGGGGAAGGAAGAGCGCGCCATTCCATACACACAAGGAGGAGCACAATTCCTCTTCTCTACCGGGCTCCTCTTATCATTCAATCATTCATCCAAAGGTTAATCAAGAGCCAATCTTCCTTCAACCAAAGGTTATACATTTACTCATCAGTCTATTTTATATAAACTGAATTAGTTTATTTCATCCATTATTTAAATATATAATAAAAAAATTTATCTGCACAGATAATTTGTTAATTATTTGTTTAAATTCAAGTAATGATAACATAAGAAAACATATAATCAATCTAACTCATTTCATCAATTGCACTATATAATATTCGTTGTTATAATTTATAGGAAAATTTATCTAATTGTGTATCGATCCAAATATTCTTAAAGTATTATAACAAATCCATTCCGTGCAACGCAAAAAAAAAAAAAATATATATATATATATATACTAGCTAGTTATAATATAATGCTATATATGCTCTCAAAAAAAAATATATAATGCTATATATTTCCTTTTTAAATTTACCATTTTAATTTGTTTTGGCGCTAAGAAATGTTTGAAACTACCATCCAGCAGGGTAATTCAATTGAGATACTACTCCTTTAATATATATGCATGGCTTTGGAAGCTTCAATTCCTACACCAAAATACTCACCAATAATGGAGATTAAAATTGTCAATTTAATAATAATTGAAATATGCGCTTCATCATCTCAATTAAAAGTCTAAACGGATAGTTATATATTATATGCTCAAACATACACACCCTTTCACATGTGTGAACTGATTACTTTTTAATGAGCTCCAAGCAACGTGTCTTTTTTATGAGATCCAAGCAACACATGGACCATTTTTTTTTTTTACATTAATTAACATTAGTATCATTTAAACTATATATAAATATCTTTTTCTTTTCTTTTTATTCTTTTCTACAAACTCCACATTATACGAAAAATTAAATTTACCTATGAAAAAATGTATAAGCAAATAAATAAAATTCACCGGAGATAATATTACCAGAGATTTGTTACGGGAGACAACGGAGGCGAGCTGACGATAAAGAACTCCTATTTGCTGCCGACGATGTCTCTCCGTCATACGCCGGCCAGGATTTGGCCTCGACAAGTTGCTGTTCGGCTGCATGTTTTAGGTCTAACAATATAAGATTGATCCAAAACACTATATATATATATATATATAGAAAAACGCTCATATGTGGTCATGTCATTAGGTGTGGTCGTGTGGTCGTATCTGTGTCGTTGAATCAGTTTAATCTAAAGGCTGTGGTAATTCTGAGGATTTTCGCGCGTTTTAGTAATGGAGGTGTTATGGTAATTACAGTGACCATTTATAGCGGGCGGGTTCCAGAATACACCAACAGTGTTGACAACATACACCAATAGTGTAATAAAACACACCACAGTGAAACACACCAATGGTGTATTCCCGTGTTATGGTAATTACAGTGGCCATTTATAGCGGTCGAGTTCCAGAATACACCAACAGTGTTGACAACATGCACCAATAGTGTAATAAAACACACAACAATGTGATTTTCCTTATTCCGGTGTTTTATGACAAGTTTACCCTTACAGTTCGCTGGGTAGAAGAATGTGCGCGAAAATACTGAAAAAATCTTGATTAATATGATTCATTAGATCTATCTAATCTAATGGTCTATAATTGACCATATGACCACACCTAACAACATGGCCACATGTGATCACTCCTCTATATATATATATAGGGATGCACTCAGGTGCGAATAAGTGCCCAGGAAGAAATATGCGAACGAATCAGCGCGCGACACGTGTCCAGATCTAATAGCTTTAAAAAAACGCGATGGCATTTTCGTAAATAATTGAACATCGAAGTGCAAGTAAAATCACTTACAAGTGCACCTACTTTGACCTATAAGTGAATGTAATTTTGCCTTGTTAGCATTCACTTCCCGCAAACATTCATGCACCTGGGTGTGCTTATAACTATATGTGCAACTATTTATAACTATAGGTGCAACTACTTATAACTATTGTTATACCTACTTTCACCTATAAGTGTATGTAATTTTGCCTTGTTAACATTCATTGATCTGAGTTCAGCGGGTAGTAATACCCCTGAAAACCACCCGCAAACATTCATGCACCTAGGTGCAACTACTTATAACTATGTGTATGTGCAACTACTTAGAACTATAGGTGCAACTAATTATAACTATAGGTGCACTTAGTATTGATGCTCAGTGTAAATTTTTACTTGCACCTATAATACATTTTACATGCACTTGTAATACATTTTACTTGCACTTTGATGTTCAAATATTTACGAAAATGCCACTGCGCTTTTTTAAAAAATCAGTGTTTCTCATCCATTAGATCTGGACACGTGGATGGACAAAATCCATTCTTATTTCGCTCATGGGCGAAGCATTCGAACCTGAGTGCGATTCTCTCTCTCTCTCTCTATATATATATATATATATATATATATATATATTACATCGACATGTATGTGTGTATATATTGCCATAAAATCTCTCTCGCCCTTAACTACCAACAAAACACAGGGCGATCCAGCCAAATGACAAATGACACGCTTAATATATCCGTTCGGTTTTATAAATTAATATAATCCAGAGTAAGGGTGTGTTGAGTGGAAGTGACTCATCCATCCTTAGTCAAAGGTCAATGGGTCCATTTTTAGCTTTGGGTATGGAGCAACTTTAAATCTTCAAGCCCCCTGTCCTATCTAAAAGAAGTGTCTACAATTTAGCAAGGGGTTTAATCACTGTGTTCGACTGTGTAAATTCTGTAAATATTAAAGTCAAATGTTGAAATCGACAGAACCTTTGGAATGAATAAATTGGAATTAAGTTTGAGCAGGAGCAAATACTTGGGCTAAGAGCTAAGGTTTGAGCTTGAAGGAGCAAATACTTGGACTAAGAGTTAATGTTGGAGCTTGAAGAAGAAATGCTTAAGCTTAAGATTGAGCATGGGGAAAAACTAGGCATGTGGGTTTGCTATAAATAGACAACCCCTCTTCATTGTAAATCCCATCCCATCACATTTCATTAGGAATCATCCCATCACATTCCATCAGGAATTATCCCATTAGCATAGCAAAAATACAAAGAGTAAAATATAGAGTTACATTTGTAATTCCTATTATAATATCATTTTACCAGTACAGAAAATCTTCTTCAAATTGTCTTTATTGTGTGTATGATTTATTTTAAATCTTACACTAGAAGTATTTTCATTATTTCTAGTCTAAATTGCTATTGTATTTTAGTGTTATTGATAAGCATATTTTACACTCTTATTTTATATATATCTTTATAATAATTTTGCATTAATTATTTATAATTATCTAATAATTATTTCTTTTTAAAGTTTAATAATTAATTAGTTAAATAAGTATTTTATAATAATATTTTAATTAATAATTTGTGTTTTGAACCCAAAAACTTTTTCTTTACTTTAATTTAATATTAAGCATTTTAAATGTTGCTTGTTCCAATTCCTACAAAAAGAAAAACAAATTGAAACATTATATTTATGTTGCTTTTCCTCAATTCGTACAACAAGTGCGGCAAAGCAGCTGCGAAGACTTCGTCAACAAGTGTGGCAAATCCATTGTGAATGCACGAGACCATTTCCTTCCACGTCGCATGCAGCATGGTCTCGCTTCTTGCACCACGTCGCTGATCGTTGCGGAGCTTCACATAGTTGTTGTATATTTTCTTCACTTTTACTGTATAAATAGCATGCATGTTTTTGCAATTAGACACTGATGAGCATCGAGTCATCTTTCTTGTCTTTTTCCTCACATATATATACATATATTCTTAATTTTCTTTAGCTTGGTTTAGTGAATTGAAGCCCCGAAATTGATTATGCTATGAAATTATTTATTTATTTTTATTATATAATTTTATGAATTTGTGTATTAAATATTCTTTTAAGTTATTTGAATAGTTGTATCATTTAATTACTAGGGAGACCTATTAGTTATTTATTTGATATAATTATTTGTTATATTAGATAATGTTGTGCTACAAATTATTCTAATATTCAGTAGCAACTGAGGTTAATTATTGACGGCTTTAGTGATAATTGGTCTCAGGGAGAATATTTTCCTAAATTAAATACAACCGTTTGTGCTTGTGTTATTTAGTTTGCCGATTTTTCTAGTTCCTATTGCTGCTATTGAATTAAATCTATAGTGCTTGTTTTAGATTATTTAGTAGTTATGGGTAATTAAACCGCGTGTGGTTTAGTTATCTACAACTAAGGGAAAATGGAAATGAAATAATTTCATGACAAATATTCAATAGCATATTAATTATCTTTTGAATCAATGATCAGTGCTAAATTCCGGTGGTGAATCTTTTCTAACCAAGGTTTTCTATTCTGGGTGCTTTCAATACCTTATTCTTCATTGTTTCCTTGCTTATTTAAATTTCTCCTTTAATTAATCTCTCTTTTATTTAATCTTCTATCATCGTTATTCCAAACCCCCATCATTTTCTTAAGCACAAAAACTAAACTAGTTACTCCTCGTGGGGTTGACCCTTACTCCCGCTACTACGTTTGTAAGGTTCTAATTTGGGAGCCTACGACAGCTCGCCAGTTGTGAACCGTATCGATCCTAACAAGTGGTATCAGAGCCCCAGGTTGGTTCATAGATATATCTTTACTGTATCATTTATGTTAGACCTCATTCTGGTAAAGTGATTGTACATGTCTAGGAAAAGCTCTGGTTAAGACTTGGTATTTAAGCAGTCCATTTGTAACTCACCTCTCTTCTCCAGAAGTATTTTCCTGGTGTACTGTTCACAAGACCGGTAGTGTTCTACTATACAATACTATTTAGATATATTGTTCAGGATCTGAATCAAGAACACCACTTACAATGACAGTAAAGTACGAGATTGAAAAGTCCAATGGCAACAATTTCTCGTTGTGGAAAATGAGAATGAAAGCAGTTCTCAGAAAGATAATTGCGTTGCAGGAATTGAAGAAAGACTAGCCGACTTCACAGACGATGCAAAGTGGACAAAAATGGGTAGCAACGCTATTGCCAATCTTCACTTAGCACTTGCTGATGAAGTTATGTCAAGTGTGGCAGAAAAAGGTACGGCAAAAGAGATGTGGGATACTCTCGTAAATTTGTATGAGGCCAAATCAATGCACAACAAGATCTTCTTGAAGAGGGAGTTATACACTCTCAGGATGATGGAGACATCCTTAGTAACTGAGCACATCTGTGACACCCAGTAATCCAAATTCAATGAAGGGATTAATTAAGTAATTAATCCTAATCTAATTGATAATTTAATTCCTTAAATTCCTAAAAATTCAATAGTCAGGGACTAGTAATTCACTAGTCAACCCCAAAGTCAAGTGTTGTACCTAAAACTTTGTGAGTAGTTCCCTTGTTCCCTTACACCTCTTCATTTTAGTAAGGGTAATCAAGACATTTCACCCTATGTTAGAATTGCAAGCTAACCTAGAGGATCACCCTTCATTCTTTCCCCTTACACTTTCTAAACTTGAGCTCCTCCTTCTCTCTAAAAGTTAGATAGCTTTTCTTCCAAGCCAAGTTGGAGCTTTACCAAATCCTCAAAGTTTTTCTTCAAGATTCCACCTTTCCTACCTTTGAGCATCTAGGAGTGTAAGATCTATGTTTATCTTGTGTTTTTAGTATTTTTCTAAGGTGTCTTTCCTTAAAGATAGAATCTTTATGATCTTTTGGTGTGTTCTTGAAGTGGGTGTGGAAGGTGTACCCTGTTAGGAGCTTGGTGAAGTGTTAAGTGAAGGCTTTTGTCTACAAGAGTCAAGAGGTAACACATGCTCTACAAAATCTATTTTGCTTACCTATATGATGATTTCTTGGATTCTATATGTGTTTTGCTATGAAATGTGAGTGTTGATGCACTGTCTTGTGAAAATGCATATCTAGAGCTTGTTATTAGGGTTCATGTATGCTATTGGTTGGCTATTCCTTTGATTCAAGTCATTTTGTTGTATTTGGTGAGTTTTGGCATGGTTTGGACTTGAATTTGAGCTTGGAGTTGAAAATCCCCGAAGGGATTGTTTTTGGTACAGGGTGTGTACCCGCGGGGTACAAGGCCTCGTGGGAGTGGTTCCCGCGGGCGGAACCACGGGTGGAGGTCCACCCGTGTCTCCACCCGCGGGTACGTATATGGTGTTGTTTGGGAATTTGTTCTCCGTGATTCTTTTGACTCGGTATTTGGTTTTTTGACTTCCCGATGTTCTTTTGTGGAACTATTTGAGCGTCTTCTTGATGTTTCGTATATCTAGAACTATATGGTAGGAATCCATGTAGGTTTTGGTATCTTGAATCGTGCTAAGTGTTCAACATTGTGATTCGTTAAACCGTGATGAGTCTTGTGTGTTCTTCGGAACTATGTTTGGTTTACCCGTTTGATAAGCATGCTAGTTCGGTGTTTAAATGCTAGCGTGTGTGTTGTTTGTCCTATCCTATTGTGGATGATGACTTGTGCCAATCATCGTTGTTGTTGGACTGTGATCCATTCCTTGATTGAGTATGGTTTCATATCTTTGTTGTGATCCGTTGGTTGATTCATGTTGTGGTGTGGTGTGTGTGGTTGTACCTGGATTGCACGATTAATGGTATGGGACATTAGTCACCAAGGTACGGTAGTGGTCCTCGTGGTGGCCATGACGCGATTATGGAGTTTGTGACCTGAGTGATGGGTTCACGTATTTCTTGGGTAGCATGTGTTGCCGTGTGTGTGATCGGTACCCTCATGTACTATGAAATCGGTGGTCTTGTTGGTGGGGGACGACGGTCCCAGGAGGGAAAAAGGTTGGACTTGGTTGTACAGGGATCCTGGAGGTAATGGTTGGAACTAGACATAAGGTTGGAGGTAGCCATAAGGTTGGAACTGGGCATAAGGAAGGCATCTCAATTCGTGATGGGTGATGTCACGAAGGCTTGTGTAGCCGTTGTTGTGTGTTTCTCTATTTGTGACATGTGTTGTCACAAAGGCAATGTGTTGCCAATGGTTGTGTCTTTATTCTCTTGTGTTATGCATGTCGGGTGTTAATCTACTGTGTGATGGTAGATTATGCCTTGAGCCATTCTTGTGAGTCGTTATTGCTTCTTGATGTCTTGGGATGTGTTCCCTTATCTTTATTGTGAGTGCAAAGAGTCTTGTGTTTGACTTCTACTCTTGGATTTGAACTTATATATACTATATCCCGTTTCGCAAATGATTTTGTATACATATAAACTATCTACATATGATATTTCACATGTATTGGTGGGTTACCAGCATCATTCGCTGACCGGGCGTCGTCCCATATATATATCTATGCTTCTTTCAGGTGCTGATTAGATGAGGGCGCGGTCTAGAAGCTGTTAGAATAGATCCCCTTTTCTTTATGATGATTTGGGCTTGCGTGCCTTTGTTTAGACTTAGACGTTATGTCGTTGACTTTGGTTTTGAGATTGATAGATTATGTTGCAGATGTTTACGCCTGTGCGTTCACCGTTGTGTGACCGTGGCATGACACTCTACGTTTTCCATCTATTTCATATCTAGTCTTCCGCTGTGTATGTTTTATGGTTAGTTTATCTGCATGTTTAAGGTTAAATTTGGTATGGAAATCGGAGGTGTTACAACATCAACACTCTCAACACTCTATTTTTCACAACTCTTGGCATTAAGTTATAAAATAGAAGTGAATGAACGTGCTGAAATCTTACTCCAAAGAGTACCGGATTCATATGATCAACTCATTATCAATCTAGTCAGCAACAAAGAGGTACTTGTCTTCGATGATATTGCAGTTGCGGTTCTTGAAGAAGAAAGTCGGCGCAAAAAACAAAGAAGACAAAGTTGAAATCTCACAACAATCTCAGGCGTTGGCAGTGACAAGAAGAAGATCAGCGGAGCCTGGCTCTAGTGGGAGTCACAACCGAGGTATATCAAAGTCAAGGGGTAAGAAGAATGTCAGGTGTTTTCACTGTGGCAAAAAGGGGCACTATAAGAGTGAGTGTTGGCAACTCAAGAAGGATGGGGCCAAAGGCAAAAATCCCGAGACATCAAATGCTCAAGGATGTGTTGTGTGTACATCGGAGTGAGGCGAAGTTTTATTTGGTGAAGCAGCAACAATTGTTGAAGGCAGGAAAAGTTTAGCTAATGTCTGGCTCATGGACTTAGGAGCAACATGGTATATGACCTCACGGAAAGAATGGTTTCATGAATATGAACCTGTCTTTGGATGATCAATGTTCATGGGAGATGATCATGCCTTAGAGATTGCTGGTATTGGTACTATTAAACTAAAAATGTTTGATGGTACAGTTCGCACTATCCAAGAGGTACGACACGTGAAGAGCCTGAAGAAAAATCTATTGTCTCTGGGACAATTAGATAGCCATGAATGTAAAATTCACATTCAAGATGAGATCATCAAAGTAATCAATGGCGCGCTTGTTATGATGAAAGCAGAAAAGATAGCGGCCAATCTATACATGCTTAAAGGAGAAACACAACTACAAGGAGAAGTAGTTGTTGCATCAGACAATCTTATGTCGGAACTTGGCCACATGTCGGAACGAGGTCTAAAGATTCTTGCTGATCAACCTCTTTTTCCAGGCTAAAAAAAGTTTTATTACCTTTTTGTGAGCATTGTGTTATAAGTAAGCAGCATAAATTGAAGTTCGAGAGCTCTAAAGCAATGAGCAAGGCTATCTTGGAGCTAATCCACTCCGATATTTGGCAAGCGCTAGTTATGTCCCTAGGATGTGCAAGGTATTTTGTATCTTTCATAGACGACTACTCTAGGAGATGTTGGGTGTATCCAATCAAGCGGAAAGCGGATGTATTTGAAGTTTTCAAAATCTTCAAAGCGCGTGTGGAACTTGAATCCAAGAAACGGATAAAGTGTTTGAGGTCGGATAGTGGAGGAGAATATACTAGTGATGACTTTGATAAATTCTGTCTACAAGAAGGTATCAAACGGCAGTTCACGGTGGCGTATACTCCACAACAAAATGGAGTGGGAGAGCGGATGAACAGAACTTTGTTGGAAAGAACAAGGGCAATGTTGAGGACTACAAATCTGGCAAAATCATTTTGGGCAGAAGCAATCAAAACCACCTGTTATGTGATCAATCGTCACCATCAACCGCAATTGATATGAAAACACCAATGGAAATGTGGATTGGTAAGTCATCTAGTTATTTAGACACATACACATGGTAAGTGACGTGAAGTGGAGTGTTGTACATAGAACCCGAATTCAACTTGACCCACTACGGGTTTAATTCTTTATTAAGACCCACCACCCATTATCAATTTCATGTGCATGCTTCTTTCACATTATTACCCGAAATTCCTTTTTTTTTTCTTTTTTTTTTTTTTTTTTTTTGGTTTTCTGAATGGCCAACCAATGAAGAATAATATTCATAGTGCCCACAGTAAAATTTCCATTTTCATTAGGTGAATATTTTTATTTATCTTATTTGAATTTTGCTTTCATTAAAATTAATCTTACAAGTACCTTAGTTTGGGAGTCGGCGTCCGACTTGAATTTCGTCCTCTTCCACAGTTCATTATTTTTTATAAAGAAAAGCGTGAAACTTTTGAGGAGAGAAATATAATACTTTTAAATCAAAATGTAATATTTTGAAGTTAAAAAGTTACTTATGAGTTATGAGAAAAAAAAAATTAAAAGTAATACTAATCAGGAATAAATTCACTGATTATTACTTATGAGGAAAACTGTAATGCTAATAATAAATAAATGATTGTTAATTAAGAGAGAAAGTGTAATACTTAACTTATGAATAGAAGTATAACATTTTAAAATTAAAATGTAATATTTAGGGGTTAAAGAATTATTCATGAAAAAAGAAATGCAAGTGAATTTATTATAAAACTGACTCATCTCACAGAAAAATATACACACATACATACATATATACATATAAAGTATAACTTGTACAAACTCAATTTTGTAAGAATATCATACAAATATTAAAATTCTTTTTAGTTATAGTACTACACTACCACTCCCAAAGAAATGGCATGGAGAATTTTAATTATATATCTATATATATATATATATATATATATATATATATATATATATATATATATATATATATATATATAAAAGGAAATTATGAAATTTTCGATTACCTGAAAGTGATCTTAGATCAAGTTGAAACCATAAAGTGATCGGAAATAGCAACAAAGGTTTTTCCGGATACCAAAGTGGTTGGAACAAGGATTTCGACTTGATTTAAGATCACTTTTATTTGGTCGGAAATTCCATAATTTCCAGTAGTATATATATATATATATATATATATATATATATATATATATATATATATATATATATATATATATATATATATATATATATATATATAGGGTCCGAATCAGGTGAGGACATAATCTTAGGTGAGGACGTGAGGACTAATCTAGAGCATTAAATTAGAATGATGTATGATTGAGATTAAAAGAAACAAATCACACGGATTAAGAAAACAAATCCCTTTAAAATATTAAAATATATAAATTTAGGGTAAATCAGTCTTATTAAAAGATGTGCATTCCTATACAAAATGTTGTGCATTCCTATACTGAGTGTTGTGCATCAATAATTTCATTGTTGTGCATTCTAACCTCGCCAAAAAATCATACAGTGAACATCCAATGTTCTACGATGCATTGAACTATGTGCTATAATGCACAACTCCCTAGCCTATAGTGCACAACTTACAACACTAGGTTGCACAATCAGCACACACAAATGCACAATCGTACTACCCAGGCATTTATACATATACACGACAATCCAAATATAGGCAATATTATACTCAAAAGAACAAGCGAAAAAAATAAAAAATACTGATTAGTTTGCATGGGCGAACACTCAATCAATGATGAAGAAATCGCGGCTCCAAATTGCAACGGTGATGATCCAAGAAAATAGGAAACCAATTTGGCCAAGGATTATATATGCGTTCACACTTAAAAAAAAATAGAAAAAGACACTATTATCTCACTTTAACAAAAAAAATCAATCCATGTCATCTCAAGAACTCAAATCTGGACCATCCAAATAAAAAAAACAAACGCACAAGATTAGTCTTCACGTCCTCACCTGATCCGGATTCTATATATATATATATATATATATATATATATATATATATATATATATGATGTACTACGTAATCATAGAGTGTATGCACTTTGGTGGTCATCCCAACTCGCCATTGTAGGGAAGCAAAAGACGTCAGAATGGATGATATCATCATGTGGCGGAAACAATATAGCTTTTCAACCGATCTCGCGCTCGAATAGTATTCATTCCAAGTCTGGGTAAAAATGCCTATAAAACAGTACAAATAATCAAAGAAAATATATAATTGATGTTGTTATCTGCAAACACATAATCAAGAAAAACTTAACAATTCTAGGGTGTGTTTGGTTCGCACATGGGAATCGAAATTGGAATGAGTATCAAATACTTGGTAATGATAATAGATTTTGGTGAAAGTATTTTGCATGTTTGGTAGTATGGTGGAATGGGAATGATTATGCTAAGGATGAATAATGGGATGAAACACTTATAAAATAAGAGAATGATTTTTCTATTAATAAGGTATTCTAAATCCATAGTATGTTTTAAAAACAGTCAACCAAATAATAACAATCACTTTCATACTCATACCTGAGTGCTAAACCTGCCAACCAAATACACCCCTAGTTAATTAAGTTGGTAAAACTGTGAATTTAATTGGTGACCACAAAATTACAAATTCAACTTCTAATTGGAATAGTTTATTAACCTTCCTAGTTTAAATTGGTCAGCTATGAGTGACAGACAAGTTTACGACTTTGTGGTCCTTTACGAGTAAGATCACAAGACTAGGTTTACCCAGTACACACTTTGTTGTGACTACACGGCCAAGTTCAGCATCTTGTCATTAAACTGTGGCTTAACATGAAAGGATGTGGTTAAATAATTAATGTTCACTTACTTATCATCAATTGATTTTGAAAAGTATATGACAACAAATAACAAAAGAATTTCATGATTAAGCATGTTTGAGTCTCAAGTACATACTATACCTTGCAAAGAAGTGTATGGTAGGTCTTGATATCCACAGTGGAGTAGGTTGCACTCACAACTTCTGCACCTTCTTCTTCCAGAATCCCAAAGACTTTATCCATCTTCAGATTCTTGTTCTCCGATCCACACACTATATTTATCTCCAAAGTTTCACCTTCCTCACTTTCATTCACAGCTATTACCACTGGTAGTTGCAGACTATCCTTTCTTGCTTTCAGCTCATTAACCTTTTCCTCCAGTTGCTTGATGTAGTTAGTGGCATGATCCAACACGTCCATGGCCGGAGATTTTTCCTGTACATCCACAACAAATCATTAATTAATCTCAGTTTTAAAGGCCGTTGTGCAATTGATTAGGGTTATTAAGCAGAATAATAATAATTAGAAGTTGTTAGTAAATCAAACTCTGTGCCTATGTATTGATGAGATAAGTATTAAGGAATAGTATTATTTCTGGTTATTTTTGTTTATTCATCTTGTATTTAAATTCTCAGGCTCATGTTAGTTTGCACATATATAGTTAGTTGTTACCACCTTCTTCATGTATATAAACGGCTATGATCACTGTTGGAAATTATGAAATGATATTAAATTAAGTTGAAAGCAAAAAGTTATCGAAAATAGCAACAAAGGTTTTTCCGGATACCAAAAATGGTCGGAACAAGGCTTTCGACTTGATTTAAGATCACTTTCAGGTGGTCGGAAATTCAATAATTTCCAGCAGTGTGATATATGAATAGAATCATCAGTTTTTCACTTCTATTATATTTCTACATGGTATCAAGAGCCAGAAATTCAGCACATACAGTTCAGAAGTACTCATACTGCTCACAAGAATCCCAATACACCGTCAAAGATTCTGAGTCAATTATGGAACAAAACGACAGTCGTAGAGGCAACACAAATGACTGGAGATCAACATCTCTCCCACTTCTACTACTAGGAAGTTTTTCTCATCGTAGACTATTCAATTTAAGGTTAGATTACTGTGATATCTAACATTAAAGATATTCATTATTCGGATGCGCTTCATCACTTTCATGCATGCAGAAAGAAAGAAATATTACCAGAGATCTGTTACGGGAAACGACGGAGGCGAGCTGACGACAAAGAACTCCCATTTTCTGCCGACGATGTCTCTCCGTCATACGCCGCCCAGGATTTGGCCTCGCCAAGCTGCTGTTCGGCTGCATGTTTTAGGGCTAACAATATAAGATTGATCCCAAACACTGCATAATATATGTGTGTATATATAGGCATAAAATCTCTGTCGCCCTTAACTACCAACAAATGACACGCTTAATATGTCGGCTAGGTTTCATACATTAATAATCCAAAGTCACACATAACAATAATAGTACGGAGTAATAGTTTTTCATTAACAGCTAAGTATTCGCACGTTACATATGCTGTGGGGTAGGAACGTTGAATTCACATATGCTAGCTGTGGGGAAGGAATGTATGTAGACTCATCACATCATTCTTCAATTTCCTAATTACCAGCGGGCTTGCATCTCTATTATGCGTAAAGCCTTCGTTAATTCCTAAATCTCTGTGATTGGATTCACACCACCCTCAAGTTTTGTTTTGAATTAGCTTTGTATTATTGTTTGAGTGCTTCATGGCCAATGACTAGTAAGATGAAGAGGTAAATTGTGCTACTCCTTTCAGTTACAATTCTCCAAATTAATCTTTTCTAGGAATCTCCATGATACATTCTTCAAATGTTGAGCAAATTTGAGTAAATCCAAAAGGAACACCAATCTCTTAAGGTGAAAAACTTCCAACATGAGAGTAACAATCTTCGCTTGATTAAGGAAGTTAAAAACCTCAATAGTAAAGTGAATAGTTGAACAAACTCAAGGCATAAAATAAAGAATTAATTCCACCGGAGGTCCTTTGCCTTTGGTGACAATTCCAAATTAAGTCCCAAACTATTGTTTTTGTCATTTTACATCCCAGACTATCATTTTTTGGACACTTTTAGTCCTTCTAATGACTTTTTCTATTTTTATTAAGGGTAATTTTGTCTCTTCATGTTTTCTTTTGTTATTTTTCCAATTTCAACCAGTTTAATTGGTTTATGACTTTACTAAAAATTGGTTGAAAAATATTGTTAATAAAAATCAGAGGTTACCTAAAGTTCTAAACCAATTGAACTGGTGGAAACCGGAAAAAATAACAAAAGAAAAATATGAAGAGACAAAAATGCCCTTACTAAAAATAGAAAAAAATCATGAGAATGACTAAAAGTGTCTAAAAAAACGATAGTTTGGGATGTAAAATGGCAAAAACGATAGTATGGGACTAAATTTGGAATTGTCACCAAAGACAAGGGACCTCCGGTGGAATTAACTCTAAAATAAATCATTGAAAGTGGAGTGTAAATCAAGAGAAATCAGAGAAGAAAGTTGAGAGTTTATTGTTGGAAAAAATAGCATAAAATGACATTCTAAATGGCTATTTTGTGGTACAATTATTAGTGGGTTTATTTTTCGATTTGGGTCGGCTCAAATTGGATTTGGGTTGTTCATAGTGAGACGAAGAAATTGATATATTGTACGCTCAAAACGAATAATGGGTGAATGAGATATTGATTCTCAAAGTAGACCCATTTGAGTTGAAGGAAAAAAGACTTTAAATAGTAAAATAGACAATACCCTTTGTCCCACATTGGTTTGGGAAGTGGGTTTGTACCACTATTTATACAAGAGCATTTTTTAAGCTTTATTGAATTGTATAGCATAGAGGCTTTCTCTCGTGAGAAGGGATTGTAAATCAAATCTCTAGAGGCTTTATTTGTGATGGTGAGTGAAAGTATTGTGAAAGTATTCTCTTATTATTTGTGATGGTGAGTGAAAGTATTGTGAAAGTATTCTCTTATTATTTGTGATGGTGATCCAGGTTCGGAGATACATTGATTATATTTATAGGCATATAATCTCCCTTTCACTCCTATTCCTTATATGAGACAAACTCGACAAACTCATATTCCTAATCCTTATATGAGACAAACTCATATTCCTAATCCTTATATGAGACAAACACAACAAATCTCCACCTTGGCGAATATGCTCTCTAGGAGAAAAGATAACTCAACAAATCTCCACCTTGGCGAATAAGCCCTTCAGGAGAAAATACTTATCTAACCATCTCCACCTTCGCAAATAAGCCCTTTAGGAGAAAAAAACTCATCTCATAGTCTCCCTGGATTAGGACCACCATGTTCATTTAACATCTGGAAACACCCAACAAGTCCAAACAATATTTGAACTTGTCACTAGTAACTGCCTTTGTCAACATGTCTGCTGCATTCTCACTTGTATGAATTTTCTACAACAAAATCTCACCAGAAGCAACCAACTCTCTCACCTTATGAAACCTTACATCAATATGTTTGGTTCTGGCATGGTATACTTGATTTTTAGCTAAGAAAATGGCACTTTGATTGTCACAGTGTAATTGAACTCCATCTTGCTCAATACCCAACTCCTTAATCAAACCTGAAAGCCACAAAGCCTCTTTAGATGCCTCAGTCACAGCCATGTATTCTGCTTCAGTTGTAGACAAAGCTACAATAGACTGAACTGATGATCTCCAGCAAATAGGACCACCCCCAAGAGTAAAAACATACCCTGTTGTAGAACGGCTATTATCCATGTCACCAACATAATCAGAATCCACATATCCCATGAGTGCATGCTCATTCTGTTGACTCCCAAATACAATACCATGCTCCATAGTGCCCCTTAAGTACCGGAGAATCCATTTAACTGCTTCCCAATGCTGCTTCCCAGGTTTAGACATGTACATACTAACTTGGCTAACAGCATGAGCCAAATCAGGTCGAGTACAAACCATTGCATACATTAAACGGCCAACTGCACTAGCATAAGGAACCTTTGCCATATTTTCAATCTCACTAACTGTTTGGGGACACTGACTGGATGAGAGTCTAAAATGATTAGCCAAAGGGGTACTAACCGATTTAGACTTACTCATCCCAAACCTGACAAGAATTTTCTCTATATAACTCTGTTGAGTTAGCCACAACTTTCTTGCACCTCTATCCCTGTGAATTTCCATGCCAAGAATTTTCTGTGCAACTCCTAAGTCTTTCATATCAAATTCCTGACCCAACAAAACTTTCAATGTAGCAATATCATTCATACTCTTAGCAGCGATCAACATATCATCCACATACAGTAACAGAAAAATAAAAGAACCATCACCAAGGCTTTTAACATAGACACAACAATCATACTCACAACGTATATAGCCAATTTGAATCATGTAAGCATCGAACCGCTTGTACCACTGTCGTGGAGCCTGTTTCAGCCCATACAAAGACCTCTTGAGTCGACAAACCAGATGCTCACCTCCAGGTTTAACAAACCCTTCAGGTTGCTTCATGTAAATTTGCTCATCTAGATCACCATGTAAAAAAGCAGTTTTCACATCCATTTGTTCCAAATGCAAATCCCAAATGGCTACCAAAGCAAGTACTAATCTGGTAGAAGTATGTCTAACAACAGGAGAGAAAACCTCATCATAATCTATCCCCTTCTGTTGAGAAAACCCCTTCGCAACTAACCTAGCCTTAAACCTTTCCCCTTCTTTTTCTGATACTGGTGGCTTCTTCCTATAGACCCACTTGCACCCTATAGCCTTCTTTCCTTGAGGAAGTTGAGCTAACTCCCAAGTATGATTCTGATGTAAAGACTCCATCTCCTCAATCATACCTACCATCCATTTATCTTTCTCCTGGCTAGAAATAGCCTCTTGAAAGGTAACTGGATCCTTATTAGAAACAAGAAGTGCAAAAGAAACCATATCCTCAAACCCATACCTACTAGGTGGTTTGACATTGGTGCGTCTCGGTCTATCTCTAGCCAAACTATAATCTTGTAAATTTGCTGAACTCGAACCTGCTGCAAATGTAGGATCTGCAACTTCTTGAGTCTCAATCGTAGGTGGATTAACTACTTTCTCACTCAAAGGTACACGATCCATATCAACTTCTACTGTGCTAGAACCATCAACTAGTGTATCTTCTTTCTTTGGCTGGAGCATGAAATTCTCATCAAACACTGCATCTCTGCTAATCACCACCTTTTTGGTTGCAGGATCCCAAAACTTATATCCTTTTACACCTTTCTTGTAACCCAAAAAGATGCACTTCTTCGACTTGAGATCTAACTTTGACCTCTCATCACCTGGAATAAGAACATAGCTAGGACAACCAAAAACTGGTAAGTGATCAAAACTTACAAGATTACCTAACCAAACCTCCTCAGGAACCTTGCCACCAAGTGATGTCCGTGGTGATCTATTGATCAAGTAACATGCCATGTTCACTGCTTCTGCCCAAAAACACTTAGAGAGCCCAGCATTCAATCTGAGACACCTTGCTCTCTCAGCAATGGTTCTATTCAGCCGCTCAGCAACACCATTCTGTTGTGGTGTCTTACGCACTGTATAGTGCCTTTGAATTCCATGTTCTACACAGAATTTCTGAAATTCTTTCTAAGTATATTCCGTCCCGTTGTCAGACCTCAGGTACTTGATTTTTCTTCCAGTCTGGTTCTCAACCTCAGCTTTCCACAACTTAAATTTCTCAAACACTTCAGATTTATGTTTCAAGAAATACACCCAGACTTTCCTAGAAAAATCATCAGTAAATGTAACATAATATCGAGAGCCACCCATTGAAGGTTCCCTGGTAGGTCCCCAAACATCAGAATGCACATAATCCGGAATCCCTTTAGTTTTATGCTGCCCAATAGAAAAACTGACTCTAGTCTGTTTCCCAATGACACAGAACTCACAGAAATCTAGCTTACAACATTTAACTCCTTTTAACAGATTCCTTTTGTGCAAATCAGACAAACCACGTTCACCAAGGTGTCCCAAACGAAAATGCCACAACCTAGTAGTATCATCACTAGACTCAACAGAATGTGCTCCACCTACAACAGTATTACCCAACAACCTATAAATGTTCCCTGTGGTCCTCTTCCCTTTCATCACAGTTAAAGCACCCTTACTAATTTTAATGGTTTCCTTATCACTCTCAGACTTATGAATAAAACTATTAGCATGCAAACTGCCAAGAGAAATCAGGTTTTTAGTTAATCCCGGTATATGTCTGACATCATGCAAAGTTCTGACAATACCATCATACATCTGGATGTTAACATCACCAATACCTATGATATTATGACATCTATCATCACCCAGAAAAACAGAACCAAAAGTACCTGACTTATAGGTTGTGAACCACTCCCTGTTAGGTGTAATATGATAAGAGCATCCTGAGTCTAGAATCCAAGCATCTGACAACTTACTCGATGAAACTGCTAGAACATCACCTTCACTATAATCTGAGTCATCAGCATGCACCACGTTCGCCGCCTCTTGTTGTTTTTTCAACTTTGGATAATCTCTCTTTATGTGCCCAATCTCATAACACTTGTAGCACCAGATTTCCCTGCTATTTCTGGACTTAGACCTATAGTTTCTCCTCCCAGAATTACCCTTCTCTTGCTTCCTTCAACTCTGCCCAATCAGCCTCTTCCAGATTAGTTGGTTTTTCCGCCCTCAAGGTTTTCAGAAGGCCCTGATATGTCAACAAATCCTTTACCCTAAAACGCCATAACCCAAAATTCCCTATACCATCAAACTTTGATACCTCGAATTTTGTACTTGAACTAGCCATCTCAACGATGCTCTGATACCAATTTGTTGAGATTAACAAGAACAAGAAAAACAATAATGGATGAAAGTAAAGAAGACAAGATTTACGTGGTTCGGCAATGTGCCTACATCCACGGGAGTGAAAGTATTCTCTTATTATTTGTGATGGTGATCCAGGTTCGGAGATACATTGATTATATTTATAGGCATATAATCTCTTTTTCACTCATATTCCTTATATGAGACAAACTCATATTCCTAATCCTTATATGAGACAAACACAACAATTATTATATTGTATATATATTTTGGTTTCACTTAGAGATATTCACTTTGACACTTCCAAAAATGTAAAATTAGAATAAATGTGGCAGTAGTCTGGTTAGCCATTTACTTTAGTGTGCATTTGGAAACCCGAAAAATGACTTCTGAAAAATATTTTCTGAATTTCTGATGTTTGGCTAGAAGGGGGAAAATGAGGTCAATGGAAAATGATGCCTTAGTCAATGTTTGGCTAGAAGGGAGAAAATGAGGTCAATGGAAAATGATTCCTTAGTCAAAGGAAAATATGTATATTTTGAGTGAAAATGACTTCCCTTTTTTGGGGGAAGTCATTTTCCAAGGGGTGCGCATGCAAAATTTTTCGCGTTTAAATTTGTGCGCGCTTTTGCGAGTCGGCCCACCAAACCCGTAGGCTAGGGTTCACGCAACCATAACCCGCCCCATGCGGGTTGTTGGGCCCCGCGGACCGATCTGCGGGTTTTTTATTTTTATTTTTTATTTTTGAATTCAAAGTTAAAAAATAAGTAAAATCTACAAATAATATTAATTTTTTCGTATTTAATAATTAAAAAAGAAGTTAATTTTTTAAAATATTATATATATATATATATATATATATATATATATATATATATATATATATATATATATATATATATATATATATATATATATATATATATATATATATATATAGAGAGAGAGAGAGAGTTAGGATCATATGAGAACATGTGTTTAGGTGAGAACGTGAGAACACATCATGTGCATCCATCTAATATTTTTTAATGGTCTAGATTAGATTAAGTGTGTGCGAACGCGCATTAAATGTGTGCAAACACACTAAATCACGTTTGCACACATTTAATGTGCGTTCGCACACACTTAATTTAATCTAGACCATTAAAAAATATTAGATTGATGCACATGATGTGTTCTCACGTTCTCACCTAAGCATATGTTCTTACTGGAACCCTATATATATATATATATATATATATATATATATATATATATATATATATATATATATATATATATATATATATATATATATATATATATATATATATATATATATACATATATATATGGATGCACTCAGGTGCGAATAAGTGCCCAGGAAGGAATATGTGAACGAATCAGCGCGCGACACGTGTCCAGATCTAATAGCTTAAAATAAACGCGGTGGCATTTTCGTAAATAATTGAACATCGAAGTGCAAGTAAAATCACTTACAAGTGCACCTACTTTGACCTATAAGTGCATGTAATTTTGCCTTGTTAGCACTCATTTCCCGCAAACATTCATGCACCTGGGTGTGCTTATAACTATAGGTGCAACTACTTATAGCTATAGGTGCACCTACTTTCACCTATAAGTGCATGTAATTTTGCCTTGTTAATATTCATTGATCTGAGTTCAGCGGGTAGTAATACCTCTGAAAACCACCCGCAAACATTCATGCACCTAGGTGCAACTACCTATAACTATATGTGCAACTACTTAGAACAATTGGTGCAACTACTTATAACTATAGGTGCACTTAGTATTGATGCTCAGTGTCAATTTTTTACTTGCACCTATAATACATTTTACATGCACTTGTAATACATTTTACTTGCACTTCGATGTTCAACTATTTACGAAAATACCACCGCACTTTTTAAAAAAATCAGTGTTTCTCATCCATTAGATCTGGACACGTGGACAGACAGAATCCATTCCTATTTCGCTCCTGGACGAAGCATTCGCACCTGAGTGCAATTATATATATATATATATATATATATATATATATATATATATATATATATATATATATATATATATATATATAGAAGCGATCGGGTGCATTTGAGGCTTTCCGTGCGGTTGTGCGGGTGGACGCACGTTTAGCATTAATCTGACGCACTTAAAGTACAGAATATACGCACATTAAGCACACACACAAATCACCTTCAGAACACAACCTCACGTATGTTAAGCACAAGCCTCACGCATGTTAAGTACAAGTCTCACGCATGTTAAGCACAAGCCTCACGCATGTTAAGCACAAAAACACACGCACCTTAAGTTTTAAAAACATCTCACATTAAGTACACACTCACGCACATTAAGTACAAAACACACGCACCTTAAGCACACGACTCACGCACATTAAGCACAAAACTCACGCACATTAAGCATAAAACCCATGCACTTTAAAGTTTCAACAACAACTCACATTAAGTACACACTCACGCACATTAAGCACAAAACCGACGCACATTACGCACAAGACTCACGCACAATAAGTACGAAACTCACGCACATTAAACATTACACACTCACGCACATTAACAACAAATTTCACGCACATTAAGCACAAGACTCATGCACATTAAGTACAAAAATCGCGCACATTAATCACCTGCACAACCGCACGGGAAACACTTAAATGCACCTGAACCTAAACATATATATATATATATATATATATATATATATCTGTGTGTGTGTGTGTACACACACATATATGAAAAAGTTCAAATGCGGTGAGGGCTTTAGGTGCGGCAGAATTTCAGAATACACTAACAGTGTTAACAATATGCACCAACAGTGTAAGGAAAACACACCACAATGAAATACAAAAAAATACCAAAAAATACACAACATACCCAAAAAAAAAAAAAAAATACACCATATAACTCACCACCCCCAATGGTGTATTTTCAAACATTGTATGGTGTTTTTACTCACACCTAATGGTGTGTTTTTTGTGATGCGTATCTAATTTGTGTATATTCGTTGAACTATTGGTGACGCTGCACCGTAAGACACCGCCACACTTAGCTTCAACCTTCCTCTATATATATATATATATATATATATATATATATATATATATATATTTATGTGTGTATATTTATTTTATTTATTTATATGTATGAATGTATATCAATGCTTAAATATTAAAAAATTAAATATATAAATATACACACATGTATATTTGATTGTATAAACATATATTTATTTTATTGTTGTTGTTGTTGTTGTTATTATTATTATTATTATTATTATTATTATTATTATTATTATTATTATTATTATTATTATTATTATTGTTATTATTATTGTTATTGTTATTGTTATTGTTATTGTTATTGTTATTATAATTATTATTATTATTATTATTATTATTATTATTATTATTATTATTATTATTATTATTATTATTATTATTATTATTATATAAGGATAAGTTAACAAGGGCAAAGTTAAAATAATTCAAGGTAATCTAAGATTACCTAAGAAAATTGGGGTAATCGCATTACCTTGAAACATTACCGTCACATAAGATTTCAGGTAATATAACAATACAGGTAATCTCATAACTTGAACCAAACAGAGTAATATAACATTACTAGACTCAGATTACCTAGGTAATCTAAGATGACCTGAACCAAACGCCCTTAAGGTATAAAAGTGTTATTGCATAGATATTCGTATAATTGCCTAATAATTATTATGATAATTAAGCTAAACATGAGTTGTTAGATTTATTTTTATAATATTTATTACAACTAAATTATTTCCTTTTTTTTCATATTTATTTTAGTAATAATATAAGTATACAAATCATATTATATATCAATTTTTCTAAGATAATTGCAGACAATCGAGTCATATATTATTCAATTAATTGAGTGATACTTTTACACTAATTTTATAATAAAATAAATGTACACTTTCAAACATTAGAATTGTTTATAATTTCATCATTAATTTTATTATCTAAATACATAATAAAAAAATTTATCACTGCGGGTAATTTACTAGTATATATATATATATATATATATATATATATATATATATATATATATATATATATATATATACTAATAAGAGCCCAAGAGAGTTAGGCCTATAATGGGTAAAAAAAATGGCGGTCACAGATTTTAATCAAATGAATGGCTCAGATTGATTAAAAGATTGATAAGATTTAAATTTTACACTAAAATTTCCTAAAATACCCACACACCGTTACTAATTCCGTTAAAATTTTAAGAATTTCCGTTAGTTCACCGTTAACTTACTCATTGATTTCAATAAAAAAAAAATGGTCTTAGGTTCGAACCTCATCCCAATCAAAGTTGGCATAATTAGTACTCTATTTTACTCTTATTAAATTATATAAATAATAATTTAGTAGCTACAACAAAAAATTATAGATATGCATTTCTTTAACTTAGAATTATGTGTCCACAATGCATTTATTCAAAAAAAATTATTCATTATCAATAAATTAAATAAGAGAAATAATTGTATTAGTTATATTGTCTTTATTTTTCTACAATATAAAAATTCTTTATATTCAAATTTATTAATTGATTATATTCGCTATATTGTCCTTACAATGTCTTAATTTAGTAAAAAAAAAAAAAATTATTCATTATCAATAAATTAATTAAGAGAAATATTTTCATTAGTTATATTGTCTTTATTTTTCTCAAATGTAAACATTTTTACATTCAAATTCATCAATTGATTATATTCACTACATTGTCTATTATCTTTTTTGTGCACTATTTTTCTAATTAAATATCAAAGTTATAATACAAAATAATACTATATATTTATTTACCAAGTATTTTATTAATACCATGAAAAAATTAAAAAATATATATAATTAATAAAGCCAACCATATTAACTACTTAAGAGATTTTGTGACAAAGAGAGTATCCAAATCACACAACAAATTGAAGTGAGAACTACCTTGCAATGTCCTTGTTTGACAATCAGCAGTTAGCGGATTATATTTGCAATGTCCAAATCACACAACAAATTGAAGTGAGAACTACCTTGCAATGTCCTTGTTTGACAATCAGCAGTTAGCGGATTATATTAGCGGATTTGACCAACGAATTTATTTAATTATTAACATTGGGTAGAAAAATGATCGCCAAATTATTAAATCAAATGAATGATTCAAATTGTTCAGGTTTTAATTTTTTTTAAAGTTTTTCTAATTTATCCTTAATTATATGATTATCCATTTAACTTTTTCGTTAAATACCGTTAATTCACCGTTAGTCTAATTCGAATATTAACGTCTAATATAGAATTATAATTACACCATTAATCTAATTCTAATATTAAAGTCTTAATAGAACTTAACCACAAATCCTAATGTCGAAATCTCCTCAAATAATTTTAGTATATATTTAATATTTTATGCCCTAATTTTTATCTGTTCTCCCTTATGTCCCGTATTTGGTTTCAACCATACATATACAATTATTTTATTGACAATTATAATCAATCTTGACTATATTATCTTGCATTTGTAAACTTAGAATTACCTATTTAACACGCACGGGCTTAGCTTAATGGTTTAGTGGGCAGTATTTGGGAGAAGAGACCAAGGTTTGAACCTCGGTGGCGGCAGTGCGGGAATTATGTCCAAAGTGGGCAGATTCCTTGTTCGCACCGGCATTTGGTCCTGTCTGCTGAACCATTGAGTCACCGTGATTTACAACTTCCCACAATTCTCTGTCGAGTCAGAGTGTGGGGGGCCCTTGGGGTTGGGGACTCAACCTTTGGGAGAAGAATTACCTATTTAAATACGCAAATTCAACCTTCAATTATCTATGCATGAACAATTTCAATATAATCTTGCCTTAATATACTTTAAAGTACTTATTTAAAAATAAAAAAAAAAACATTGGGCATTATCCCAATCGCGCAATGCGCGTAAAAAACTAGTATATATATATAGCCAAAAACTTGTGTGAGACCATCTTACCGTGAGTCAGGTTAAGTCAACATGAAAATGTATTACTTATATGCACAAATGTAATAGTAATCAGGAATAAAAATGTTGTTACTTATAAGGGTAAATGTAATACTTTTACATTTTGATTTAAAAGTATTATATTTTCCTTTATAAGTAGGTGGCACTTGCCAACATTACTTATTATGGAAAATGTAATCCTTTTGATAGAAAATATAATATTTTTAAATTAAAATGTAAAAGTATTATAGAGTACACTTTTTCCTCTAAACTCTAAAGTATTATATTTTCCATAAGTAATACAATTTTAATTTTTTATTAATATTACATTTGAGCATATAAGTATTACATTTGATTATATAAGTATGATATTTGCATGATGATTCAATTTGACCCAACCCGTTTTACGAATAAGAATCCGTGAGAAGATCTCACACAAGTGTGACCCATATATATAATGGATGGGGTGGAGGGGCAGCTACCCACCGTGGATCCGCCTTGACAATTTACGGTTATGATTTTCAAAATGATAGACAATTATTTTCTCAAAATAAAAAGATATTATTAGGGCTGGGCATTTCGGTTCGGTTCGGTCTTAAACCGAACCAAAAAATCGATCGTTTTTTTTTTTTAATATATTAAATGTGCCAAGTGAGGTTTGAACTCCTAACCACCAATTTAAAAAGCAAGAGCTTTATCCACTAAACTATAAACACATTTGCATTAATACTGACATTCATTGTATATTGAACTAAATCTTCAATATGAATGAATATACACGAATCCATCCCTCTTCCTTCCTTAACCCCATTCTTCATTCATACTATTTTATTATTATTATTATTATTATGATATAATTACTTTAATTGTTGATTATATTTTAATTAAATTTCTATAAATAGTAAATCATATATATATATATATATATATATATATATATATATATATATATATATATATATATGTATATATACATATACACGCACACACACCAATATATGTGATCGAGTACTAGATTAGTATTATACATATTTTATTTATTTATTGTAAAAATAAAGTTACAATAAAGTATAAATTATATCAAAATTGTTTACATTATTTATAAACAAAATATAAATTTGGTTCATCTATATAGTTTTCAAATACGATGATTAAAATTTACTATTTTAAGGAATTGTGAAATATAATTTGAAGTATAACTTGTAATTATTTGCATTTATCAATTTTTTAATGTTGGGCATAAATTTTCGCGTATCGTGCGTACAAATTAAAATGCTAGTATTATAATAATAATTAATAACCTCAACTCCTCAAGTACTCAGATCTCAACTCTAAGTCGTAAGCTCCCAACATTTGGTATTTTAATAATTCTTATTTTTCAAATATTAACAATGCAAATGGATGATTCTTCATCTTGTTATCAACAAAACACTTTAAGTGACACTCCAAGTGAGCTAACTGAACAATCAGTCAGACAAAAAAAGAAACGTTAAATTAAAATAGTGGATTTCCTCCAAAACCAAACCGAATACCAAACCAAAAACGAACTGAACCAAAACCAAACTTTTTCAAATCGAACCGAACTCTAATGTTAAACCGAATGATTTAATTTTTTTGAAACCGAAAAACCAAAACTGAAATCAAAATCGAACTGAAACCCGAAACGCTCATCCCTAGATATTTTTGCCCAAATCTTCTAAAAATTTTCAAAAGTAGCAAAGACCTCGTTAATGGTGTTTTGCAAGAAACATTATCATGAGAAGACAAAAAGTCGGACGGCTAGAGTCTAGGGCAGACTTTTTATAATTTGATATTTTGATTCCCACTTCACTTTTTCTGTGGGAGTGTGGGGTAGGATTCGTGCACATTCGCATGTAAATGTATGTGTACACGTGCACAGTTTATGTTGCGTATGTCTAGTGTATTTTGGTGAAATTTGGTTGGTGATTTTTATATCTTATTATCTGATTTGATATTTCTTATTATATTTTTATTTACTTTCACTATTTTACTATTAGAAAATTTTTAAAATATTTATGATTGTTTATAACGTAATATCTGTTTATAACGTGATTATACATTTAAAATAATAACAGATGTATTGTCGCATTACATAGTAATTACCATTTTACCATTAAATTTAAATGTTTTAATAATCATAAACCTCATTGTATTTCATTTACTCCGTATTTACTTTTGAACAATAAAATCAAAAATGAAGAAAATAAGAAAAAAAAATTAAAAGGGCCATTGTTAATTCATTTAATATGGAATTTTAATGTGTGTACTAGCATTTCATACTGTTAGATATATTAAATATAATATATTTAATATAATATATATTAAATATAATATAATATATCTATAATATATATTAAATATAATATATCTATATATTATATTTATATATATTGAGAAGAGAGAGAGGAATAGATAATTTTATTGATGATTAGAAATGCTTGAATAACAAATCTATTTATACTAGATAAGATAATTCAAATGCTAAAATAAAGGAGTTAATGCTCCATGTAAAGCTAACATCATGGTCATGTACTGCACCTATAATTACTCCCATTATTTTTAACCAATTAACTAACTACTTGGTTTAATATTACTAATAATAATAATAATATTATTATTATTATTATAACATTGCCTCCTTTAAACCAAGTTGAATATATTGGTCATCCCAATATCCTTTTTCAATTTAAGAAATGTCTCTGTCTTCAACAGCTTCGTAAAAATATCTGCAACTTGACACTCACTCGAACAATACTCAATGTTGATTTGTTTTTCAGCAACCAGTTCTCTGATTTTGTGATACTTGATATCAATGTGTTTACTGCGACCATGAAAGACAGGATTCTTGGACAACGAAATTGCTGACTTGTTGTCACAAAAAATAGTTGTTGGTGCTTCCTGCTTGTGTTGTAAGAACTCCAAAATTCTCCTCAACCAAACTGTTTGAGTAGCACAGTTTGCTGCTGCAATATATTCTGCTTCTGCGGTTGAGAGTGCTACAATCTGCTGCTTCTTTGAAGACCAAGAAAATATGGCTGAACCAAGATAGAAGGCATATCCTGATGTGCTTTTTCTGGTCTCAATATCTCCAGCCCAATCACTGTCTGTGTACCCAACAAGTTCCACAGCTTCATTAGTAGAGTAAAAAATTCCATCATTACTCGTACCTTTGACATATCTCAGAATTTGCTTTGCTGCAGCCCAATGTGATTCTTTTGGCTCCTCCATGAATCTGCTAAGTATCCCAACTCCAAAAGAAATATCTGGCCTTGTTGCCACCAGATACCTCAGACTTCCAATTAAGCTTTTGTAAGACGTAACATTCACATTCTTACCACACTCATCTTTGGACACCTTTAACTTTTCAGCTACCGGAGTTGAAGCTGGTTTGGAGTTTTCCATTTTGAACTTTTTCAAAATATCAGCAGCATACTTTTTTTGTGAAATAAAGATTCCACCATCCATCTGAACAACCTCAAGGCCAAGAAAGTAAGACATAAGACCCATATCGGTCATTTCAAACCTCTTAATGAGTGCCTCCCTGAATTCTGAGATTAACTTCAAGTTATTTCCAGTAAAAACCAGATCATCAACATACAGACAGATTAGAACAATATCACCAGAATCCGTGCATTTGACATACAAAGTGTGTTCATGAGGACATCTCATAAAACCACTTTCAACAAAATATGAATCAATGCAACCATACCACGCCCTATGCGCTTGCTTTAAGCCATACAAAGCTTTTCTCAACTTGTACACTTTATTTTCCTCCCCTTTCTTCAGAAATCCTGCAGGTTGTTCAACATATATTTCTTCTTCAAGAAAACCATTCAAAAAAGCAGACTTGACATCCATTTGATGCAATTTCCAATCATTTTGAGCAGCAAGAGAAATAACCATTCGAACTGTATCAAGTCTACTTACAGGAGCAAAAACCTCAAAATAATCAATACCTGGTTTTTGCTTGTAACCCTTTGCTACTAACCGTGCCTTAAAACAGTCAATCTCTCCATTTGACTTGTACTTCGTTCTGTAAACCCACTTCACTCCAATTGGCTTCTTTCCAGGAGGTAAATCTGTTAACTCCCAGGTACCATTCTTCTCAATGGCACGTATCTCCTCATCCATCGCCCTAAGCCAATGAGTTTTTGTAGCAGCCTCCTCAAAAGTTAAAGGATCACAATCTGCAAAGAGAGCAAATTGAACAATCTCTTCATCAGACAGGTCATTATCATGACCCAAAACATAATCTTGCAAGCGAGCTGGTAAGTGGCGCTCGCGCTGAGATAGTCGAACTGACGACTCTGGCTGTGAAGGACACTGGACATTATCTGGAATCGGTTGCTCTTCAACAATATTTTCAACAGCAGGAATAACAACTGAACTTTCATCTTTAGCTAACCAATCCCAAGCACCATATTCATCAAAAGTGACATCATGACTTATAACAACCTTTTTAGTTTCAGGATTGTATAGTTTATAAGCCTTTGAAGCGTCACTATAACCAATGAATATGCATTTCTCACCTTTATCATCCAACTTCTTTCTCAATGGATCCGGCACGTGGGCATATGCCAAACATCCAAAAACCTTGAGATATTTGATAGAGGGTTTTCTCCCACTCCAAGCTTCTTCGGGCGTCTTATCACGGACACTCTTAGTTGGACACCTATTCAACACATAGACAGCACAAGCAACAGCTTCTGCCCAAAAAGGTTTAGGCAGATCCTTGGATTTCAACATGCACCTCACCATATCCATGATTGACCTATTCTTCCTCTCAGCCACCCCGTTTTGTTGTGGAGTGTATCTAGCTGTCATTTGGTGCTGAATACCCTTTTCTTTCAGAAAATTATCACAAGCAATATATTCTGTACCTCTATCAGATCTCAAGATTTTAACTTCATAACCACTTTTCTTTTCAACAAAAGCCTTAAATTGTTTGAAAACATCACATGCTTCAGACTTTTGCTTCAGAAAGTAAACCCATGTTTTCCTACTGAAATCATCAATGAAAGTAATAAAGTACTTACAACCTCCATATGAGGGAACCTCCAACGAACACAGGTCTGAGTGAACAATCTCCAACTGTTTTGTGGCTCTCCTTGACTTGCCCACGGGAAAGGGATCTCTATGCTTCTTCCCAATCACACAAATCTCACAGATACGATTAGGGACATTCACAACTGGTAAATCAGAAACAAGTTCCTTTCTCGCAAGATAGTTTAACCCAGAAAAATGAAAATGCCCAAACCGCATATGCCATAACCAATTATCATCACAAACTTCAGAATTAAAGCAAGCAAGGAGAGTATGCTTAATTTTCAAAGGAAATAGTCGATTTTGGGACATATTTACCTTTGCAATCAAAACTCCTTTAGCATCTGCAATGGTACAACACCCCTGAGCAATATGTATCTTATATCCTTTTTCTGACAACTGACCCATACTCAACAAATTTTGGTGTAGTTCAGGAACATAGAACACATCGGATATAAAATTGTGAGTACCATCCTTCAACTGAATAGAGATTTTACCTTTTCCCAAAATTGGCACCTTTGACTTATTGCCAAATGTCACTTCAGACCGGACTGATTCATCCAGTTCAGAAAACAATTCTTTCTTCCCACACATATGGTTACTACACCCAGTATCCAAGAACCATATGTTCTTATCTGCAGAAAAACTATCGCTGGCTAAAAGTAAAGTTTCAGAACTCTCACCAGACTTTTCAGCAGTGTTTTCAGCAATGTTTGCTTGATTTCCACGATTGTTGTCCTCATTATACCAACAATCTGCAATCTTGTGCCCATACTTGCCACAATTGTAGCAATGAAATGGAAATTTACCTTGTTTGGTATTACCTCCACCTCTTCCTTGGTTGGAGTTACCACGTCCTCCTCCTTGGTCGAAGTTACCACGACCTCTTCCACTAGAACCTCCTCTTCCTCTTCCACGACCTCTACCAGATCCTCCACTTCTTTGATTAGTGCCAGTCACATTAAGGGTGACTTGACTCTTCAAAGCTTCTTCTGCTAGTGGTTCCGATTTTGACGCAATCCTGTCAATATGACTTTCTACCATACCTTTCAGCTCTGCAATTGATAAGAGCTCGGTTTTGTGTGACTCTGTTATTGAAGCCACCACATGGTCATACTTCATCGGCATAGTTCGAAGAACTTTTTCAACCACTGCACCATCTTCAATCGTATCTCCATATAGCCTCATCTTATTCACCATATCAATAAGACGAGTGAAATACGCATCTACTGTTTCTGTAGAGGTCATCTCACAATTATCGTACAACCTTCTCAACGACTGCAACTTAGACTTCTGCGCCCGATCGACTCCTTTGTGTTACACCTTTAAGATGTCCCAAGCTTGTTTTGCTGTTTGAGCACGAGCTAATTGCCCAAATATGGAATAATGAACACCTTGGTGAATCTGACCCAAGGCCAATTTATCTCGCCGTATAGCGCCTGCATCAGCTCCTTCGGGTAGACCGGGATCAACAAAGCTCCAAAGATTTTGAGCTTGCAAATGTGTGGACATCATAATTTGCCAATAATTGTAATCGAGGTTCCTGTCCAATTTGGGACCCGACCATACAATATTGAAATTTGTGGCCATAATTCACTATGAAAAATACCTCGGGATTGAAAGGTTGACTGGCTCTGATATCAAATGTTAGATATATTAAATATAATATATTTAATATAATATATATTAAATATAATATAATATATCTATAATATATATTAAATATAATATATCTATATATTATATTTATATATATTGAGAAGAGAGAGAGAGGAATAGATAATTTTATTGATGATTAGAAATGCTTGAATAACAAATCTATTTATACTAGATAAGATAATTCAAATGCTAAAATAAAGGAGTTAATGCTCCATGTAAAGCTAACATCATGGCCATGTACTGCACCTATAATTACTCCCATTATTTTTAACGAATTAACTAACTACTTGGTTTAATATTACTAATAATAATAATAATATTATTATTATTATTATAACACATACGTACAATTCCTTAATGTAGTATATTTTAATTGTCGTATTTGATAATTATAGAGACAATCTTTTTTTTTTATATTTTGTTTATTAATAGTGTAAACAATTTTAATAAATTTTATACTTTATTTTTACAATATATACATAAATAAATAAAATATCTATAATACTAAGCGAGTACTCACATATATTGATATACATACACAAATAAAATATGTATTAAATACACAAACATATATGATTTACCATTAATAGAAATTTAATTAAAATATATTCTACAGTTAAATTAAATATATAATGGTTATATATATATATATATATATATATATATATATATATATATATATATATATATATATATATATATATATATATATATATATATATATATATATATATATATATATATATATATATATAGGGAAGGGTTCAGGTGCGGGTATAGCTTCGCGTGCGGTTGTGCGGTTAGATCTGAGCTGTTAATCAAATTTAGATCAACGGCTCAAATCAATAAAAAAATTTTAAAAAAAAAACGCGTGTCGGGAAGAAGATAGCGCATACACAGCGTCTACACAAATGATAGCGTCTACACATAGCATCTACACAAATGATAACGTCTGTACAACCTCACGCACATTAAGTAAAAACCCCATACACATTAAGCACAACCTCACGCACATTAAGCACAATCCCCACGCACTTTAAATATTAACTCACAAATTTTAAGTTTCAACAACTATTGACATTAAGCACAACCTCACGCACATTAAATACAAACCCCACACACATTAAGCACAACTTCACGCACATTAAGCACAAACCCCACGCACTTTAAAATATTAACTCATAGATTTTAAGTTTCAACAACTATTGACATTAAGCGCAACCTCACGTACATTAAGTACAAACCCCACACACATTAAGCACAACCTCACGCACATTAAGCACAAACCCCACACACATTAATCACAGATCCGCTCATCTTAATTTTGACCTACATGCAAAAATTACAAAATTGCCACCCCGTTTTTTTTTTAAATTTTGACAATTCTGGACGTTGATTTAAGCGAGATGAATGGTCCAGATTAAACCGCACAACCGCACCTGGACACTCTAACCGCACCAGAACCTAATTATATATATATATATATATATATATATATATATATATATATATATATATATATATATATATATATATATATATATATATATATATATATATATATATATATATATATATATAGGGAAGGGTTCAGGTGCGGGTATAGCTTCCCGTGCGGTTGTGCGATTAGATCTGAGCTGTTGATCAAATTTAGATCAACGGCTCAAATCAATGAAAATTAAAAAAAAAAAAAAAACAAAAAAAAAAAAACAAAAAACGCGTGTCTGGAAGAAAGAAGCATAAGCTAAAAATGACGCACCTTAAGTGATAGAAACATGCACCTTAAGTGTTAGATCTTAAGCACAAACTCACGCACATTAAGTACAAAACTCACACACATTAAGCACAACCTCACGCACATTAAGCACAAAACACACGCACTTTAAATATTAACTCACAGACTTTAAGTTTCATCAACTATTGACATTAAGCACAAACTCACGCACATTAAGTACAAACTCACGCACATTAAGCACAAACTCACGCACATTAAGCACAACCTCACGCACATTAAGCACAAAACTCACGCACTTTAATTATTAACTCACAGACTTTAAGTTTTAACAACTACTCACATCAAGCACAACCCCACGCACATTAAGCACAAACCTCACGCACCTTACGCACAAACCTCACGCATATTAATCACAGATCCGCTCACTTTAATTTTGACCTAGATGCAAAAATTACAAATTGCCACCGCATTTTTTAAAAAAAAATTTGGTAATCCTGGACGTTGATTTAAGCGAGATGAATGGCCCAGATTAAACAGCACAACCGCACCTGGGCACCTTAACCGCACCAGAACCTAATTCTATATATATATATATATATATATACATACATATATATATATATATATATATATATATATATATATATATATATATATATATATATATATATATATACACACACACACACACACGAAATATGGAATTTAATTTTAGAAAATTAATTCCAACCCAAGGGCTTGTAAGGAACCAAATTTATTTATATAAAATAAATAAAGACGAAAATATGGTTTTATAATTTTAAATATAAACCCATGACAAGAAATGAGAATGTGGATATAAACCCATGACAAGAAATGAGAATGTGGAGAAATCCGAATAGTGTATAACAAATAGTTTTCTTAAAATTGATTCGCTACATACCCTTCGAGAGTGTTAGGAACATTGTAGCGTCAATCCCCCATGATAAAATGAATTATCCTTAAAGTTTGAGTACTTAAACGATAAGCAAGATTTTGAGAAAACGAGCATGGCATACATGAGTCAAACCTTTTCAAATTTATTTTGGAATTTCATTTGCACTCTCTGCGCGCGCGAGAGAGCATCTATGCAATACAATTCAACCGTTTTTTTTTTAAATGCTCTTGTATATATAGTGGTGCAAATCCACTTCCGAACCAATGTGGGACAAGTGTTTTTTCAAAGGCTTTCCACATTCATTTCCAACTCAAATAGGTCTACTTTGAGAATCAATTTCTCATTCACCCATTATCCGTTTTGGCTCCGCCCCGTGTCTAGAGATATATATTATGGGGTAGTTTGCCGCTTCAATTTCTTGAATTATTTGAATACCCTCTTTGTTAACAAATACCCTTATCCTCCTCAAGTAGTTAATATGATTGGATTCAAACTGTTTTATATTTTTTTCGATGATATTAATAAAATACTTGGTAAATAAATATATAACATATTTTGTATTATAACTTTGATATTTAATTACAATATAGTGTAAAAAGAAGACAATGGACAATGTAGTGAACATAATTAATTAATAAAATTTAATTTAAGAAATCTTTGCATTGTAGAAAAATAAAGACAATATAACTAATCTAATTATATCTCTTTTAATTTTTTTCTTATGATTTTTTTTTTTTTTGAATAAAGACATTGTAGACATCTAATTCTAAATTAAAGAAATACATATGTATTAATTTTGGTCAACAACAGACGCATAAAGTACCACCTATCTGCGTCTGTTGTAAAATATACGCAAAACGTGTTTTACAACAAACACAAATAGCTATTTTGTACTAGTATAGTTGTTAGACAATTGAGTTATTGAATTTGACTAGTTGGTAGTATTATCTGATTGTAGAAAGATGTTTGGTAAATTAGCTGTTAGCTGTTAGCTGATAGCTGATTACATACTTTCTCAAAAAGATTATCAAAACAGTTGCTTTGAGTAGTTTTTTTTTTTGAATTTTTTCATTTTGGAGCAATAAGTTGTTACCAAAAGTCAATTAATCAAATAAATATATTGGTTGTTTAACCAAGTCAAACAGCTAATAGTGGTCAAATAAGCCAAAATTGGCTTATAAGCTAACTATGTTACCAAACAGCACCAGATAGTAGAAATTAACTGATAAATTTCTTTATAAGTTTTTATGCATTGATAAAATTCTAAGAATGATGTGTAAACTTGTTCAATTAGAACCAGTGGGATGTCAACATTGTCAATTCTTTGGACAATGATCCTACCATTTAGAAAACAAGTGTAGTTGTATTTCTAATCAACAACTTTGTAGTTAGATCGTGTAGGTCTGACAATGATGTAAGAACAATTTTGTCTTGATAAAAAAAATAATAGTATAATATCTGTAAAAAATATTAATACCATAATGACGTAAATCATTTCCAATAATGCAAAAGTATAATTACCAATATGTATGCATGTATATTTAAAATTAATTTTATAATTATTGTATCATCCTTTACCTAATTAAACAATAGTTTACCAACTTTCTTCTCTTCAATATATATATATATATATATATATATATATATATATATATATATATATACTAGTTTTTTACGCACATTGCGCGATTGGGATAATGCACAATATTTTTTTTTTTAAAATAAGTACTTTAAAGTATATCAAGGCAAGATTATATTGGAATTGTTCATGCATAGATAATTGAATGTTAAATTTATGTATTTAAATAGGCAATTCTAAGTTTATAAGTGCAAGATAATATAGTCAAGATTGATTATAATTGTCAATAAAATAATTGTATAGGTATGGTTGAAACCAAATTCAGGACATAAGGGAGAGCAAATAAAAATTATGGCATAAAATATTAAATATATACTAATATTGAAGAGCTAACTGCTGATTGCCAAACAATGACATTGCGACATAGTTTTCCACTTTAATTTGTTGTGTGATTTGAATACTCTTTTTTTGTTAATAAATCCCCCTACTACTACTACTACTACTACTAAGGACATTGCGACGTAGTTCTCACTTCAATTTGTTGTGTGATTTGAATACTCTCTTTGTCAACAAATCCATCAAATAGTTAATATGATTGGCTTTATTTTTTTTTTTTAATTTTTTCAGTGTATTAATAAAATAGTTGGTAAATAAATATATAGCATTATTTTGTATTATAACTTTGATTGACTTTACATTGGATAAATATAAAGACAATATAACTAATAAAATTATTTCTCTTAATTAATTTATTGATAATGAATAATTTTTTTTAAATAAAAACACTGTAGGGACAATGTAGCGAATATAATCAATTGATGAATTTGAATGTAAAGAATTTTTATATTGAAGAAAAATAAATACAATATAACTAATGAAATTATTTCTCTTATTTAATTTATTGATAATGAATAATTTTTTTTGAATAAAGACATTATAGACACATAATTCTAAATTAAAGAAATGTATATGTATTATTTTTTGTTGTAGCTACTAAATTATTATTTAATTTAATAACAGTAAAATAGAGTACTAATTATGCCAACTTTGATTGGGATGTGGTTCGAACCTAAGATTTCTTATTGAAATCAATGAGTAAGTTAACGGTGAACGAACAGAAATTAACGGAAAAGTTAACGGATAATCATATTCATTAAGGATAAATTAAGAAATCTTAAGAAAAAATTAAAATTTATGATTAATCTGAGCCATTCATTTGATTAAAAAATTTGACCGTTATTTTTTTTACCCATTATAGATCTAACTCTCTTGGGCTATTATTAGTATAGTAGATACTAGATATATAAACTCTAAGTAGTCTCGGACACTTATTTTCTTCAAAGCTTGACAAAGACTTTGAATGACGCGTTTTCAGGAAAACATATCGATAAGGAGACGAATGTGCAAGGGGAGGTCACTTTCTTTTTGTTGTAATGCAGATTTGTCTGCAAGCCTTTAGCTCGCGAAGAACAGTAAAAACAAGAAAAAGAACATAAAGAACAGAGGAAAGAGATTTCTTATTCATTCATCAACTCTGTACATCACTACATCAATATATATATATAACAGCTATTACAAGATCATACCATAAATATAAAGCCGTTACCAATCATCTCATTAATGATAGAATAATGTCCATAATTAGATTTTACAACACTCCCCCTTGGACATTATTTTGCCATAATCTTGCCTCATTAAAAACTTGCTAGGAAAACCCTGTAGGAAAAACCTAGACAAAGAAAAGAGTGCAAGATTTATGGGTAATTATATTCATGCCTCATTAAAAACTTCACTAGGAAAACCACGTGGGAAAAACCTAGTTGAAGAAAAGAGTACATGATATTTGTAAGAACATATATTGTATTGATTGCCTCATTAAAACCTTAACCTAAGAAAACCCTGTGGGAAAAAAAATTAGTTAAGGGAAAAAGAGTACAATCATAAGCCTTCAAGGCACAATTGACATAATCTTCGGAATTTTTGGGGTTTATCTACATAAACAACTATTTTGCGACATTTCCCCATTGTCATTACTATATCATACTCATGTCTCGTTAAAAATCTCACTAGGAAAACCACTTGGGAAAAACCTAGTTGAGAAAAGGAGAGCATGATGTATGTGTATTCTTGTTTTAGATTAACTGCCTCATTAAAAACCTTAGATTTAAGGAAAAACCCCGTGAGGAAAAAAAAACTTAACTAAGGAAAAGAGTACAACCGTTTAGTTGTCAAGATCTAATCTTCAGGATTGATCTATGTAAGATAATACTCCCCCTCAAGATAACAATCTTCAAATCTCACGCATAAAATATATTTCAAAAATTGTAGAAATAGATTGGACAAATCTTTTGGATTTTCACTAGAGTAAATATCTTGTACAATAATCTTATGGCTCTTCTAGAGCTCATATAACATTTGTGCAACACAAGTGTTATTCTCCTCATTTTGAACATTAAGGAAAATTCATTATATAACCAGTTTGGGACTTGGCATTACGGGGATCAAAGTCAGTACCCAAGTAGCCTATTAAAATTGTATCATAGTTTCTTACATAAATGTCATGTCTTTGTACCTTGAATATACCGGATGATATGTTAATCATTATTCAAGTACTTCATTGTAGGAGGAGCACTAGATTCTGCTAGCTATTTCATTGCAAATATCATGCCTGTTGCGATTATGGAACTTCTGGTTCTAAAATAGTGTTCCAACGATAATGAAGTAAAGAACTTCGAGTCCAAACGGTTCCTTATCTACTTCAAGATATTATTAGACAACCTTATAGTTTGACGAAACCATGATACTTAACCATATAGATAGGTGAAAAATAGGTTAACTGGTGTATAAAATTCATTCAATGGAAAAACTCGATCTTCAAGTCGAGATAATACTTAACTTTCACAAGCCTTTTATTTCAAAAACTCCGTCTTTAGATATGGGCTGACATCATCAAGCCCTTTATATATTTCATTGATGTTTTCCACCATCAATATTGACTTAGATAATAAATAATAAATAAGTTCAATATCAACCCTTTATCGAGCACACAATGGTACATATTATTCCTTCAATGAGGATATTAACTCCATTCGCAACCCTTTAAAGAGTAAATAATGACACTTAAATTCTCATTTCTGGAATTATAAATCCATCAGGGATTTTTCAAAATAAATATTAACTGCATATCTAAAATTATTATTATTCTGCCAATAATATTATGTAGCGGAACTTAATGCCATTTATCGTGGGAGAGAATATTTGATTAAAATCAATTAAGGGTTTCTGCGTTAACCCATAGGCTACAGACTCGCTTCATATCTTATCACCTCGTTATTCTTTTTTCTTTCCACACCATTTGTAACCTACAGGGTTAATACCTCAATGGTATACGAAAGGAATATATTAGCGAGTTGAGCTGTATATGCCTTTAATTGCTCACTTTATACATTAATCAATCTAGGCGCTTCTGGCACCTAGTTCTGGATCCAGATTGTCATATAATATGAGCAATTTGAAGGCAATTGTGTTGTCGACAACTTATAACATTTTTCAAGAATTTCTCCCATATTTATAATTATTCATGGCAATATTTAAGTCAACCAGATTCTAGACATTTTCCAAATATATTTTGATCTGGTCATTCCGCATCCCTAGTATTACGTTTGTTTGGTGCACCTATAATTTTACTAGGGTTTTTCGTCATCTGAACGAACGTCTGCAGGACATAATTATTCAAACCATTTCAAGAGTGACAATGTTTATTTACTAGATCTAGTATTATGATTCTTAACTTTTACACTGATATATCTCCTACACCTCTGGCGTCAAGGAGTATCGGTAGATATATTTGGTCCAAGTTGAGGAAACTATATGCGACCTAGTCACTCTTTTATGATCAGTATGATCAATAGATGTATTTGGCAGATTATTTGCTAATATCGCAAATAGAGATTATCTTCTGAACTTTCAGTTCAGTCTACCTAGTACATGGATTTTTAATAATGAAGATGTTTTCATTCTATGAAATTTCTTGGCATTCCATTAAAAGTTAATCTATTATCTCCCCCTAATGCCAAGAAACAATCTTCATTAAGTATGTAGTCAGCGTATTTGTTGATCCCCTATAATGGGCTCTAGGTATTTAAACAGCAGACAGAGGTTTATAGCCCATAGAGATACGCTTGAGGTGGTGATACAATAAAATGGACTACATACTAAGACTAGAAACGCAGATCGTGAAATGTTTAATTCTACCACGTACTATGTGTATGGGGAAATAATTACGATATGCAGTGGGTCAGATTTGAATTAATACAAATATCCCCAAAAATAAATAATTTGGTAATTTCTCATTCACGCATGCTTTATAATTTACTCATAAAGGGTAAGAAATTTCAATATCTGACTCATTATGTTTGCCCTAAGTAACCCAATTGTTCATGCCATAATTTAAAGGAATTTGGGTCTTTAGAATTTGATAAAAAAAAAAAAACTATTGCAGCATATGGAGTACTCATACGTATATGCACATATATGTCAAAATAGAGAAAGCATACATATTAATTAAATGAGATTATACGAGTACGCAACCATCTTAGATACGTTAAATGCCAAATAGATGTATAGATGGTGAGACAATTCCGGGATCTCAAAAATTCATACACATATGAGAAGTCATTGTCATAAAATATATACAACTAATTTGCTTCGGGCAAATTATTATGACGTAATTTACTTCTAGCTTTCAAACACATAGAATTTTTAATAACTATATCATGTATTACTTTGTGACATGATCATAAAATATTTTGGATTGAATAATCACAAGACTAAAGATAGAAATTTAAGACTTTTTACGAGTCATTAGTCATCCAAAAATCAATCCCATTAGAAGTCTTCTAGACCTTTAATAAAAATGATCTGATGACCAGGCATATTGCCAAGTAAGAAAGACTCGAATTCATACAGTACATTCCTACACAACTAAAATTTTGATGTCTTTTTTTTTTTAAAAAAATTCAATGACATTCAAAATACTTATTATAATCTGGTCATGTACTACTACAGGAGTACAAGGTGACTATCACATATGACAATGAGACCCACACTATTTAAAAAAAATTTAGTTATGTACTTCAAGTGGAGTATAACAGATTCATGTACCATTCGAAAGGTACTATTCGGGAAGTAAAACCCGTCCAGAAAAATTAAACATAGAGAAGTAAATTCTGAATTGTCAAATAATCATGGATGACCCATAAGAATTAACTTCTCATATCATGCATTTTATTCTATACATTAATAGATCACAATAATTTATTCATCGTACGATCCTTCAAGGATCAACTTAGGCTCTATGAATCTTTTTCAATCAAATATTCATAACCGATGGATTAGACCAAAATATGTCAAATAAAAATTAGTGCTCTAAGTATTTACCTTCTAGGCAAAACTATATTAAAAATATGCACTATTATTTTGTTTAAATACTCAGATTTGAGATATTCAAGATTCAATACTTATGCGATATAATTTTATGATAAAACTAGCACCATCAATATACACGGATTTGGACAAATAAATTATTGACTTCCAAATCAGAATTAAGTCAATTTGACATTAATCATATAAATTGTCCTAGTGCTATTATCATATGACTAGTGCTATGAATTCGCCTTCTGGATATGCTATGTCTAAAAAATTCAAGCTATAATAAAATGTGAGATTAATCTCAATATATACATAGCCTATAGCAAATAATTGTTATCAAGAACAAACCAACATGTGCTCTTTTATAGTGGTTCACATTGACATAAAACATATTCAACTGATAGGCAATAATATGAAGCACATAGATAATCACCATGCATATTTAAATATTTAATAAAAATATGTTTTCTGGGAAATATGGCTACTTGCACAGAATAACCAGCTATCATATAAATATATGCATGTCTAAATATTTTCTTTGAAAAATGAGAATACCTGGCTCTGGTTTAATTACAAAGCAAGTAGGTTGCACTTGTAGTATTGGCAGGAAACATGCTGCCCAAACATTTATTGGAGAGGGAAAGAGGATGCGAGGTCCAAAAATCTCATAATGCGTCTGCGCTCCATCTTCTTTAATATTATGATTTAAACCAAATCAATCCCCTTAAAAGCACAATCCATAAATTCAAAACAAGGTATAAAGTATTTATTATATGCCTTGCTTTTATGCTCGATCTCCATACTAATCACTGTATTAGTCATATAATGTATGCAAAAATAGATCATTAGATACAGGACTTTCACTATTATATAGGAAAGATCATTGCATGCACCATTGATTATATGATACAAAATCTATGGCTATATATATATATATATATATATATATATATATATATATATATATATATATATATATATAAATAAAGGATATATGATGAGTACTTAGCTTATGGGGCTGCTGGAGAGCTCCATAGGATCACTTATTGTTGGTGGCTTTCCACGAAGGACCGGAAATGAAGGAAGATGCATGAGGCATTTTAATCATTTCACCGTCATCATTAACAAGCTTCGTCGTAGAGTTGATCATTGACTTTGTTCTCAATGTTTCTCCTCATTATATTCCATCACAAATTTTGATGCCTTTTAATTCTTCCTGCGTGCAGGCAGTGAAGTCAATTTTGATTCTTCTTCGCATTTTTCTATTCTGCCAACACCACGGCTTGAGTTGCGAGACTGCCTTTCTGTTTGGAGCCTGCGTATTATACATGCTTAGCAGCGAACTGTGGTGTTGCTGTCTCCCCCTTGGCCGAAGTGTGGCAACGACGCCGCCAACAATAGACGGCGGAAGCAGCAACGGATCAACGAAGCGGATCTGTCCTCCCCTCTCCCCGATGGCTTCGAAGGAGATCGATGGCATGTCGGCACATACAGGCATCCGATCGTCGAACTGTAGATCGCCAGCCGCCTCCTGGGGTGTGACCGATCGCTGGCTGCGACGCAACCGAACTGGTCTTGTCCGGATCGATGGCGTCAGGCGGAGATCTCCGATCGCCGTTCACGGAAACACACGGCAGGGGCAACGAAAAACGAGAAAAAAAATTAAACAACTGACAATTATATTTGCAGATACTCCATGCTTTAATCTCATGCTTTAGAAATTGACGCAAATAGTAAAAATTAAACAAAATAATCCATGGATTCATATTTGCAGATATGTGCAGATTCATATTAAAAAAAATAAGGAGCAATCATATGATATGGTATTTTTTAAAAAAAATAAAAATAAAAATAAAATTTCACAGATTCACGTGGATCAGATTGAAACAGATTCATATTACCGTTCACCGAAGATTTATGTAGAGCAAAGGTGCTGATAACGTGTTGTAATGCAGATTTGTCTGCAAGCCTTTAGCTCGCGAAGAACAGTAAAAACAAGAAAAAGAACATAAAGAACAGAGGAAAGAGATTTCTTATTCATTCATCAACTCTGTACATCACTACATCAATATATATAACAGCTATTACAAGATCATACCATAAATATAAAGCCGTTACCAATCATCTCATTAATGATAAAATAATGTCCATAATTAGATTTTACAACACTTTTCTTATTTTCCTTTCCCTTTTTTTTTTTTGTTTTTTGGGACTGCACTTGAGAGTAGGGCTGGGGCTAATACGGGTCAACCTGATTTCTGGATGGGCTTGCCCGTAAACCTGATCCGGATCGGGTTCAACTGCTATTGGGTCTAACCAGTTTGAAACCGGAAGAATATAAGCATATTCGGTTCGATTCTCGGGTACTGTTTTTTATATATGTCAAATCCGACCCGAGACCCGAGCATATAGCCATATAGGCCTTGGATCCTCTTCGATCGCTACACTTGATTTGGTTCTAATGTTCCATCGTCGATTATTATTACTTTAAAGTGCAGATTCGGTGACCCTTACCGCCAGTTACTCTACTACTATGTATTCTTATTGTTTCTATTTTATTGTTGTGCTATTTGCAGTCAATAATTTCATAATCATATCGTATATTCGTATGGTAGATTGAATAAGGATGACAAAGTTTCAATACAGTGTATTAAAATTTGAAGATATTGATTTTTTTTAATGAATCTATTTCACTGCTATTTTTATTTTGATTATTCTAGACAATTGAAATTTAAAGGTCAAATTTTGATTATTTTAGTTTGTGGAAGTATCAATATTTTCACTTTTGTTTGAGTAGCGATGAATGGATGATTATACAATGGCCAATTTTACAAAAGATATGCTGTGGTATATATATATATATATATATATATATATATATATATATATATATATATATATATGTGTGTGTGTGTGTGTGTGTGTGTGTGTGTGTGTTTGTGTGTGTGTGTGTGTGTGTGTGTGTTATTTAATAATTATTATGTGTGAATTTTTATGATAAAATTATGAACATAAATATATTTACAATTAAAATAATATTTAAGGTGAGTGATTACTACAAATCTTAAACTATATTAAAAATTTAGTACATAGTATTTAATATTACAAATTTCTAAGAACTTAGTAATCTACAATAGTAATTGAATTACAATTTTAGAGTCACCACGGATCAAAATTTTTAGACCTTTGAGATTTCTAACTCTAGATGTAGCAATATACAATTGACTTTTAAAGACCAAACAATTATTTATAAATATAAATGACTATTAATCATCATTACCATTTAAAAAAATTAATTGTAACAATAATTGCTCACCAAACCATATGGCTATATTATAGTTAAGATTTCAATTGTTTTTTTAGAGTTAAAAATGATTTTCAAGTGTTAACATTTACTTTCCTTATTTGGTTTGTCCTTCACTTTTGTGTTCTTTTCCCTTTGATATTTTATAAATAGTTTTCAAGAGTAGTTTTCCCTTTGATATCTGGTTTGGCATCATTTTTAATCTATATTATTATTTTTCTTGCAAAATTCACTATTTCCATGTAATTATATGGGTAATGTATCAGATTTTGTTGTATTGCACCAAACATTTTCTTCACTTGTTTCCTGTTATATATCATATGTTTTTTTCACTCATATAAAAAGTGTTTGCTAAACTTACTAAATCTTAACTATAATACCAACATGTAATTAATATCAACATTTAACCATTAATATCAACATTTAATTTTCACAAGACTATATTGCTTTATTATAATTAAGATATGGAGTATTTTATTTTTCCTCATGAATACAAAGTTCTATATAATTTTGTGACCAATTATTATTATTATTATTATTATTATTATTATTATTTTTCATTTTTAACCTTTTTTTTTGTTTTTGTTGTTTTTTTTTTTCAGACTTTATTGCTTAGGCATGGATGCCCAACAAGGCAACATGGCAAATAAAGTCATATTTTTGGGAAGAGCAAGAGATTACAAATTTATGAAGATTTTCAAGATTTCGGGAATGTTAAAGATGAATTTGCAGACTTGCACTAATAATTATTAGTGATTTAATAAAAAATGAGAATGTAAAAATTTTTCTGAATTTTGTTTGGAAAAAATCTTGGAAATGTAAATAGCATATTAATTCATTTTAAACTGGTGTTCTTACGGTTTCAGTTTTAGCACTCATACCCGATTTCAATCCGACCCGAACTACATGAACCCGAGCATATAGTTGTTTATTCAGTTCGGACTTTGAGCTTCATATTATAAGACTCGAACTATTCGAGTTTCTGAAATTTGGCACGACTCGAATTCGAATCCGAACCGTGCGCGGACTGAGAGTTGAGAATCTTGAGATCTAGTTACGAAGTTAACGCTACAGTCGAACTTGAGAACATGATTTCACTAGTAGATTTAGAGCAACATTAACAAATTTTATTTTATTTTTGGTCAAATTTTTTGCGATGCAAAGGAGAGAGTATTGAGGTCTTATTGCAAATATGGAAATTTTTTCTTAAATATTTTAAAAGTTATTATTATTATTATTATTATTATTATTTTTTATTTTTTTTTTTTTTTAAGATGTGCTAGTGCGTGTTAACAAGCTAAGTGTGTTAAGGCCACTTTGAAATCTCATTTTTCTCTTTCTAGAAAAAAATTCCCACCAAACGAAACATCTATATTAGGTTCTGTTCATTTGTTTGTTTGTTTGTTTGTTTGTTTTTTTTTTTTAAATTGTAATTTCTAGGGTTGGACATTTCGGTATTCGGTTCAGTTTTTTTGATTTTTTGTTTTTTTTTTGTTTTTTTTTTTCGATATCAATTTGGTATTCAGTTTGGTTTAGGAACCTCAATTTTCAATATTTTCTAGTGTTTTAGTGCAATTAATTAATTAATTAATTAATTATTTTTACTAATAATTTAAGATTAAAAATCTAATTTGCATCCATTTAGTTCAATCAAGCTCATTTAATGAGATTATGACCGTATTTGGTAACATAGCTTAGAACATCTACATTAGGGGATTTAGGACCATTTTTTTTTTTTAAATGAGTGAGTTGGAGGAGAGAGAGGGAAGAAAGAGAATAAAGTTCTTCCTAGAAATGATGATTTTTTTGTGGGTCCCGCGACGTAGTGAACAAGGTATTGGACGCGTAGCAGTGCACGTATTACGCACAAGGGCGCCCAGCTGCACGCGCCCGCTGGCGCGTCAATGCTGTTGTTTTTGTTTATGAAAAAGTCAACTTTTCAATTTTTTGTTTTTTTTTTAATTTTCTTTTTCATATTTTGTTTTGTTTATTTTTAATTTTCATTTTCTCTTTTCTCCCATTTTCTCTTTCCTAATCACACCTACCAAAACCACACCAAAAACTCCACTACCTATTGAGGATGCCCTTATCAGTAAACTTTTATAAATTATTTATAACTTTGTTGAAAAAAAAAAACTTTGGAAAACCTAGATGAACGAAGATAGAGTACTTTTATAATTTATTTATATAGTTTAGCAAACTTTTTTGTTCAAATCCTATCTAACCAGCAAAATCAGAAATAACTTAAATAGAAGGGAAAATAAAATCACCAAAATGAATAGCACATGACAATAAGCATGAACAACAATGTTCCACTCTCATATGTAATATTTTCACTTCGAGTGTCATAAAATGGTCCTATAGATTGACTTCATACATCAATTCCTAGGCTCAACAATAAAGTCACATTTCACAGACATACAACAAAAATTGTCCTAAATCTAACTGCCACTCATATACATATGCAACTATGCAAGCATATAAACTTAGGCGATGGCAACATGTGAGGCTTGTTGGATTGCAGACGAGGCAAGAGTGCCGGAGCGGACGAGCGATGTTCGAGATTCACTCAAAAAGCCCCGAAAAGCATACAATTGTCTTCAAATTAACAATTTATACACCTAAGGATATATAAACAAATAAATTAAGTCACACTTTGCATAAAATCAAAGTATCTTTCACTCAAAATAGGTCTATGGATAGAATCATGGACACAAACACTGTTATCAATCATCATAATACGAATAAGGATCAAATAGGCCATCGAACTACACACAAAAATGCAATAAGGCCATTGAACTCAAAAAAAAGTGCAATTGGATCCATGAAAAACACAAAATGTTACAATTAAGCCAAAAATTACTTGTTTACCTGATGAGGAGGTTACCATATTAAAATAATACTTTTTAATTTTATTTTAATAATTTAAAATAACAAAAATAAATTTAAAAATAAATAAATAAATAAATAAACGGGTTTTACGTTTCGTCCCCGCCGCCGGAGACGAAGAACCAGTCTTCGTCTCCGGCAGCCTGGAGACGAAGGGACACGAAGAGGTCCCTTCGTCTCCAACAGCCTGGAGACGAAGATTGGTTCTTCGTCTCCGGCGGCAAACCTTTTTTTTTTTTTTTTTTTTAATTTTTTGTTATTTTAAATTATTATAATAAAATAAAAAATTATTATTTTAACATGTTAACCTCCACATTAGCAAGTTAACAAGTAAACATGTCATTTTTGGTCGAATTGCAACATTTTGCGTTGTTCAGTGGCCCAATTGCATTCTTTTTGAGTTCAGTGGCCTAATTACATTTTCTTGTGTAGTTCGATGGCCTATTTGACCCTTATTCCTATTTATTAAAAGAAAAAAAGAAAAACCAAACAATTCCGAACTGTTCAGTATATAAGAATCTATCCATTACGATTTGGTTGTTCGGTATAACCGAACTAGTTTGGTAGGGTTCGGGAAAAAGACTCATGAAAGGAGTAAAGTAACCATAGACATTGTTCTAAAATGGGAGCAGTATAAGAGAGATCCCTCCTAAACCTATACTAGTGATAAAATTCTTGCAATCAGATTCAATCCAAGGTTGCGAGACTTGAGCCAAGATAGTGTCTCTTTACATACGAGATAGGTCCACTAGTTGCCACAAGAAAGCCTCCAGAGTCATCAAACAATATAATACTCCACCAAATTAAAGCTTGGCCTTCGCATATCATTGCAGATGGCAAGCATCTATGATCTATCCATTTGACATCTGATATGGTGAAGCCACTTGGGATTGTGGTCTGGGGGTATTGTAGCTGAATGTGATTGTGGACTTGTTAAAGTTCATTGACTGTCCGGAAGCCTCCTCATAAGTCTGAAGGGTACGGCCTGTATGATGGTCATTGCTTATTAGCTTTGAAAAATAAAAGGCTATTGTCGGCAAAAAATGGATGGCTAGCTAATAGGTGGACCATTCCTCACAACTAGATAACCTGCCTAGCTTGGAGTTACATACTCTGCAGTACAAGCGACAATCCTTCTGCACAAATAATAAGTAGGGAAACAAATGATCACCTTACTGAATGTCCCGGGTGGGAATAATGCTGTCAGAAAGAACGCCACTGGCAAGCACTTTATAACTTACGGAAGTCAGTACAGTACAGAGCATAATCAGTTCAACCCATCGGTCATGCATCCAAGCCGAGAACAAACAACATATATTTTAAGAAATTTCATTCCATCCTGTCGTACGCCTTGTCCATATCTAGTTTTAAGCCAATCCAACCAACACGTCCCCCTTGTTTGCGCCTCAGATAGTGTTATGCCTCTACTGCATTAAGGATGCATGCTATCAGTAATCAGCCTATCCGGTATAAAAGTACTCTGTGATTATGAGATTACACTCTTGAGGCTATCCTTCATTCCATTATACAGCGGTTCATAATCTTATCCAACACATTACACAGAACAATTGATCTGAGGTCACCGGGATTATTCTAGGGTCTATTTTTCTTAGGGACCAATACAATAATTGTGGTTAGTTGCATTTAATTTCGGTAGAAAGTGACTTGAGTGTAAACAGTGGATTGAGGATGAAGGCAGTGACGTCTTTGCCCGTGACATCCCAAAATTGTTGATAAAATCCTGGGCTCATTTCGTCTGGTCCCAGAGCTTTGTCAAGGTACTTGGAAAAGATCGAGGGCTGCCCTTATTGTCTGCGGCAGCCTTCCGGGAAACCATACCAACCTGTTAGTCTCCGATGCATTGTTCTTCTCCAGGCAAGCTAATAAAGAAACGTATATGGTTAATGATGAAGGATAGATGTGATAATGCCATGTCCAATGAGAAAGGGTGAAGAATGAAGCTGAGGGCAATCTTGTCTTTTCTAGCTTATTTGTATTTCTGTTTTTTCTGTTATAACTGCCTCCTCAGTATAAAAGATGGCAGTTATCCTTCTTTGCCTTGTAACTTCACTTTCCGATCTTCCAGATGAATGCAACAGTGAACACTCTCCATTTTTCCTCTGTTCACTTCATCATCATGAGTTCATAAGCTTGAGCATAGCTATACTTGCTTGTTTCGTCTTGGTATCAGAGCGTCGAAGCTACGCTGCTGCTGTAGTCATGGATCAAGAGAATGCCGGAGCAAACCCTACTGGAAATGCAGCAGGGGCGTCAACACCGGTCAATCAGATTCATGTGCCGCAGAATCAGACGCATAGGCTTGATGAACTTGATGATCCGATGTATTTACATGCCACTGAGAATCCGAACACCATCCTTGTATCCCCTCCCCTGTCAGAGTGCAATTACTCAACATGGAGTAGATCCATGAAGATAGCATTGGGAGTCAAGAACAAACTTGGCTTCGTGAATGGTGAAATTGCCTGTCCAGGTCAATCCGATCCTAGGTATGGAACTTGGAAAAGGTGCAATGACATAGTATGCGCTTGGATTCTGAGATCTCTTAGCTCCTCTATAGCCGAGAGTGTTCTATATTTCGAAACAGCAGAAGAGATATGGAACACGCTGAAACAGAGGTATTCTCAGGCCGATCCACACAAGATAGCAGAAATCCAAAATCAGATCTACAAAAGTATGCAGGGTAATATGTCTGTTAATGAGTTTTTTACCAAATGTAATGCTCTTTGGGAGCATTTGAAAGCTGTAAGGCCTTTGCCTATATGTGAGTGCATTCCTAGATGCAATTGTACTCTTATGAGTAAAATCAGAAAAGAAAGGGAAGACGATCAAGTGATTAGGTTCTTGGAAGGGCTGAATGATGAGTTTGAAACCATAAAAGCAGGTGCTCTTGTCATGGATCCTCTTCCAACCATGGAGAAAGTCCTGAATATGGCTCTGAAACTGGAAAGGAAGCTCAATAATTCCAGTAGCTATAAAACTAGTGAAATTGCCATGTCCAATGCTATCCAAAATCAAAATGGTGATGACCAGAATGTTGTGGCAATGGCAAGTTATTTTAATAAGAAGAAGTTCAATGGTCAAGGAAGCAAAAATGTACCAAAATGTACACATTGTGGTATGAATGGACATACTGTTGATAAATGCTTTAAAAAGCATGGTTACCCCCCTGGGTGGATACCTGGATATAAGGCTAAGAATAGACAGAACCAAGACAGTCAACACAGCCACACTTCTTCTGTCAATCAAGTTGGTGACATTGGGATGTCATCTGAACAGTTCCAAAGGCTGGTTTCCCTCCTTCAAGGTCAGAACCAGGGAGGTCAGAATAGCCAAGCTTCCACTAGTGCTGCTATCACAATGAGCAGGAGTGGAATGCTTTCAGAATTCACAGGATCATCAGACTCCAAGGAAGGCAGGTTTATCTCTGAATTTCATATTAATGCTGCCTTAACTTGTGCAAATATGTGGATTGTTGATTCAGGAGCCACTGACCACATCACATGTTCTTTAGACTATGTTGAGAACTGTCACAAAATCCATGATGTCTATGTCAAGCTACCCAATGGACAATCATTGCAAGTCACACACATAGGGGAAATCAGAATTTTTCCCAACTTGATATTGAGAAATGTCTTATGCATACCTTCCTTCACTTTTAACATAATATCTGCTAGCAAGCTAACCATGCAAAATAAATGCAGTCTTGTTATGAATGCTGATCTTTGTGATATCCAGGGGGCACATGGGATAGTGGATGGTTTTGCTAAGACAAAAGATGGTCTCTATCTGCTCAGTCATCCTCCTGCCAAGATTAGACAGTATGTTGAGAATGGAAAATACTGTAATAGTATATCTGTGCAACTATGGCACAATAGGTTGGGGCATTACCCCATAGATAAGATTCATGGTTTGAATGGAATAAAACAAATACAGTGTTATAAGTCTCTTGATTTTGTTTGTGACATATGCCACTTTGCTAAACAAAAAAAGATCTAGTTTTCCTGTTAGCAGTACAAGGGCAGAGAAAACTTTTGATTTAATACACTTGGATGTTTGGGGGCCTTTTGCCACTGGCTCCCTTAAGGGAGAACATTATTTCTTGACTATTGTGGATGACTATAGCAGGTTTACTTGGATTCATCTGATGAAACACAAAACAGAAGTCAAGGGATTATTTCAAAACTTCTATTCTTATGTTGCTACACAGTTCTCAAAGAAAATTAAGACAGTAAGGTCTGACAATGGAACTGAGTTTTTCATGACTTCTTTCTTTAATGACAAGGGCATTATTCACCAGAAATCTTGTGCTTACACACCACAGCAAAATGGAGTTGCTGAGAGAAAACATCAGCATATATTGAATGTGGCAAGAGCTCTCAGATTTCAGGCTGGGGTTTCTTTGAGCTTCTGGGGTCACTGTGTATTACATGCCTCATATCTGATCAATAGACTACCTACACCAGTCAATGATGGAAAGGCACCCTATGAACTCCTACTCAACAAGTCAGTAGATTATGATCATCTAAGGACTTTTGGTTGTCTATGTTTTGGTGCCACCACTCCTCAAGGAAGAAACAAAATGATGCCAAGGGCAAGAAAGAGTATCTTTCTAGGCTTCCCAGCCAATACCAAAGGATATGTTCTATATGATCTAGATGACAACCATTCTTTCATTTCCAGGGATGTCAAATTTTATGAAGGAGTTTATCCTTTCAAAGCTGTGACCCCCACACAGCCACATAATGGGATTGCTAGTCCTGCCTTGCCTTTGATTCCAGTTGATGAGCAGGTGTTTTTTACTCCTAGCCAAAATGATCTACCTAGTCCTACTGAGTGTGAGCAGCACAACTCCTATACTGAAGATGAATCACACACTGCCTTTATGAATGAGAATGATGCTGAGGCTGATCAAGATACTGCCTCTGGAAGTGAAAATGTGAACCATGATTTTCCCCCCCACTGATAATGAGGACATAGTGATAGACATTCCCCTTGAGAGGGACTCCAACCAGCAGCAGCCTAGAAGGTCTGGAAGGATGAGAAATTTGCCAACAAAATTACAAGATTATTACTGCCAGTCCCTTCTCACAACACAGTCACAGAAGAAAACCTCTCCACACTCTTTGGATAATGTCATATCTTATGATTCTCTTCCTTTGAGTTATAAGGTCTGTGCATAATCTATTTTGTCTACTCATGAGCCACAGTCTTATAGTGAAGCTGTTAAATCTAAGTCATGGATGCAAGCTATGTCCAATGAGATAGAAGCTTTAATTGCCAATGGCACTTGGCTGCTGATAGATCTCCCTGAGGACAAAATCCCAATTGGATGCAAATGGGTATTTAAAGTGAAACACAAGGCATCCCATGGCACCATAGAGAGGTACAAAGCCAGACTTGTGACCAAAGGTTATACACAGCAAATGGGAGTGGATTATAATGAGACTTTTTCACCTGTTGCAAGAATGACCACAATAAGAGCCTTTCTAGCTGTGGCCATTGCAAGGGGATGGGATATCCAACAGTTGGACATCAACAATGCTTTCCTCCATGGGGACCTCAATGAAGAGGTATATATGGTCTTACCACCAGGGTTTCATAGTGAGAAGCCTAAGCAGGTGTGAAAGTTGTTAAGGTCTCTGTATGGTCTAAAGCAGGCCAGCAGACAGTGGAACTTCAAATTGACAAAGGCTTTGTTAGAAAATGGATACCATCAGTCCACAGCAGACCCCTCTCTATTCACCAAGGCCTCAGGTACTTCCTTCACAGCCTTACTCATATATGTGGATGATATCCTTGTTACTGGAACTGATCCAGAAGATATCAAAGCCCTAAAGACATTCCTAGATGTGTCTTTCAAGATAAAAGACCTTGGGTCCCTTCACTATTTTCTGGGAATTGAGGCTTTTAACTCTAATGATAGGGTCAGCTTGTTTCAAATGAAATATACTCTGGACATCTTAAAGGAGTATGGTTTTCTGGAATCAAAACCTGCTAACAGTCCAGCCACTCCAGGTTTCAAACTCAATAAAACAGAAGGGTCTCTTATTGCTAATCCTGAAGAATATAGAAGATTGATTGGCAAACTCTTGTATCTTACCAACACCAGGCCAGATATATCCCATGCTGTCCAACAATTGAGCCAATTTGTTGATAAGCCCAGAGACACTCATCTCATTGCTGCACACAGGGTGTTAAGATACCTCAAAAAGTCCCCAAGAAAAGGACTCTTCTACCATAAAAATTCTCAGCTCAAGTTGCAGGGTTTTTCAGATTCAGATTGGGCAAATTGTCCAGATACCAGGAAGTCAATCACAGGCTATTGTGTTTATCTTGGACCTAATCTAATTTCTTGGAGAACTAAGAAGCAAGTCACTGTCTCCAAGTCCTCCTCTGAAGCTGAATACAAGACTTTGGCATCCATTGTGTGTGAAATCCAATGGCTCTATTATTTGCTTACAGACTTACAAGTGAATTTTGATGATCCTGCTACTCTATTCTGTGATAACGTTCAGCAATAGCCATTGGAGAGAATCATGTGTTTCATGAACGAACAAAACATATAGAAATAGACTGCCACATTGTCAAGCAGAAGGTTAATGAAGGATTGGTCAAGCTGCTGCCCATTCCTTCAAGGCAACAAGTTGCTGATGGCTTCACAAAGGCTTTGAGTACTCCTGCTTTTGACATCTTTCAACTTAAGCTGGGCTTGCGTGACATCCATGCTCCAGCTTCGGGGGGGGGGGGGGGGGGGGGGAGGGAGGGTGATGAAGGATAGATGTGATAATGCCATGTCCAATGAGAAAGGGTGAAGAATGAAGCTGAGGGCAATCTTGTCTTTTCCAGCTTATTTGTATTTCTGTTTTTTCTGTTATAACTGCCTCCTCAGTATAAAGGATGGCAGTTATCCTTCTTTGCCTTGTAACTTCACTTTCCGATCTTCTAGATGAATGCAACAGTGAACACTCTCCATTTTTCCTCTGTTCACTTCATCATCATGAGTTCATAAGCTTGAGCATAGCTATACTTGCTTGTTTCGTCAGTTAATTTATTCCAATTTAAATTTAATGTTTGTGAAACTCAAATAAAGTAATATTAACATGTGATTTTAATTGTGTTTGCATTATTTACAACTTATTTTTTTATGTATTATTTGCAGCACTGAACCTTTAAATTTCAATATATAGTTTGGACTAAAATAATTGTTTAGAGATAATTCAAAAAATATGTTGCTACTGGCAAGTAAATGTCGATCTGGAGGATTATATTGACACGTGTCTAGTCTAGTCTTGTTATGGTTGGAGTGGATGAAGTAAAAGCAGTAGGGAGTGCTGAAGTTTCTAGAGAAGTTTCTTCTTCATCTCTCAAAAACAATTTCGGTATGATAACAATAGTTTTGATAACAATCTTATTATTGAACAATCTATGACGATATAAAATAATAAAATATATGATAAAGAGATGTATCTATAAGGATATAAAGAGTCCTAATTAAGACAAAATTTTAATAATATAGGGAGAGGGAGAATAAATTCTAGTGCGCCTAGAATACAGAGTCCTAATGCTTCCTATCAAGCTTAAGGTTCTTTAGAGAAAATATTCAGCTTCTCCTTTAGATGTATCCATTTAGCCTTGTTGTGGTTAGTGACTTGGTGAAAATGCATGTCAATTGATTTTCTTGTAGAGTTGTAATTTCCTTGTAGTTCCTTTGATGCTACCAACAAAATAAAAGAACCCTTCTTTCTAAAAATTAAAAATTAAAGAATCCTAACGGACCAAATTTTTGGTCGCAGGATAGACTACAACGTAACGAAACACTCATCCAGAGTGCAACTACAACGGAACACTCATCCAGAGCGCATGCAGCTACAACGGGACACTCATCTGAAGCCTTAATAAATGAAGCCGGACACAGAAACGTGCCTTCAATATAATGTATCCACTGAGATTTGGACAATGGAGAAAGGGAACAAGTTGAATCTTCCATAACAGATAGTTTGAGGAAGTAAGTTTAATACAGATAAAATAATGGGCTGTTTGTAGGATATTTATTGGGGTTGTGGTTGGATAGACAATATTTGAGATGTTACGAGGAGATGAGGTGGTGTTGCCAGCTGGTGGCGGCAATCCATTTGATTATTTATTTATTTATTTATTTTATTTTTTGTGAAGGGTTTCTAGCCATATATCATTTGACCATTTCATACTTTATGAAAAAAATAGTTCTAAGAATAATCTTATTATTGATCAATCAATGATGATATAAGTACATGATGAAGAGATGTATTTATAAGAATACAAAGAGGTCTCAACCAAAATAGAAATGATAAATAATAATATTCTTAATAATATAGATAGAGAGAAAATAAATTTTAGTGTGCTTAGAATATAGAGTCTTAATATTGAGCAATCTTGTTGGTTTAGTTTTCTTTGTTGGGTGGTTCCTTGAGATATTCTCTATGTATGTCCAACAAAATTTTCCTTTAAACCTAGTTGCCTTTGAGGCTCATCACCTTTGGGTGCCATTATTATCTTAGGAGTGCTTCGATGATCTTCCATTAATCACCTATTTGTTGTACTATTAGTGAAATGAGTTTTCATTTGTTTAATGGATTTACATAATCCTATTTTATTCTATATAATAGCAAAAAATAAAATAAAATTGGCACATCAGATTCCCGCCTAAATAATATTGCGTCGTTTTAGCTGTATTTAATTATCAGAATGAATTCGTTTGATCACTATTCATGCAAAACGACGTCATTTTATACGCCCTGGCTCAAAACGACGTCGTTTTGTACCTTTTCGTGTGTCTACTGTTAACTCCTTCAAAAAAATCATGTTTAGAATACACAAAATTTTATACCTGAAAACACAGAATTTTATAGTTGAATACACATAATCTTTTTTGAAAGGATAATACATATAATCTAACGTAATACATAATACATAATACACAAACTCTTAACATAATACACATAAACTCTTAACTTTTTTTAAAAAATCCATGTTTCAAATTTACAGAACTATATAAGAGAATGCACATAATTTTATACTTGAAAACATATAATTTTATACCTGAAAACACAGAATTTTATAACTAAAAAGGCTCATGTTTCGAATGCACAAAATTATATAACAGAATGTACAGAATTTTATACCTGAAATTAACAAAACGACGTCGTTTTAGGAGACGCAGGGCGCTCATTGTTATGTACGCCTTGATGCACAGTATAACAATTGCTCCTAACTTCTATTAAGAAATGAGGGTACACGATGCCAACCAAGTTGATTAGTTGTGGTAAGTTTTTTATTCCAAAGGGCCGGGAATATTTCCATAGAAAATAAAACGACTAAAATTGTTTGCAGCAGACCAGCAGTATAGTACGTCATGCATGTAGTATTATACTTTGTTGTTTTGTTGGCGCCGAGAAAATGGTTTTTCCACAAATTAAATGAGAACACCCACAAACCAAGATGTAACTTTAGTGCCGGCAAAATGGTTTTGAGCACATTCTTATATTTTCCCTCCGTTTCATTTTATGAGTCTGATTCAATTAATGAGTCTTAATTGAAGTTATTTTTAATTCAATTTTTCATAATATTAAATTTAGTATTAGTATATAAAATTTATATATTTAAAAACTACACTAAAAGTACTACTAAACACAAAAAGTTAAATTTAAAAATAAGTAAAAAATATTAAAGAAAATTAACAAAGAAAAAATAATTGATTTGACTAATGCATAGTAAGTAGGACAGATAAAATAAAACAGAGAAAGTATTATTCAATATAATATTAAATTTTGTAATACGTACGTCCAACGTTTCTAATAGTTTTGAATGGTCACTACGTTTTTTTTTTTTTTTTTTTTTTTTTTTTTTTTTTTTGTTTTTTTTAGGGTTGGACATTTCGGTATTCAATTTGGTTTCGGTTTGGTATTTAGTTTGGTTTAGAAACCTCAGTTCTCAACATTTTCTAGTGTTCCAGCGCAAATAATTAATTAATTAATTATTTATTTTTACTAATAATTTAAAATTAAAAATTCATTTTGCATCCATTGAGTTCAATCAAGCTCATTTAAATGCAATCGTTATATCATGCACCAGGGTGCACAATGCATTGCGCGCCCTGGCCCAAAACGACGTCGTTTTTATAAGTTGTGTGGGAAGTTGATGCGACGGACACCGTTCCGTCCGTTACAATTTTTTTTTAAACACTTGTGTTTATGTATATTATGTTAAGAGTTTCTGTACATTATGTTAAGAGTTTATGTGTATTATGTTAAGAGTTTATGTCTATTACGTTAATAGTTTATGTGTATTATGTTAAGAGTTTATGTGTATTATGTTAAGAGTTTATGTGTATTATATATTATTTTAGATTATGTGTATTATGTTAGGAGTTTCTGTGTATTCTACTATACAATTCTATACATTCGAAACAGGAAATATTTTTTTTTTTAGAAGTTAACGGCAGAAACCGGAAACGGAATTTCTAAAAAAAAAAAACACATACAAAACGACGTCGTATTGTGCGCCCTGGTGCATGATTTTTTTTATTTTTTATTTTGAATACTCCCTGGTGCACGATATAATAATTTGCCATGATATTATCACCCTCTTTGGTAACATTGCTTATGAGCCAACTTTTATAATTTATTGATAACAATTTTTTTAAACTTTGGAGAACCCAGATGGACCAAGATAGAGTACTTTTATAGTTTTTTTTTTTTTTTTTTTAATATAGTCTAACAAACTTTTCCGTTTAGCAAAATCAGAAATAACTTAATTAGAAGGAAAAATGAAATCACCAAAATGAATAGCACATGATCATAAGCATGAACAAAAGTGTTCCACTCCCATATTTATTATTTCTACTTCGAGTGCCATAAAATGGTCCTATAGATTGACCTCATACATCAATTCCTAGGCTTAACAATAAAGTCACATTTCACAAACATACAACAAAAATTGTGTTCCAATTTTATTGAATTTAGTAATTACTCTGAACGCCTAACTCTAACTCTCACCCATATACATATGCAAGCATATAAACTTAGGTGATAGCAACATGTGAGGCTTGTTCGATTGCAAATTTGCAGAAGAGGCAAGAGTGCCTAGGAATTTAGTAATTAGGGATTTGAATTTACTTCATCATCATTGTTGTTGTTGTTGTTGTTGTTGTTGTTGTTGTTATTATTATTATTATTATTATTATTATTATTATTATTATTATTATTATTATTATATAGTTTGAGTACATAATAATAAAAATTGATAATAATACTCCCTCCGTCTCATTTTATGTGTCTGGCTCGGTTAACGAGGCTTGACTGAAGTTATTTTTAATTTAATTTTTCATAATATTAAGTTTAGTATTAGTGTACAAAATTTATATATTTAGAAACTACACTAAAAGTACTATTAAACACAAAAAAAAAAAAAATTAATTTAAAAATAAATAAATAATACTAAAGAAAATAAACAAAGAAAAAATAGTTAGTTTGACCCATGAATAATAAGTAGGGCAGATAAAATGTAACAGATGGAGTTATAAGTAATAATAATAATTAAAGGTAAAAACGCTAAAGATATATTATAATAATAATAATAATAATAATAATAATAATAATAATAATAATTTTGAATGTTAAAAGCACGAAATGGGGAGAAAAAACTGTTGTTGTAGTAGTAGTAGTGACATGTCTAATTTAAGAAGATATTATATATGCCCCACTCTGATCTATTCTTCTTATTTCTCTGTTGCTTTTTCTATAACAACAAATTGGACAAACTTATAACTACCACAACAGTAACCGTCAAGCATCGCATGCAATGATGCAAAGACGCGTAAATGCTATTTTCAGCGACTTTTTTCAGCGAGGAGATGACAAAAACTAAGTCGCTATAGACTATAGTCCACACTCCACAGGACGGTTTCCATCGTACTCTGGGTCTGGGGGCGCCCGACTTTTTATCCCTATGGATTGGGCATTAATTAATTTCTTACTCTTTTTGTTTCATTCACACCATTGGAATACTTTTGGAATTAAATAACATTCTCGAAAATATGTCTATTTTATTATTTGTGAATACATTTTGTTAATGCAATCATTATTACATCCCCCACAAATAAAAATACATTTTTATATGTTAAGGGTACATTATTTATGTACGTAAGGTACATTTTTTGAAAGTACATTTTTAATATTTTAAGGGTACATTATTTTATATAATGTACCTTTAGTACAAAAATAATGTACTTTTAATATATTAAAAATGTACATAATATTCATGGTTCACACAATTGTATAGACCATGGTCCACACAATAATTTACCTTGTTAATAAGAATGGGATATTCTCATTAGGAATAGTTAATTCAGGGCCCCCAATATTATACTATTCCTAAGTTTGTAGGAAATGAGACATATTAGAGCCGGATCTAGGGGTGTGCAAAGTGCTCAATAGCACAGGGTCTCAATTTTTAAAGGGTCCAATTTTTATTTTTGACTTAACTACTTAATAAAAAAACATTTGCAAATAATCCTGAAACTCTTCTGTTTTTTCCCCAAATAAATGAGCATGCCGCGTGGCAAAAATGTTATGTTTCCCCAACGACACAAATGATGTGCCATGCAGTATACTAGGCAAAATTTCAAAAAATCAACCATGCACAGAAAACTGTATGTACACGAAATTAATATTAATTTTTCAAAATAATTTTGTATCTAAAACAATACAACAAACTAGGATGACTTGTCCCATTTTGTTAGTAAAGTTTCTCTTTGATACGAAGCAAATTTCATATATTCATCATAATACTTCTTATAACCCATAAAATTACTTCCAAAGTGGGAAAGGCCAAGGGCGCCAACAAAATTATTTATTAAAATTAAAAAGAAGACATACAATCAAAATTGGAAAGAAGATCGTGTTGAGTTTGTGTCATATATGGATTAGGAATATGAGTTTGTCTCATCTTAGGAGTGGGAGTGAAACGGGTAGACCCTTTGTACAGAGATTAGATGCCTATAAATATATTGGTTGTATCTAAGGGGTTGTGTCACCATTATCATCATCACTATTAATAAGAGTATTGTTTCACTCCCGTGAATGTAGACATATTGCCGAACCACGTAAATCTTGTCTTCTTTACCCTTTCTGCCATTATTATTGATTTATTATTCTTGTTAAACTCAACAGATCGACATACAGTCGAGCAGAGAAAGAATAACTTCTCTATTGTAATAATATAAGGAGTTCAAACAAACTCTTCCATTACAACAATGAAACACATAAGCCTAAAAAAAAAAAAACATAGGCCAATGAAGGCCTAAACGAAAAATGGTCCTAAAACTCAATCACAAGAGTCTTAGACAACCAAATGAATAAGGGAAACTAATGGCAGCAGCTAGCCCCCAGGCATGCACACCATTTAAGCTGAGGCAGTCCAAAGGCTACTTGGTGTCTTGGCCCAGACATCATTCAACGAAGAAATACATGCAAGGTCAAATTGATATGATCATGTGCCAGAAATCAAGTTGTTTAAGTGTTCCTGCACTCTAGTGGAATCCATTCCAAGTCTAGGTGTAAATGCCTATTCAACACAAAATTAAGAAAAAAAAAATTAGGCTTTCAAAAAAAGAAAAAAAAAATAGCATTTTCATCAACAAACTCATAATCAAGAACAACTAAAATAAATCAACGATGCAATTAACCTGCCAAAACATGCAGGATTAAGCGCACGGGCAACTCATTGGTTAGTTCTAGGGTGATAAATTGTGGGTAAGAATGCATGACGGAGCTCAGCCACTAGCAGTGCTGGAGTTACACCCAATGGCTAAATTATATCATTGACCAGAGTTCACATTGCATGATGAACACTGGTCCAAAATGATATGCAATTTATATGTATACATTTAACATATTATGTGCCTACAGTTAACAAATGATGTGTATACAAGTGCATAATATGTAAATAAATCTAAGGCACATAATATGTTATCTACAAGCACATATTATATGAACTGCAAACACATTATATGTTAACTGCATATTATGTGTCTGCAGATAATATATTATGTACATGTAGTTAATAAATTATGTGCATTCGATTTATTTACAGACGCAAAATTTATTAACTAAAGGCACATAATATGTTAACTGTGGACACATAAATTTGTTACTAACGTCCATAATGTAATGTAGACCTTGATCCACGGTATAACAATTGGCACCCAATGTGGTGGCTCCTTGTGAGCACCAAATTAAACACCGGTCCTTGTATCTAATGGGCCAATGAGTCACCGTGATTTATCTCTTCCACTATCCTGTCAGGCTGGTGTGTGGGGTCCTGAGAGCGAAGAAATTTCGCCTTTCGGTGGGCAAAACATGCATAATCGAGTACTTATAAGTAATTAATAAGAACACTAAAGGTCAATTTAAAAACTTGAAAAATGTTTTTTGGAAAATGATTTCTATAAAATGATTTATTTTCAAAAAAATATTTTAGTTTTCTAGTGTTTGGTTGAATGACAGAAAATTGTCTCTTTTCTATTTCACTGAAAGTTAAGAATTGTATTTTTTTTTTGTTTTGTTAATTTTTTTGAAAATGAATATATTATTTGTTATAGCAACAACAACAATAATAATACTCAATAATAATTATTGAGGCCCGCATGGGTAGCTCAACTGGTCATAGAGGTGAAACTTTGGAAGAATGACCAGGGATCGAGTCTCATTAGCGGTAGTGTGGGAGCAACCTCTTAAAGTGAGGGGGGTTCCTTGTGCGCAGTGAGCGAGCCTGTATACATTCAAAATTTTAGATAACTTTGTATAAAATACTAGTACATTACCTTTTTTTTTTTCAAAACCTTATTTGAAAAGAAGGTAGTTTTATTTTATTTTAGGGTCCGTTTGGAAAGTAGGAAAATGACTTCGGGAAAATGTTTTCTGGAAAATGAGTTATTTTCCAGAAAACATTTTCCTTTCTGGTGTTTGGCTCCACAATGGAAAATTATCTTTTGGTGTTTGGTTCATTTTCCAGAAAATGAACATGAAAATGAACAACATAAAACTTACCAATAAAATTCTGTCCACAATACTCCAATTCACCGCATTAATAACAATAAAATTTACACAACAAGCATAAAATTTACACTGATTTCTGCGAAAACCGGTGAACTGGTGCGAGCAGAAACCAGTGAACTTAGTTTCTGCAGAAACCAGTCCAGTGTACTGGTTTCCGATGGAAAACCAGACAACTGGTTTCCGATCGGAAACCAAGTAACCTACTTGGTTTCCCGTACTGGTTTCCGATCGGAAACCAGTACTTGGTTTCCGATGGCGAAACCAATTCACTGGTGGCATTGGAAATTAAACCGTGAAGATGGAATATGAAAGAGTGTGAAGTCTGGGCCATTTTCCGTTGGAATAGCGTGAAGATGGAAAATGACTTCCCCCAAAAAAGGGGAAGTCATTTTCCGGAATTTTTCCCTCATTTTCCTTTGACTCAACTTCATTTTCCTTTGACCACTCTATTTTCAGTCTTCCCAAACACCAAAAACTCAGAAAATAATTTTCAGAAATCATTTTCCGGGTTTCCAAACAAACCCTTATTTTATTTTTTAATTTGTTGATGCAGCCGCAAGGTGTAAATGTTAAAAAAGAAAGAAGGCAAAGGTATAGCCTTGTTTTCACTCCCAATTTGTAGTATCATAGATTGCAGGATACTAATAACATATTTTTAAATATTTTTTATTAAGAATTTATTTATTTATTTTTTTATTCGTATAGTGGTAAATTTGATAATTATAAATTTGTAATTAGTGCAATTATATTATAAAATTTTACCACATTAATATTACCAAAGTAGCAGTGGATTATATAGAGGACATATCATCAATTTTGTTTTAACATTATCTTAATTATAATAAAGCAATATGGTCTTGTAAAAATTAAATGTTGATATTAATGGTTAAATGTTGGTATTAATTACATGTTGCTATTATAATTAAGATTTAGCAAGTTCCATATGGTCTTGTGAAAATTAAATGTTGATATTAATGGTTAAATATTGGTATTAATTACATGTTTGTATTATAGTTAAGATTTAGCAAGTTTAGCAAACACTTTTAATTATATGAGTGAAAAACATATGATATATAACAGGAAACAAGTGAAGAAAATGTTTAGTGCAATACAACAAAATCTGATACATTACCCTTATAATTACATGGAAATAGTGAATTTTGCAACAAAAACAATAATATACCCATTAAAAATGATGTCAAACCAGATATCAAAGGGAAAACTACTCCTGAAAATTATTTATAAAATATCAAAGGAAAAAGAACACAAAAGTGAATGACAAACCAGATAAGGAAAATAAATGTTAACACTTGAAAATCATTTTTAACTCTAAAAAACAATTGAAATCTTAACTATAATATAGTCATATGGTTTGGTGAGCAATTATTGTTAAAATTATTTTTTTAAATGGTGATGATGATTAATAGTCATTTATATTTATAAATAAGTGTTTGGTCTTTAAAGGTCAATTGTATGTTGCTACATCTAGAGTTAGAAATCTCAAAGGTCTAAAAATTTTGATCCGTGGTGACTCTAAAATTGTAATTCAATTACTATTGTAGTTTACTAAGTTCTTAAAAATTTGTAATATTAAATACTATGTACTAAATTTTTAATATAGTTTAAGATTTGTATTAATCACCCACCTTAAATATAATTTTAATTGTAAATATATTTATGTTCATAATTTTATCATAAGAATTCACATATAATAATTATTAAATAACAAAAATTTTATATATGAATAAACCTCATATAGGGTATATTTTTATAATAGATTTTCCGTGCATCGCACGGGACAAATACTAGTTTCTTTTATTACCCATACCGTAGATTGCGGATACTAAAATAACGTATTTTTAAGTTTTTTTTTTTTTTAATTATGAATGACTTTTAAAAATTATTTTTCGAGTTTTCAAACTGACCTTAAATTTCCTGCTAGCTAGATGAATCAGATGCTTACACAACCCATATATGCAGATGAAAATCTCTGTAGAGTTTATTATACCTTGCAAAGAATGGTATGGTAGATCATGAGATCCACAGTGGAGTTGGTTGCACTTACTACTTCAACGCCTTCTTCTTTGAGAATCTGAAAGATTTTATGCATCTTCAGATTCTTGTTCTCCGACTCACACACTATATTTATCTCCAAAGTTTCACCTGTCTCACTTTCATTCACAGCGATTTCAACTGGTGCTTGTAGACAATCCCTTCTTGCTTTCAGATCATTAACCTTTTTCTCTAGTTGTTTGATGTAGTTAGTGGCTTGATCCAACACCTCGAACGCCGGCGATGTTTTCTGTGACAACATTAAAATTCAAAAAGTTGATCAAAGCAATTTTTTCAATCAACTTTTTGAGAAAGTCATTTTGTATGTAGCTATCAGCTAACAATTAATTTACCAAACATCTATAACCTAGTCAAACTCATTAATCCAATCAGCTAACAACTATTTACCAAACACTCCCTATGTTTATAATAAATATGTTTAGAAAATTTTGAAATTACTAAAACTGTGCGGTCACACAAATCACGGCAAATTTAACTATAAACCATGCATCAAAATACATTCGCACAAATAATGAATTTGATGCATAAAAATAATGAACTTATCTAGATATCTAGATTTACTGACTATCAATTTTTTTTTTAAGTAAAGATGGTGGAGTATGCCAAATAAGTCCAATTATGCTCTACGAAGAAATAACATATTTAACAAATAATGAACCTTATCTACAACAAAAGTAGGCCTAGAACTTTAATCAGTTTAATTGTACATGCATGCTCAAATAATAGTGAATCTTATGCAAATAAATAATGTACTTTATGCATAAAAATAGGTATTGCTCTATGCATGATCGATACAGCTGTGTGGATTATGATCCATATTATAAGCATTGATCAAAGGATACGTAATATTAGTATATACCTGTGAGTTTTCAGCAGTAGAGGTGAGAGAGGCAAGGCGACGATAAAGGTTTTTCATTTGCTCCCGTCGATATTTCTCCTTTAAATGCCGGCCTGGTTTCGGTATGCTACTGTTGGACTGCATGTTTTGTGGTATCAATAATGATTAATGAGAATTGAGAAGCACATATTCTTCCCAATGGATCGGAGATTCATGTGTATATATAGGCATATATGGTCACGTAAGAATACGAATGTTTTTTGACAACTTCAAAATAAAATATCTCCTTAGCTTCCACGTGGGGAATAGATAACGGTTCAAATTTTGTTCAGTGGTACTGACAAAATAAAATCAAAAAGGTATAGTGGACTTTTAATTGGCTAATTTGCATGTGATATAGATGGTCTGAGGTCTCACATAACATTTCCTTAAAATAATATTGTAAATTCATTAAAGAAAATTCATTTTTTGTCCTAAATTTATAGTGGTCTTTTAATTTTTTTTTTATTTTTATTTTTGTTGTGATAAATCAGGTACGGTAATAGGTTGCAGGTGAAAGATGAGGTTTAATCTTAGTCCTTGATCTAGTCAAAATTAACAGCTTAGATTGAAGAAAACTTTAAAAAAAAAAAAACATGATAACATTATGGTAATTTTGCATAAGTTCAAAAGTTAAGTTGTGTATGTTTAAAGCTTAAGGTGCATATATTTAAACCTTAAGGTGCGTCACGGTGAGTAGTTTTATACTTTAAGGTGCATATATTTAAAGGTTAAGGTGCGTATGTTTAAAGGTTAAGGTGCGTCACTTTCTAGTCAATTTAAAACTTAAGGTGCTCAAGTTTTTCAAGTTAAGGTGCGTAGTTTTATAACTTAAGCTGTGTAGTTATATATCTTAAGGTGCATCAGTTTGATACAGTACATGCCTGTTGGCATAAAGCACGTTTTTTTAAAAAATATTCATTAATTTGAGCCGTTGATCTAGATTTAATCAATGGCTCAGATTTCATCCCATCTTTCACCTGGACTTTGGGAGCTCATTCGCGCGCACACGCACACGCACACACACACACACACAAAATTCTCAATTCCCTATCTCAAATTTTCACAATTATTCTTTGTTCTTAGTTTTTCTCTGCAAGTCTAGGACGTTGCTGTCGCACAACAGACGCAAGTGAAGGGGTTGGTTCGGTTTGAACTTATTTTATATTGAGAAATTTGAAATATGCATTGTGGACTTGTTGTTTAGATTTTTAAATTTAAATTATTAGTGAAAATAAAACAAATAATGATGTGTGCAAGAGAATTAGAGAATGTTTGAGTTCTTAAACCAAATCTAAATCCGAGTGAAAATAGAACTATTGCAAACCAAATTGATGTGTAATTTGAAACTGAATGATTTCATTTTTTCAAAACTGAAAAAAAAAAAAAAAAAAACCGAATTTGGAAAAAAAATCAAAACGCCTATTCCTATTATGAGGAACATGTCAAATTTGGTTGAATCTTGTAATTTTGAACAGTTCAAGAATCTAATTGCACTTCTTTTTAATTAGAGGAGGAGAACTGTGAATTGATAGCGATCGTACGACTTAAATTCCTTTATTCATGCTCAAATTAAGATCTTAATTTGAAAAGGATAAAAATACCCTTAATAATTTCATATATCTAAAATGGATTGGTGACCGGTGTGATGAATTTTGCCACTAAAACAATAGTCGTGGATGAAAATTGGTAGGAATTAAACACGTTGACCAAAATAGTCATTTTGCTAATAAAGATAACAATACATGTCTCATAAATAAATAAAAATCCAAAACCAAAGGTAAAATTAAAGAAAAAAAATTCTCATATAATGAAATTAAGAAAATTCTATCAAAGCCCACAGGTTGAAACTAGGGGTGTATTCAATGATGACTTTCATAGAGTTTTAAAGACTTTTATGAACTTTAAAAGATTGGAGGTATTCAATTCAAACTTTTAGAGAGTATTTAAAAGTCAGGCAGTATTCAATCAAGATTTTTAAAAAGTCTTTAAAAGTCGGGTGGTATTCGATTAAGACTTTAAAAGAGTCTTTAAAAGTCATGTAGTATTCAAAAAGTTGTGAACTTTTTGTAGACTTTTTAATTTTAAGATTTTGGTAGACTTTTCCTTCTCAAACATAAATAGTTGAAATCCAACCATCAACCCAAGATTTCCAATTTTCGTTATAACAAATTTGAATGTTTTCTCCCTCTATTTAAACTCTATTTTTTCTCCCTATTTAAACTTTATAAACCTATCTAAATTCAATAAAATCATTTTTTTTCTTCATTATCCTATATTTTCCTTATACCTAAACTCTACCAATTTTTCTCTCTCCTAAACTTTAGAATCTTCATCTAAAAATTCGAAATAATATTATTTTTACTTCATTATTTCTTGTTTATATTGATTTTATTTTTTTCTATGACTTTTTTTATCCCTAACTTTCTCTAATTCTCCCTAAATATATGAACAAAACAAATTTTTCATCGTCAAATTTTAGTATATGTTTCATAATCTACTATCTACTATACTAATAAGAGCCCAAGAGAGTTAGACCTATAATGGGTAGAAAAATTGGCGGTCACAGATTTTAATCAAATGAATGGCTTAGATTGATTAAAAGATTGATCAGATTTGAATTTTACACTAAAATTTCCTAAAATACCCACACACCGTTACTAATTCCGTTAAAATTTTAAGAATTGCCGTTAGTTCACCGTTAACTTACTCATTGATTTCAATAAAAAAAAAAGATCTTAGGTTCGAACCTCATCCCAATCAAAATTGACATAATTAGTACTCTATTTTACTCTTATTAAATTATATAAATAATAATTTAGTAGTTACAACAAAAAATAATACATATGCATTTCTTTAATTTAGAATTATGTGTCCACAATGTCTTTATTCAAAAAAAAAAAATTATTCATTATCAATAAATTAAATAAGATAAATAATTTTATTAGTTATATTGTCTTTATTTTTTTCAATATCAAAATTCTTTATATTCAAATTTATTAATTGATTATATTCGCTACATTATCCTTACAATGTCTTTATTTAGTGAAAAACAAATTATTACTTATCAATAAATTAATTAAAAGAAATATTTTCATTAGTTATATTGTCTTTATTTTTCTCAAATGTAAAAATTTTTACATTCAAATTCATCAATTGATTATATTCACTACATTATCTATTACGAGTATCTTTTTTGTGCACTATTTTTCTAATTAAATATCAAAGTTATAACATAAAATAATGCTATGTATTTATTTACCAAGTATTTTATTAATACCATGAAAAAATTTAAAAAATATAATTAATAAAGCCAACCATATTAACTACTTTGAGAGATTTTGTGACAAAGAGAGTATTCAAATCACACAACAAATTGAAGTGAGAACTACCTCGCAATGTCCTTGCTTGACAATCAGCAGTTAGCGGTTAGCGTTAGCGGATTATACTAGCGGATTTGACCAGCGAATTTATTTAATTATTAACATTGGGTAGAAAAAATGACCTCCAAATTATTAAATCAAATGAATGGTTCATATTGTTCAGGTTTTAATTTTTTTCTTTTAAGATTTTCTAATTTATCCTTAATTATATGATTATCCATTTAACTTTTCCGTTAATTCACCGTTAGTCTAATTCTAATATTAAAGTCTAATATAGAATTCTAACTACACCATTAATCTAATTCTAATATTAAAGTCTTAATAGAACTTAACCACAAATCCTAATGTCAGAATCTCCTCAAACAATATTAGTATATATTTAATATTTTATGCCCTAATTTTTATTTGTTCTCCCTTATGTCCCTATTTGGTTTCAACCATACCTATACAATTATTTTATTGACAATTATAATCAATATTGACTATATTATCATGCATTTGTAAACTTAGAATTACCTATTTAACCCGCACGGGCTTAGCTCAATGGTTTAGTGGGTAGTATTTGGGAGAAGAGACCAAGGTTTGAACCTCGGCGGCGGCAATGCGGGAATTATGTCCAAAGTTGGTAGATTCCTTGTGTGTATCAGCATTTGGCCCTGTCTGCTGAACCATTGAGTCACCGTGATTTACAACTTCCCACAATGCTCTGTCGGGTCGGAGTGTGGGGGGCCATTGGGGTTGGGGACTCAACCTTTGGGAGAAGAATTACCTATTTAAATACGCAAATTCAACCTTCAATTATCTATGCATGAACAATTTCAATATTATCTTGCCTTAATATATTTTAAAGTACTTATTTAAAAAAAAAAAAGCATTGGTCATTATCTCAATCGCGCAATGCGCGTAAAAAACTAGTATTCATATAAATACTTATATATTTTGATTTTTATTCTTTTTATGTTTATATTCGTAATATATATTTTTCCTTAGCAGGTTATTACTACGAATAGCGAATTACTGTTTGCAACAACAATTTGGGGTTGCAAACAGTAGCACATTTTTGTTGTTTGCAGTCTCAAATTGCTATTGCAAATAATAGTTCTTTGCGTGATGCCTAGCAATATATCAAGTATAATTTTATATATATTATTAGTATTAGATTTTTATTTTTTTATTTTATGCAACTTGTAATTATATTTTTAAATATTTTATTTGATCAAGTCTTTTATTATAAATTTTATTGTTCAATATTGTTATGAATTTCTAATGAAATAGTTTTTTTTTTGTTGATATTTATTAATAATATATATATATATATATATATATATATATATATATATATATATATATATATATATATATATATATATATAAAAGTAATTAGCATATAAGTCTCAGCATACTATGGATAAAATTAATAATGTTGAGAATGTTGATGTGGGTGAAAAACTATATAATAAGAAGAATTTTATGATAGATATATTATAAATGTTTTGTAAGAAAATTATAAATGATAAGAATCAAAATCATAGAAAGTTTGTAAGGATGTATTCAATTTAGAATTTCAATGACTTTTTGTAGACTTTTTAAAATAAAAAGTTGATAAAAGTTTACGAATGCTTTTTATATAGACTTTTATAGAGTCTTATAAAGTTTTAAAAATTTTGAAAATCAATCAAAGTTTATTAAAATCTATCATTTTAAAAGTCTTTAAAACTCTACAAAAGTCATGATTGAATACACCCCTCTAAGCAATTTATATCATCCATGGACCAGGGTCCACATAGTATTAAGGACCCTGAATTGAAACAACAAGGTAAGAAATTCATACTCGTAAGGTACATAATTTCATAACACAAAACACAAAAATCACAATACAAGACACATAGCATAGCATTATGGACTCACATGGATTGAAAAGACGCGATACAAAATTCATACTCGTAAGGTACATAATTTCATAACACAAAACACAAAAATCACAATACAAGACACATAGCATAGCATTATGGACTCACATGGATTGAAAAGACGCGATACAAAATTCATACTCGTAAGGTACATAATTTCATTACACAACTACACAAGACATAAAAAATCATAGCACAAGACACATACATATGTTATATATTTACTTAATTTTCAAAATTGATTTAGGTACATAATTTGTGATCATAGACACAAAATTTTACAACACAAGATACATAAATTAATAACATAAGTCACAATTACTAAATTGCTTCAAGTATATAATTCATACTCAAAGTACAAAAGTTCATAACACAAGACACAAAAAGTTATAATACAAAATACAAATACATGAATCAGGATTGATAATGCAGTGTAAATTCTGGTCCATGGTATAACGATTGTTGAAACTGATTCCACTTAATAAAATATCTAGAAACCCTATGAAGACAGGTTAGAGGATTTGATTTGATCTCAACATACAGTCTTCAAGTCCATTTTGTAGAATATTTAGTGGGAAAATTTAAAAAATACAATAAAAATAGAAGGCTGCGACCTGCGGGCAACCTATGACGAAGCCTTTATATATCCGACAGAGTCACGTTTTTAATATTTAATACATACACACATATATATAACATTATTTTATATTAATAATGAGATGTGTTTTTTTTTTTAATTATCTCTTTTGTTTTAAGGTTTCGTCTTTACTGAAAAAAATTTCTGAATTCGTCTCTACTTCTTCACCCCCCCCCCCCCCCCTCCCTCAACCAAATTTCTGGCTCCGTCCCTGGTCACGGTTAAGGTGCTCAAGTTTATCAGTTGAGGTGCGTAGTTTTATAGCTTAAGGTGCATATGTTTAAAGCTTATGGTGCGTCACTTTTCTAGTTTAAGGTGCATCAGTTTAAAACTTAAGGTGCGTAGTTTTATAACTTAAGTTGCGTAGTTATATATCTTAAGGTGCATCAGTTAGATACAGTGCATGCCTGTTGACAGAAAGCACGTTTTTTTTTTTAAATATTCATTGATTTGAGCCGTTGATCTAGATTTAATCAATGGCTCAGATCTCACTCTATCTTTTTCACCGGGGACTTTGGGAGCTCCTTCGCACCTGATCTCTTCCACACACAAAATTCTCAATTCCCTATCACCAATTTCATAATTATTCTTTGTTCTCAGTTTTTCTCTGCAAGTCTGAGACGTTGCGGTCGCATGACAGACGCAGGTGAAGAGGTTGGTTCAGTTTGGACTTATTTTTTATTGAGAAATTTGAAATATGTATTGTGGACTTGTTGTTTAGATTTTTAAATTTAAATTATTAGTGAAAAAAATAATGATGCGTGCAAGAAAATTAGAGAATGTTTGAGTTCCTAAACCAAATCTAAATCCGAGGGAAAATCGAACTATTGCAAACCAAATTGATCTGTAATTTGAAACTGAATGATTTCATTTTTTCAAAATTGAAAAAAAAAAAAAAAAAAAAAAAAAAGGTTGAATTTGGAAAAAAAAAAAAAATCAAAACGCATGTTCCTATTACGAGAACATGTCAAATTTGGTTGAATCGTGTAATTTTGAACCGTTCAAGAATCTAATTGCACTTTTTTTAATTGGATGGTACAATTACATTTTTAAGTGTAATGCAATGACTAATTTCTAACCCTTTTTTTTCTTCTTCTTCTTCAAAAAAAAATGCACTCAACCCATGTCGGTCTGCTTTTTAGTTGAACAAAGTTGAAGTGCGTTGAACAAAGTCAATCGTCCTACTGTTTCGGTCACGGCTTCGCCGAACAACAATATGAAAGTTGGAAAATACATTCCGGGCTGAAAAGTTTAAAAGTGTGGTTTAGTACTCACCAATTATCGGATTCAAAATTCTGAACAAGAGAACATATCAACTTAACAAAAAATGCAATTAAGTACCTAGACTCAGCCTCAGCCTCACTTAGACATATATCATAATTTACCTTTTCTTAAAATTCTATGAACAAGGATGAGGGTCCTAACATTTTACAAGACGTTTGGTTGGAAGGAAGGAATTAAGAGAGGAAAAGAATTGTAATTTCGTAAGAAAATGATAAAGTGTGAATTTATATAACATTGTTTGGTAGGTAGGAACATAATGATTGGGTATTAAAAGGGAAGAAGTGCATAAAGACTTAAATGCCCTTGTATAATAATACGAGTAATTTAAGAGCAAATAGCAATTTTGGTCCCATGAAGATTAGCAAAATGACACTTTTGTTCCACATGTTTAATTTCTACAAAATTTCATCCACGACTATTGTTTTAGTGCTAAAATTCATCATGCCGGTCACTCACTCGTTTAAGACATGGCGAATTCCAAAATTTAAGCTATAAGATCGATCCCAATTCGTAGTTCTCCTCCTCATCCCACCTTAATTAGAGGAGGAGAACTTTGAATTGAAAGCGATCGTACGGCTTAAATTCTTTTATTCATGCTCAAATTGGGATCTTAATTTGAAAAAGACAAAAATATCCTTAATAATATCATATTTTGGCATATCTAAAATGGATTGGTGACCGGTGTGATGAATTTTGGCACTAAAACAATAGTCGTGGATGAAACTCGGTACTAAAACAATAGTCGTGGATGAAAATTGGTAGGAATTAAACATGTGGACCAAAACGATCATTTTGCTAATAAAGATAACAATATATGTCTCATAAATAAATAAAAATCCAAAACCAAAGGTAAAAGAAAAAAAAAAATCTCATATATTGAAATTAAGAAAATTCTATAAAAGCCCACAGTTTGAAACTAAGCAATTTATATCATGCATGAACAAGGGTCCACATAGTATTATACACCTTGAATTGAAACAACAAGGTACGGAATTCATACTCGTAAGATACATAATTTCATAATGCAAAACACAAAAATCGCAATACAAGACACATAGCATAGCATTATGGACTCATATGGATTGAAAAGACGCGGTACAAAATTTATACTCGTAAGGTACATAATTTCATAACACAACTACACAAGATAGAAAAAATCATAACACAAGACACATTATATATTTACATATTTTTCAAATTTGATTTAGGTACATAATTTGTGATCTCATAGGCACAAAATTTCACAATACAAGACACAGAAACTAATAACATAAGACACAATTATAAATTTGCTCCAAGTTCATGCATAATTCATACTCATAAGGTACAAAAACTTCATAACACAAAACACAAAAAGTCATAATTAACACAAAATATAAACACATGAATCAGGATTCATAATACAGTATAAATTCTGGTCCATGGTATAACGATTGTTGAAATTGATTCCTCTTAATAAAATATCTAGAAACCCTATTAAGACAGGTTAGAGGATTGGATTTGATCTTAACATACAGTCTTCAAGTCCATTTTGTAGAATATTTAGTGGGAAAATTTGAAAAGTATAATTAATACAATAAAAATAGAAGGCTGCGGCCTGCGGGCAACCTATGACGAAGCCTTTATATATCCGACATGGTGAGGACTGAGGAGCAGCACGTGTCTGCTTCTTACTTACTAGACAAGAAGAGTGGACCACCAACAATTGAATAAGGTCACCAACGTAACTGTCCAAAATCCTTATCCAATTAGTATACTACATCTTTAATTCATGATAAGTTAGTAATTTATAAATAGAAAGTGAATTTAAATAGTTATAATTGTAATGTCAAAACTCAAAAGGCACATATCTTTTTTAATTCACAAATTACATAAGAGATATAAACCGCATTAAGAATGCCTTGTGTGATAAGCTAGACTAAGAAGTAATATAATTTGTAAAAATTGAATTTGTAACCATCATATACGAGAATTGTGTTCAATATATTTGACCACCTTTTTCGAGGCGTTAGAAGGCATTTTCATTTTTCAAGTGGAGAGAGGGATGATGCTCAACATGAGTCTTGAGATATTTCAAGAGTTATATATACCATGGATCAGGGTTTATCTTGCAAGATGGATCCGAATATAAATTATGTAATTTATATACTGAATGTTTATAATTTACATACTTAATGTTCACAATTTACCTTTTAAAAAAAGGTGAAAATTTAATATGTTAATTGTGTATTTTGAATCTTGGTCCATCTTACGATTAACTGAATAATTTGCAACCCGCATTAACATTATGGAGTGACCCAGATTGTCAGCAACGTGAGTGAGACAATGGTATACAATTTGAAGTCAAAAGTTCAACGTCGACATTACTCGTGACTTTGTAGGTTTAACAACCTTTTTTCGGCGCCCACAAAACCCAACAAAACCGATTACTCTTTCACCTTATTTTCAACTTTTATTGTCCCAAAAAAGTAATTAATTGTTATGCGACGGATCTAGCTCTACTTGGTAAGGTGGACTCAGGTCCAAAATGATATAGTTTTTCAGATAAATTATGCTATGTATTCATGTGGATCATATATCGTGCACACGGATGCAAAAACATCGTCGTTTTATTTAAATAAAAAAAAAATCATTTTCGATTGTCTTTAGTTACGTAAACATATATATGTTCATAATTTTATAATTTCACATTCTGAATTTATAGTTATGAAATTATGGATGTGTATTTCTGCAATTTTGGATTTATAGTTATAAAGTTATGGATGTGTAATTATGCATGCAATTCTGAATGTATAGTTATAAAGTTATAATTTCACATTTTGAATGTATAGTTATGAAGTTATGGATGTGTAGTTATGCATGCAATTCTGAATGTATAGTTATAAAGTTATGGATGTGTAGTTATGCAATTCTGAATGTATAGTTATGAAGTTATGGATGTGTAGTTATGCAATTGTGAATTTTTTTATTTTAAGTCGGACGTCAAAACGACGTCATTTTTGCAACCGTGTGCACCATGCAGGTTGCACAGCATAACGCTCCAGCTTTACACGTCCGGAATAATGGTATAGTTAGTGGCACTGTTTTCTCATTTAAATATATATATATATATATATATATATATATATATATATATATATATATATATATATATATATATATATATTTGTGAATATAGAGTTCAAAAATTGTGAATATAGAGTTCTGTAATTGTGAATGTAGAGTTTTTTAATTGTGAATATAGAGTTATGAAATTATGAATATAGAGTTTTATAATTGTGAATATAGAGTTTTGTAATTGTAAATATTGAGTTCAAAACTTGTGAATATAGAGTTCAAAAATTGTGAATATAGAGTTCCACAATTGTGAATATTGAGTTCTATAATTTTGTATATTGAGATCTAAAATTGTGAATATTCAGTTCTATAATTGTGAATCTAGAGTTCTAAAATTGTGAATATAGAGGAACGGATTCTGAAGACAAACGGCAAATAAGCAATTTTTTTTTTTTAAATTCAGACGGCGTCGTTTTGAACCCAGGTCTACAACATAAATACTTGGAGATATTTTGTTCGAAATATACAATAATATTGAAAAGTGTTGACATCAAGAATATATGAGAGAGAGTAGAAGTTTTTTTTTATTACAATGAAAGAGGGATACCCATACAACCTATGCCTACATCGAGGCTCGAAACTTAGACCTCTCACATAGGGGAGCAATCCAATACCAGTGGACCACAAGCCACTAGTAGAGAGAGTAGAAGTTAAGAATATAAAATGTGACTACACCCATTTTTTTTATTTTCTTTTTAGCATGCTAATAAATGTCAGGGCACAATTGTTTGAATTGATTGGAAATATGACTAATTTTAATGGCCCACCGTGAGATATTTTCTGTAATGTCATTTCATGCATGTGACAAATAGGAGGGAGTTGAAAAGTGATCAATCATTATTGTGCGGACTTTGGTCTTTATATAGTGTAAAATAATGTATCTTTTTAGTACAAAAATGATGTATATTTAGTAGAAAAATAATGTATATTATATTCAAGGGATGTACATTTTTTTGTACTGAGTGTATATTATATTATATAATCTATATTTAGTATAAAAATAATGTACATTTAGTATATTAAAAATGTACTTTTTGTTATCGTCTATATAACACTGTGTGGACCATGGTCACAGAATAATTTGCCGTATATCAATCATTATTGTATGTACTCAAAACCATTTTCTCGCTGCCAACAAAACAACTTAGTATAATACCTCAACCATTGGACTTGGTGATCAAAGTTCATAAATTGGTTTACTATTGTTATTTGTAGGTTGACCTGAAATGAAAATGAGAAGAGTGCAGTAAAAAAAAATTAAATCATTTTTGAATCATTATAAAAATCTCTATCTCTACACTTTTACTTTTCTGTATTTCTACATACTTTCATTTTTTTTTTTCCAAACACTTTCAGCAATATTGATCATAGTTTAACTAAAAACAATCTAAACATGTATATGTTAATAATTTCTTAAAACTTTAAAACGAGATAAACACTTCAACTGCGGCATGCTTTGCAAACTCTAATTTCTCAAAAAATTAATTAATTGATATTTTAACATAAACATATTGTTAAGAGATTAACTCACAAAATCTCTTACAACAATTAACTACGGAGTATTTTTTTTTTTTTTTTAACTTTTAAAACTTATTCAATCCCTCTAATTTTTTTGGCAAATTATGATCCACACAGTGTTACGTGGACCATAACAAAAAGTACATTTTTAATATACTAAATGTACATTATTTTTGAATACACACCAATATGTCTTCTTCCGCCTTTTGAACAGGCATCGTCGCATTTCCTTACTCTAAATCTAGGTTTCGTCTTCTAGATTTGCTTATTTCCGTTGTCAACAACTAAATTTTTTCCCTCTCAAAAACATTTCTTCAAGTTTTTCTGAGGAAATAGGTGTTGAAGGCCGGAGAAAACCGGGGGAATCAAATAAACCAATATTCATTGATAACTAATTATGTTACCAAACATGATCATAACATGTTTATAGATCATATTTTCCACATCATTTTAGTTTTTATGATGACTTGTCCCATTTTGTTAGTAAAGTTTCTCTTTGATACGAAGCAAATTTCATATATTCATTGCCATAATACTTTTTATAACCCATAAAAATCACTTCCAAAGTAAAAAAGGCCAAGGGTGCCAACAAAATTATTTATTAAAATTGAAAAAAAGACATACAATCATGTCGAGCAGAGAAAAATGACAAACATAGGGCAATCAGGCCAAGGAGTTCAAACAAACTCTTCCATTACAACAATGACAAACATAAGCATATAAAAAAAACATAGGGCAATGAAGGCCTAAATGAAAAATGGCCCTAAAACTTGATCACAAGTCTTAGACAACCAAATGGACACTCGATTATTCAACATTTCAACGAAGAAATACATGCAAGGTCAAATTGATATGATCATGTGCTAGAAATCAAGTTGTTTAAGCGTTCTTGCACTCTAGTGGAATCCATTCCAAGTCTAGGTGTAAATGCCTATTCAACACAAAATTAAGAAAAAAAAAATTACCATTTCCATCAACAAACTCATAATCAATAAAAACTGAACATAAATCAACGATGCAACCCGCCAAAACATGCATGATCGAGCTCACGGGCAGCTCACCTGTTAGTTCTTGGGTGATAGATTTTGATAAGAATACATGACCGAGCTCAACCACCAACAGTTTGGGAATTACCTCAATGGGCAAATTATATCCTGCTAGCTAGATGAATCAGATGCTTACACAACCCATATATGCAGATGAAAATCCCTGTAGAGTTTATTATACCTTGCAAAGAATGGTATGGTAGATCTTGAGATCCACAGTGGATTTGGTTGCACTTACTACTTCAACGCCTTCTTCTTTGAGAATCTGAAAGATTTTATGCATCTCCACCTTCTTGTTCTCCGACTCACACACTATATTTATCTCCAAAGTTTCACCTGTCTCACTTTCATTCACAGCGATTTCAACTGGTACTTGTAGACAATCCCTTCTTGCTTTCAGATCATTAACGTTTTCCTCTAGTTGTTTGATGTAGTTAGTGGCTTGATCCAACACCTCGAATGTCGGCGGTGTTTTCTGTGACAACATTAAAATTTAAAAAGCTGATCAAAGTAGTTTTTTCAATCAACTTTTTGAGATTGTATATAGTTATCATATAACAGTTAATTTACCAAACATCAATCACCTAGTCAAACACACTAACCCAATCAACTAATAACTATTTAACAAACATCCCTTGTGTTTATAATAAATGCTTTTAGAAATTTTTGAAATTACTAAAACAATGCGGTCACACAAATCACGGCAAATTTTACTATAAGCCATGCATCAAAATACATTCGCACAAATAGTGAATTTGATGCATAAAAATAATTAATGAACTAATTAGATATACTGACTATCAGATTTCGAAGTAAAGATGGTGGATTGTACCAAATAAGTCCAATTATACTCTACAAAGAAATAAAATATTCAACAAATAATGAACCTTATATACAGCGCAGAAGTGAGCCTAGAACTTTAATCAATTTGTATATGCTCAAATAATAGTACATTCAAACTGTTTTCATTTTGTTTTGTACGCTTTCAAATAATAAACATTACGTATAAAAATAATGTACTTTATGCAAAAAAAACAATATATTATTCTATGCATGACGATACAGCTATGTGGATTATGATCCATCTTATAAGCATTGATCAAAGGATACGTAATATTAATATTAATACCAGAGAATTTTGAGCAGTAGAGGTGAGAGAGGCGAGGCGACGATAAAGGCTTTTCATTTGCTCCCGCCGATATTTCTCCTTTAAATGCCGACCTGGTTTCGGTATGCTACTGTTGGACTGCATGTTTTGGTGTCAATAAATATGGATCGGAGATGTGTATATATAGGCATGGTCACGTGAGAATACGAATGTTTTTTGACAACTTGAAAATAAAATACTCCGTATCTCCTTAGCTTAGCTTCCACGTGGAGAATAATGTGTTCAAATATTGTCCAGTGGTACTGACAAAATAAAATCAAAAAGTTCAGCGACGAGTTGACAAAAACTGGATCGTTGATAATTTGCATGTGATATAGATGGTCTGAGGTCTCACATAAGATTTCCTTAAAATAATATTGTACATAAATTCATCAAAGAAAATTCCTTTTTTGGTGATAAATTTATAGTGCACTTTTAGTCTTTCTCTTTTAGAACATATATATATATATATATATATATATATATATATATATATAAAGAATCACGTGTAGTAATAAGTTACAGGTAAAAGATGAGGTTTAATCTCAAACCTTTAATTTAGTCAAAATCAACAGCTCATATTGAATAAATTTTTTTTTTTAAAAAAACACAATAACATTGAAAATCGAACTATTGCAAACCAAATTGATGTGTAATTTGAAACTGAATGATTTCATTTTTTCAAAACTGAAAAAAAAAAATCAAAACGCATATTCCTATTATAAGGAACATGTGAAATTTGATCGAATTGTATAATTTTGAATGGTTTAAGAATTTAATTGCACTTTTTTGAATGGGATGATAAAATTACATTTTTAAGTGTAATTCAATGACTACTTTCTAACCTTTTTCCTTAATGAATGCACATAGTTTTAGAATTGCCTTTGTAATAAATGCACTCAATCCATGTCGGTATGCTTTTTAGTTGAAGTGTGTTGAACAAAGTCAATCGTCCTACTTTTCGGTCACGGCTTCGCTACTCAAAATATGAAAGTTGGAAAATACATTCCGGGCGTAGCTAATCAAAAGTCTAAGTTTGGTTTAGTACTCAGCAATTATCGGATTCAAATTCTTAACAAGAGAACATATCAACTTAACAAAAAATGCAAGTACCTAGACACAGCCTCAGCCTCGCTGAGACATATATCACAATTTACATTTTCTTAAAATTCTAAGAACAAAGATGAGAGTCTTAATATTTTACAAGATATTTGGTTGGAGGGAATGAATTAGGGGAGGAAAAGTGATGGATATATTATGATTGAAGCAAATCGACCCGAAAAAACGGAGCAAAGAAGTATAGAATAGACCGGGGCCCCGAGGTTGAGCCCTGTGCTCGGCCCAAGGCACCTCAGCCATATGAGCTCGGCCACAGGAGGTCGGCCATATGAGCTCAGCTATGTGAGCTCGGCCCTATGAGCTCGACCATGGTGAGCTCAGCCACGGTGAGCTCGTCCATGTTGAGCTCAGCACGGCTGACTTGCGGACCCGGTCTCGGTCCGGGTGTTAGAATAATTATACTTTTATAATAAGATAATGTACTTTATAAGTTAGAATAATGTATATTATACTTTACAATAAGATACATTATAAGTTATAAAATTATATGATGCATGCAGTAAGTCGCGTAAAAAAAAAAAATTACGCGAAATGATGTTTTTTTTAAACCGTGGACCCATAGTCCACGCAATCAATATTGAATTTCATGCTTTGATCTCGGCTCCTCTCTCCACTCGAAAAACGCGAGAGAGAGAGAGAGAGACATGAAAGTCCTTTCTAGTACGTTACACCAGTATAAAGGGAAACATTTTCTTGACACAAAAAGTTCTTTTATATTACACCACTATAAATCACCACATTTTCATTCATATTGAGTACCATTATTGGTTATTGTGGGCTGCCAAACTTAAATTCTTAAGAATTAAAATTTCACATGTATGTGTGAACTGTTTGAACCATTCTTAGAAAATTGAAGCACATTGTTAATGAGTTGTTATATCACGGACCAGGGTCCCCCTTGCAAGGTTGATTTTGGTCCTAAATGATGCATAAATTGTATAATTTTAGTATTAAAATTGTGAACTTTCACTATTGGAAATTGTGAAATTTCCGACCACCTGAAAATGACCTTAAATCAAGTCGAAAGTCTTGTTCCGATCACTTTTGGTATCTGGAAAAACTTTTATTGCTATTTTCGATCACTTTTTGCTTTCGACTTGATATAAGATTACTTTCAGGTGGTCGAAAATTTCATAATTTCCAGCAGTGTTTTAGAATATAAATTTTGTTTCTAAGTCGAAACACATAACAACGTGAATACAATACAGGGTTATCAAATCCGAATATGTTAATATTGTGTGACTGCAGTATTTGAAAGGAGTTTGTGAATACAAAACAAGGTAATCAATTATATATATGTTAAAATTGTGTGTTCGTAGCATACAAATTGTGAATTTTTAAAAGGTAATTGTGAACATGTAGTATGTAAATTGTTAATATTTTGACAGTCAAAGTACATGTGACGTACCTGTACTATAGTGCTTTGTTCAATTTAGTCCTTCTACCTTAACTTTGTTCAATTTAGTCCATGTACTTAAAAAAAGTGAAACAATTACGGACAATAGCTGATATTTATGTATTTATTTTAGACATATTAATGTAATATATTTGTGGTAAAAATAATTACTTTTAAATAATTTTAAAATAATATATGAGTTGACATGTAAGTATGATGATGTGACATATATGATGTCAACACCAAATCAATTATTGTCCTTAACTGTTTCACTTTATAAAGTACATGGACTAAATTGAACAAAATTAATGTAGAAAGACTAAATTGAACAAAACACTATAGTATAAGGACCTTATAGATACTTTCACCCATTTTGACCCAAGATGGACCCGTGTACACAGAATAATTTGCGATTGTTAAGATGGCCAACCAGAATTTGTTTTCGGCCCAACATTATTTACATCAGGCTATTATTCAATCGTTATGCTGTGCATCCGTATGCACCATGCATGGTGCATACGGATGCCAAAACGACGTCATTTTGTTAAAAAACGCGCGTCTCCCTTTTAAAAAAAATTCAGGTTCGATTCCCAGCAACAACATTATATTGTTCATTCATTATGGAATTATAGTTCATTGATTATGGAATTATAGTTCATCGATTATGGAATTGTAGTTCATCGATTCTGAAATTTTAGTTTATAGATTATGGAATTTTAGTTCATTCATTCTGGAATTTTTAGTTCATAGATTAGATTATGGAATTATAGTTCATCGATTATGGAATTTTAGTTCATATGTTGTTGCTGGGAATCAAACCTGATTTTTTTTTTTTAAGGGGAGACGCGCGTTTTATTAAAACGACGTCGTTTTGGCATCTGTATGTACCATGCACGGTGCATACGGATGCACAGCATAATTTGCCGCTATTATTACACCACTTACCACTACTACAGTACATAGTTACTACGGTGATTATTTTTTTACATATATACGAAAATTTTCGAAGTGTCGTATAAGAACTGACGTTGTTACGGTGATTTTTAGGAACTAACCCCGTGTATGTTCCTACATTGTTTCCTTTCTGCTAGTTTGTTCTATTGCTATCTTTTCTTACTGTCTCTTTATTCCTTCTCTACCTTAGTTGTCTTTGATGTTATCATGATTACATAATCAAAAGTCTCACTGATTGCTACTTACTGTTTCATAAATTTAGGAATTCCTTGTCAAATTGTCTTTGATTAATACTTTGTTGGAAAAATAGCATGAAAATGGTATTTTAAGTGATTATTTTGTAATACAAAGATTAGCGGGGGTTTGCTTTCGATTTAGGTCGGGTCAAAGTGAATTCGCGTTTTTCGTAGTAAGAAAAAGAAATTGATATATTGTACGTTCAAAACGGATAATGGATAAATGAGAAATTTGTTCTGAAACTAGATCCATTAGTTGGAAAATGAAGGTGGAAAGTCTTGTATGAGGCTTTTGTCTCACATTGGTTTGGGAAGTGGGTTTGCACCATTATTTATACAAGAGCCTTTCTAAGATATATTGACTTGTATAGCATAGAGGTTCTCTCTCGCGCCCACAAGGGTGGGGTCCAAATCAAATTCCAAAATGAGCTTGAGAAGGCTTAAGTTGTGTACGCTGGCACCTGCAAGCACGGATGTCGGTGTACTGTTTGGAGGATTAATTCACATGTTACGGAATTAATTTTATATTAATTCCAATTTTAAATTTTAGAATTAATGTCCAAATTAAATGATCAGTTTTAATTTGAAGGTTACAAGGCTGGTTTTATATATATATCAGTTTTTAATGCCATGTTCTAGAATTAATCTCTAAGTTAAATGATGATCAATTTTGAACATTACAAGACTGGTTTTATATCAGTTTTTAATGCCATGTCGAATGCTATTAAATTCCCCAATTCCTATATAAGTTCTTGGTTGAGCAGGTGAGGTGATTTTATAACAACGAAAATCAGAATTTTCTCTCTTAAAACTCTGCTCCTCCTCTTCTTTTTTTTTGGACCAATTAAGTACATGAACTTTAAAAATCTTAACCAATTTGGTCATCTGTTTGTTTGGCCGTTAGTCAATCGTTAACTTGGGGGACCAAATTGGTAAGTCACTATAGTCAAATGACCATTTTGGTAATTAACTTTAAAGGTAGGCAATTCGGTTCAGTTTTCTCGAGCCGAACCATACTGAACTAGTTAGATTCAGTAATATACCGAACAACCGAATGGTAATAGATTCTTGTATAACGAACGGTTCGGTAAAAACTCGAACCGAACTGAATTGTTCGGTAAAAATCGAATCGAATACCGTTTGAATTTTATATTGCTATTTTGTTATATATTAGACTTTGGATATGGACTATGTAAACACCATCACACATAATATAGAACTTTTGATAACAAACCATAAAGAAAATGAAATAAAACATTTACGAGAGATACCCGTGAGAATATGAGCTGAACGGCAGAGCAAGCAACAAGGGACTTAGATTTAGTTTTTATTTATTTATTTATTTATTTATTTATTTATTTATTTATTATTATTATTATTATTATTATTATTATTATTATTATTATTATTATTATTATTATTATTATTATTATTATATTTTTTAAAAAAAAAATCAAACGGTATTCGGTTCAGTTAAATTTTTTATTGAACAATTCGGATCGGTTTTTTATCGAACCGTTCAGTATAGAAGAATCCAATACTGTTCGGTTATTCGGTATATTATCGCACCAAACTAGTTCGGTTCGGTTCAAGAAAACTAAACCGAATTGCCCACCCCTAAAGTTAATTACCAAAATGGTCCCTTGACTATAACGAAATTACAGATTTGGTCCCAAGTTAACGGTTGACTAACGGTCAAACAAACGGAGGACCAAATTCGTTAAGATTTTTAAAGTTGAGGGACTTAATTGGTTAAAAAAATAGTCAAGGACCAAATTGGTAATTTCGTTATAGTCAAGGGACCATTTCGATAATTAACTCTTACTAAATTGTCCTTAAGTTTGGGCGAGAAAATAAAATAGGAGGATTTTGTTTATACATATATAGTAAGGAAAATTTTATTTTTCCTCCCAAACTTAAGGACAATTTAGCAATATCAATATTATGAATTAATTAGGAATAAGATTAATTCGGATATTAATATAATGACTTGATTAGGAATATCAGTATAATGAATTGATTATGATAATACCTTAAATAAATAAATACATTTTTCTTTTGAAAAATCTTATAAATTTATAATTCTTATTTTTTTCACCTATAAATACAATGAGTTGATTATAGTCTTATAAATTTATAATCCTTCATTTTACATTGCATCCCTCTTTTTCCTTGCAGGTGACTCTCTCATCACCGATTTATCAATTTAATCATTGTGGTTCAATAGCGGCTCAAACTAATATGCATATTTCACAAAACTCACGCACCTTAAGCACAAAAACACATGCATCTTAAGTTTCAACAACTACTCACATTAAGCACAAACTCACGCACCTTAAGCACAAGACTCACGCACCTTAAGCACAAGACTCACACACCTTAAGTTTCAGCCACTACTCACATTAAGTACACACCCACGCACCTTAAGCACAAGCCTCACACACCTTAAGTTCAAAACCCACGCACATTACTCACCGCACAACCGCACGGGAAACATGCATCCGCACTAGAACTTCAGGTGCGGGGAAGGTTCCCGTGCGGTTGTGCGAAGGACGCACCTTAAGCATCAGGTGTGGGGAAGGTTCCCGTGAGGTTGTGTGAAGGACGCACCATAAGCATTAAAATGGCGCACCTTAAGTACACAAACAAATCACGCACCTTAAGCACACAGACAAAGCACTTTAAGAGCACAAACCGTGCACCTTAAGTAGACAACTCACGCACCTTAAGAACATAAACAACGCACCTAAGGTTTTAAAATGGCTTACCTTAAGTTTCACACAACTAACGCACCCTAAACATACAAATCATGCACCTTAAGAAGGAAAACAATGCACCTTAAGAAGGAAAACCACGCACCTTAGGTTTGAACAACTACTCACATTAAGCACAAAACCCAAACCCACGCACCTTAATCACAAAACCCACGCACCTTAAGCACAAAATCCACTCACCTTAAGCACAAAACTCACACACCGTAAGTTTCAACAACTACTCACATTAAGCACACAACTCATACACCTTAAGCACAAACCTCACGCACCTTAAGCACAAAACTCACGCACCTTAAGCACAAAACCCAAGCATCTTAAATTTGACCTAGACGCAAAAATTACCAAATTGTCACCGCATTTTTTAAAAAAATTTTGGTAATCGTGGACGTTGATTTAAGTAAGATCAATGGCTCAGATTTAACCGCACAACTGCACTTGGGCGCACCAACCACACCAGAACCTAATTATATATATATATATATATATATATATATATATATATATATATGTGTGTGTGTGTGTGTGTGTGTGTGTGTGTGTGTGTGTGTGTGTGTGTAATAGAGATCAAATGCGGAGGAGGTGTCCAAGTGAAACATGCGGGTGAATGTTAGCCATTGATCTTGTCAAAATTAACTTTCAGGATGAACACGGATTAAAAAAAAAAATGCAGTGATAATTTAATCATTTTGCATATTGTTGCAACTTAAGGTGCTACTGCTGGAAATCAGCAGATTTCCGACCACCTAAAAGTGGTCGGAAATGGCCTTAATTAGGTCGGAAACGCTTGTTCCGACCTCTTTTCCGACCAAATTGGGTATCCGGAAAAATCCCCCTCGCTATATCCGACCACCGGAGAAGTGCTCGTAAATAACGACCACTTTTCTAAGACCGTCGGAAAAAATGACCAAGAGGATAGTCGGGCGGGTCCAGATTTTCCGACCACCGGCGGTCGGAAATTTCGACCACTATGGTGGTCGGAAAACTGGACGTAGTCAATAAAAAAAATTCATTTCACTACAGGTTCCCTCTGTAGTGAAATGAATATATATATATATATATATATATATATATATATATATATATATATATATATATATATATATATATATATATATATATATATATATATATATATATATTGTGGCAAGTTGGTAAGATATTTGCTGAAAAACATAGACATTTCATACACTTGAAAAGAATCCATTCATGAATATACAGTTGAAAATTTAACACAAGCATTGTTGAGGTGTAGAAGGGTTTTTCATCAGCTGCAAATTACACAAATACAAATGAAATTTTGGTCATGCAGACAGAGACCTCAGAAAAATACTGGAGAAGCATCATCTAAACACTGTTCTTCACTTCTTATAAAGAATATCTAATAGCATCATCAGTTAACACGTTGGACATACTGATATAAGGGCAATAATAGCTTTCCCAGCAGCATCAGTAGATGTATCACCTTCAACCTGCAGAAGACATCGCCTGAAATCCCTACACCTGCACATCAATAGAAGCTCAATAAATACATAGATCATAGCAATGGAATATAATAAGCATTGATAAGAACAAGTATTACTATGGAAAACAAGTGACCAATAATTACTTGTTCAAAAACTCAAGACCACTAGCAGTCCTGGACTCTAAACCCAGCAATTCAATTAGTCCTTCCCATTACTACAAGAAAAGTTGAAGAACATGGCAGTTAGATGCAGTCAAAGAAAGATATGAACTTGCAATATATAGGCGTTATATACAAAGACATCAAATTTTCTTCATTATCAAAGTTAACTTTGCTTGGAGATGTATAAGCACAAAAATATTAAATTACACTATAACTACCTTGAAACCTTCATCAGAGATAGACTTTCCAACAAAATCAAATAATTGCTTCACAATTCTGTTTAAACGAACTTTATCACGAGCTTGCTGGACCTGAAGCCAGAAAACTACAGAGCCTTTCTTTCCATGTTTCCCGTGGTGGACTCCATCAATCTGTGTTGTGGGATAACACATTTCAATTATGAAATTAAACTATTAAAGCACATACACAAGTTTAGTTAGTATTTGCAAGTATGTAATAAATTTAAGGTGAATATCTAAAAACTGATCAACAAACTCAGACATCACTAATCAATTTGACCATGACATACCCTCATAATGTTTGAAGAGACAGTGTTAAGTTCATACAGACGATAGATGTCCATGCTCTGCAATAGAAGACAACTCAAATTATATATCTTTCAAAGACATGCACACTCCAGTACAAAATTCATCTATCTCTAAATTATGTTTTTCTTATTGGGGATAGGGCTAAACCTGTATGCAAAAGAGGTGTGAGAAAAGAAAGAACTCAATGTTGGACCTTCAGTAGAACTTGGTGCTGCTGTACAGGTTGTTTGTACAATAGATTTTCCAACAAGCTGATTCCAAGCTTCATACGTGATGTTAGATAAATTGGTGCAATCTGTAATTATGTCAAGGTATTTAGGAAAAGACACAGTACTGTCAATAACATAACCAAAAGCTTTAAAACAGTTAGAGAAAATGCGTTAGTTGATAGAGAAAATAAGTGATGAACAATACTTATATAGGGGGAAAAACATATTACAAAATTTTGGAAGTGGATTATGAGTCTAACTGTCTAGTGCATATATCATGACTATCAAGATAATTGAGATGCATCATAGGTCCAACAATATTACATGACACCACAAATAGCAAGTTCTTTAGTCCTCAGAGACAAGAAAATATAGTCCTCAGAGCCTTGTGTGCATATTCCACATAATTTTCATGGAAAAGCTTAAAGTATATGAAATTTAAATTTCTCCTCTTCCTTAAGCTATGAAAATTATGAATCTAGGCTCGGTATCATGTCCTTTAATATGTAATTGCAAAAAAATAGAAAAACAACAAAATGGAGCAGAAATCAGAGGGAGTATTATATATTTCTTAATATCTAAACCTACAAATCCATCTATATTTACTCAGAAATGTCAAAGCAAAAAAGCAGGAAAAAAAAGGAAAATGTAGTTAAAATAAGATTTCTAAGCCTTAAACCCTAAACAGAGACTAAATTTAGTAGACTTAATATATAGCATTAAAATGCAATTACCTTTTGGTTGAGGATGCGAATACTCCGTAACTTTAGCTTGAAATGACTCCGTTGATGACTCGGTTGAGGTGCGAATCAGTTGAGGATGGAGACTCCATAACTTTAGCTTGAGGTGTGACTCAGTTGAGGATGGCGATGATACTCCTCAACCTGGAAAAAACCAGCTATATATATCAGCAAACCGATATTCATTCGAGTTTTCACTTTCCTTTTATCTCTCCAATTCTCATAGGAGACAAATATATAAGATTTAAACATTTTACCTACTCAGGAGGGATACAACATTGTCCATCAGGTTTTGCAGTTTGGGTAGCAAGACGGGCCATAAGCATATTTCCAGCAATACCGGCACTTGCAGTGCATCCTGTTATCTCAACAATTTCCTTCCTGATCAGTCTGACAAATGCTTGAATGTCATCCACCCCTGAGTCAGTGGCGTCTAAAAATGCTTCATCACAACTGACGTGTAACACCCCGTGTTACGACCTTTAATCTTGGATTAATTATTTAATTAATCCCGCCAATAATAATTAAATATGATTAATTAAGTTAAGTTCCCCTTTAATTAATTAATGGGGTCCACCATGGACCGTAGACCCTTGCCTAAATTAGAGGCTTAAGTCTATTAGGAATAAAGATAGTAAACCTTTTACTATTCAGATTGTGATTAGGATCCGCTCTAATTAATATGGACCCTTATCCCTAAAGCGAGTCCCTGAATCCTATAAGGAATAGGATTAGTAAACCCATACCATTCAGGCCCTAATTAGGAGTCTTAAAAATATAAATAAAGAACTTAGGAGACACCCAGAACCCCCCACACGCATAAACGCCCATCACCCCAGGAGAGCTCCAAGAATCCCCTTAGAAGAAATCAAGAAAGCAAGAAAGCTTAAAGAAAGATCCTTCATAGCCAAGGAATTAATTAAGGCTAAGAGGTAACCCATGTCTCAACAAAACCTATTTTCATAGCTATGTTTTCCCCTTAGGGTTTTCCCCCATATTGTTGTGAATGGCGAAATTATGATGATTATTATTGATGTTGATTTGATGATTCCATGGGGAATCTTGATAATCTTGATAATTGGGAGTTTCTTGATAATGATGATATTCTTGATGATTAATTCGGGATCCTTGATGATTATGTGTTGTTCTTGATGATTATGATATTCTTGATGATTAATTGGCATCCTTGATGTTTGTGTGTTATTCTTACTGAATCTTGCAATTAGAAGATGAATCATATTCTTGTTGATATAAAAGCAATTAGAACCCTAGGTTGTATCGTATGATCTTATTCTTGGATTATCGGGTGGGGAAATCGCATGTTTGGGTGTTGATTATATTTAGAAAAGCATGATAGGTTATGTGTCGTTCGTTTCTCGTAATTGATCCGTTAATTGTCTACGTGTTGTCGTTAATTGCGTTGTAAAGTGTCTAAGCATGGTTTCGGGTTCCACAACGGTTCCCGGGGCGAAAAGTGATGAAAAGAGTCAGTGGGGGGTAGGTGGGGGTAGGGGACCCGCCACCTACCCGTAGCAACTCCGGGCAGTTCCGGCAGCGGGCAGCTGGCGGGCGGGCAGCTGCCCGCCGGGCACCCGCTGCCCGGAACTGTGCTGGCCGGCGGGCAGCCGGCGGGTGGCCCACCACCCACCGGCTACCCGCTGGAATCTTCCCCCCCCCCCCCTCGGGGCCCCGGTTTCCCGTTTGATGTTTTCCCGATCCCCGTGGTGTCCCAACGGACCCCGTTTGTCGTGCCTATGTCTAGTTTGATGTTTCGGGTACCGTTTGTAGGTTTATGAGTCTATTGTATTGCATGCTAGTTGAATTGGTATCCCGTTGACCTAGGTGGAAGAAGTATGAACCCCTTAGGACTATTCTTAGTGTGTGGTGGATCACGCATAGGTTTTGTTATACGTTTTATCCCCCTTCCCAAGGTGTAATGTGGGTTGCATGTGCTTGCTATGTGTTATGTGTGCGTGTTACCCCAATTCGGTTGCGATCGGATTGGTTATCCTGAGCTGCGGTTCAGAAGCCGGCTATGGTCAGATGGGAATTCCTGGCTATAGTCGGATGACGGTATCCTGGGCTGCGGTCCAGAAGCTGGTTGTAGTCAGATGGGAATTCCTGGCTGCAATCAGGTGACATCTTTCCTGAGCTGCGGTTCAGAGGCTGGCTGTAGTCAGATGGGAATTCCTGGCTACAGTCAGATAACACACTCTCTTGGGCTGCGGTCCACTGTTTGGTTGCGATCAAACATTATGATGAGCTGCGGTTCATCGGTCGGTTGCGATCGACCCCTCCGTGTTGCGATACGGGGCAGGGTGCTGCGGGGCCGTGTCAGAGCTATATGCGCTGACCCTCATGTATGGGCATGCGATTGGTCCTGTGGCGCCAACAAAGTGTGCTATGTGATGTGATATGGATGAGCTGTGATTATGAGTGTCTTGGAGGAATGTGACTATGGGATTTATATTGGGGATTGTTTATGATGGGTTGTGATTATTGTCTATGCCTTGCCTTATCTGCCTTATCTATTGTGAACTGCATATGACTGTCATAACTATTGCTTGTGTCTGATCTTATCTGTCGAGTCATTCCCGGTTTTAGAAGCTAGAGTTCGTAGGATATATCTTCATGCTCACACTGGTTTTCGTATATCTATATATATATCTCTATATGTATTGTATTTCAACGCGTTGGTGTGGGTTACCAGCATCTCTCGCTGAACAGATATATTTGGCTTTCAGGCACAGAGGATTAGAGCATCGGAGCGCGCTAGAACTGGAGCGTAGAAGTAGTATAGTTTTCCCTTTCGGCCTGCGTGCCATATTATGCATTTATATTTCAGAGGATAGTAGTTAGACAGCCTGTGCACCTGGGTTCTCTAGCCCAGGTGTGGCATAGCACCCCGTACACTTATGTTACGCTTTGGGATTTAACGAGGTGTTACCTTTATTATTAAGTTTTAAATGTCTTGAAAATTAGGGGTGTTACATGACAGCCCGCTTTCAGTAACAAGCCAATTGAAGAGTTATATAAGTATAATATAATGTGTGCTCTGAAGAGAACGATATACACGGACAGACCTGCACTTTCTTGCAGTGCTTATGCAAAATTTCATAAAACTTGTCAGCCACCTGTAAATCAAAAATTGTGTGTCAAACTATCCACGTGACTGAAAGTTGTAAAGGCACAGGAGAAAGCATGACTGAAGAATTTCCATTTTTACTCAACCAATCTCACAATACCTCCTCATAAGCTTCAAAGTCATAAGAAAGAATGACAAGTTTAGGACAAAGAACCTTAGCATCTCTTACAAACATTCCAGCCTTAACTCCTGTGAAGAAGAATTCCATGTCAAACTGAAACTTTTTACAAAAATAGAAATGTTAGCATATTCGCTGCAAAGTAATTGCTGGATTCAAAACCAACCATAATTCCCCCTTATCAATCTCATCAACCAGAACCCCTTACTCTAGAAGAATTACCACTCTCACTGACGCTGCCTTCCATCAATGGTGTCTCACCTTTAGATATTACCTGGTCAGTTGAGCACTTTTCTAGAATAGCAGGTGTGGAATTTTTGAAGTAAAGAAGGCAGGTAACTTTGGTTGATTACTAGCTTCGCTTGCAACCTATTCCAGCTGATAAGGAACCCCTGTAAATGACCAATTAAGGAATTAGTCATCAAAAGAGTAAAAGTTCCCTCTTTGTCTTCTATAAATTCAATTTCACCATAGATGTCAAAAACACATCCATTATTAAGTGTTTGATCATTATAGCATTTCAGAGTAACATGGTTAATAATGAAGAATTTAAAAGTGAGAGCATAATGTCTAGTATATACCATGCATTCAATGATTCAATTATATTTCTGGAAAATAGGTAAGGGCATCCATTCTAATAACCAAAAAAAAAAAAAAAAAAAAGATGTGGGAACTTCAAAATTGATTTAGATTTTCTTTTTTAATGAAAAGCAGGAAAACACTAAATTGCACACATGATTCAGGCAACTCTCAACCAAAAAATCAAACCTTTCAAAATTAAAAACTAAGTAACTTTTCTGAATGGTTTCAAACTAAAACAGATATATATATAAATATAATAAGAATAAGAGAACGAAGAAGTGACTGTATGTGAGAGCAAATTTAAGCATATTATTTGGGTTACATGGTAAACCCCATAACAGAGCACCAGCTCATTGCAAAAAAACAAGCACCACAATGAGAAAATGTGCAGAGTACAAGGAAAAGACAAAGCATGAAGACCGCCACATGCACAAATTACCAGAGTTGATCTCAGGTGAAATCCAACACGCATGACATTTTAAAAGTACTGAGCTTCACACAACACACCAAATACCTAAATGATATTCAGACCAAAATAGTCATTACACAACACCTCATTAATTATTATAGAAAGAGATAGAGAGAGCAAGGGGTGAAGGGAGGAAACAAGGGAAGCAATAAACTAACATGTTGAGTGTAATATAATGAAATTATAGGAATAGTATAAACAAGTAAAAGTAAACTAGATAAATGAAAGAAATATATTTTGGAAATGATGAAATATTTGTTTGCCGCTTCAACTAAAAGCTTAAGCTATTAGAGAGGGGAGACATTTAATAGTTTATTTTTTATTCTTAACAGGCCCTCATGAGCTGGCCACATTCTTTTAGGTGGGCAAAGCGTGTGGAAATATTTTATAACAGCCAGTGAATGAAATTCAAACTCAAGACCTCTGCCTTCTCCAATAAACTTATCTACACCACCACAACTAAAAGCATAACATATTAAAAAGGGAAACAATCATCTTTGCACCTTCTCTTTGAATGAAAAATTGCAAATGCATAGATATAGCCAATCCATGCCGGATCTCCTTCTTGCATTGACTGTAATATGTGGAAAGAAACAACTATGAGATGATATAGTTAAAGCAAAAGTCTACAGAACAGAAAGGGAGATTTAGGAAAAGGAGTTAATAGACATGCTTTAATCACAAAAGCTTACTGCACAAAATCCTGATGGTTTCAAAAGTTAATACAATAGAACCAGTGTGTACCATGTTGCCGGGATGGCCCCAGTGCACAATCCAATCAGGAAGGTTCCATGATTTAACGAGCTCAACGAACGGTCCAAACACAGACCTCACAGCTCCAACTGAATTCAAATCATCAGTTTCATTGTGTGGAATCACACAAGTGCCCTGTAATGATACCAACAAGAGAAAAAGTTCTATAATAATAATGATACCAACATGGAAAACATTTAACTATCCTTGCTTGTTTACTAAAAATGAGAAGCAGAAAAGGTATTTCATTTCAAGCAAACTCTCATATTTTCTTTCTCTTCTAGTCTTGGTAGAGACCAAGGGACCATCCAATAGAACTCACCCCAATAACAACAAAGCATTGATGAATTACTAAAACTAACCTTACAAACTTCTCTTGCCGGTTGATTCATATGAAAGAAATTCTTCACATAAACACCTTGCACTGGAGCAAGAAATAGGCAACTAAGATTTCGTGAAGATAGAAATAGAAGTCAACCTCTGTTCACAGAAAAAGAACCAACATAGCAGACTAGGTCTACATACATAACCAGGCATCCTTCCCAAAAATAAAATAAAAAATCCTCAAAAACATTTTTTGACAGAATCAGCAGCAACCAAGAGTATAATAGCACATTTACAAACCACAACTTTGATATGCAAATGACAAGGCTAGTAAGACTAGTAAAAAAAAAAATTAACATTTGCATTTCTATTATATGGAGAGGAGCCAAATCAAGTGCAAATCATTCCTTAAGTATAAACTACAAACACATCTTAACTGTTAAAGTAAAATTCACTCCAGAAAAGTAAATACAAAAAATATGTATCTATCAATACAAGGTGAAAGTCATACATACTGTATACTGTTTTCTGGATTCTCAATCGTAGATAGCCTACCTGCCTGAATGCCTGATAGATCTAACAGAAGCCACTTTCCCCAATTTGAAGTGAAGGCCAAGCTCGAATCAGTTCCCGAACTTCGCTCTTTCATACCTCCTCCCTGACTATAGTAAAAATAAGTAAATAACAATACATTAGAAATAAAGAACCTTAAGTCCTTGAACTTTAACAATAGATGAGAAACTAACGAAGGCATAATAGCGGTTACCTTAGAAACGATCAATGCAGTGTGTTGTCTTTCATTGTATTCCTCATCCTCATACAAATTTTCTCGGCAGAACAATATGCCAACGAGTGTTTGAGACGACGCAAATGAGCGAGGAAAACGTTTATATCACAGCTACGTCGTTGATCGAGGAGAAGAGCTAAGGAGGAGAAGGTTCGCAGCTGCATAGTCGATTGAGGAGAAGGCGATCGAGGACTTCAACATCGTAGACGATCTAGGGCTTCAGTGGTGGATAGGTGTTGGTTCCCAGAACGTATAGAGAAATCTAAAAATCTAACTCTTGAAAATAAAGAAAAAATGATGGGTCGTTTTCATATTTTAAAGGTTTCTAATATTTTAAATAAATGACCCGCTCCTTTTAAAAAAGATGCTAGGAAAAAAAAGTTATAATAATAATACATTTCCGACAACTTTTGAATGTGGTCGGAAATAATAAATAGATAATTTTTTAAAATTTAAACGGCAGAAAGAAATTTTCGGTCATCTTTACTTTGTGGTCGATTATTCTGACCACTAAGTAATGGTGGTCGAAAATTTCGACCTATTTCCGTCCACCATAATCCTTCAACGGAAAAGTGAAAAAAAATCACTTTTTCCGACCAATATTCTGGGTGGTCGGAAATGTGGTCAGAAAATGAAAAATTTCCAGCAGTGTGCGTATTTTCTGCGCTGAAGGTGCGTCGTTTTAATACTTAAGGTGCGTCATTTTAATACTTAAGATGCGTCAGTTATACACTTTTGAACTTAAGGTGCATTCGTACAATGCGACGTTGTATCGCAATTTGTTTTTTTTTTTAAATGACATACGATGTCATATTATTTATTTACTACGTATGCGAGAATAATGTTACAAAATAATCGACGTTGCATGTCAAAAGAAATCGATGTTAAAAGTGTTTTGTGTAGTAGTGAACCTGGTTTAATTACTAATCGCTGAGCAAGAGTCAAATACTTCAGAGAATTGAAATTAGGAAATCAGGACGCTTTGTTTTCTAAACCTTGACAAAGACTTTGACAATGTCGGTGAGGAGATGACTGTGCAAGGGGGCATCACTTTCTTTTCTCATTTTCCTTTCCCCTTTTTTTGGACTGCTACAGTCGTACTTGAGGACAGGATTTCACTACTAGCATCGTGGATTCAGAAACTATTTTTAGTGGACGAAACATAACAAAAGAGATAGTTTGAAAAGAAAAAATGAAACACTTTAGAAGAATAGTTATAAATATTATTGGATATGTACGGAAAATAAAACACATCAAAATTTTATGAAATTATTTACAACAAAATAAAAAAAATAATTAATTTAATAAAATAATTAGAATAAAAAACATATTATATATAAGGGTTATATATGTGGTGGGTGCCCCATGCTAAATCTGTCACTGACTACTAGTAGTTATATGAAAAAGTTATTTGACTACCTACTTAGGAGAGTATTGAGGTCTTACTGCAAATATGGAAATTTTCTTTCCTAACTTTTTGAAATGTTTAAAAAAAAAAAAAAAAAAAAAAAAAAAAGAAAAGAAAGAAAGATGTGTTAGTGCATGTTGCGCGCACTAGCGTTGGCCAACAGGTGTGTTAACCAACGGCACTCTGAAATCTCATTTTTCTCTCTTTCTTGAAAAAAATTCCCAGCAAGATTTTAATGCTGTGGATGCCATTACAAGAAGAAATAACAAACAAAACATCTATATGAGTTTATGTTCATTTGTTTGTTTGTTTGTTTGTTTGTTTTTTTTTTTTTTTTTTTTTTTTGTTTTGTTTTGTTTTTTTTTTTTTTTTTCTAAAATGTAATTTCTAGGGGTGGGGCTTTTGGTATTCTGTTTAGTTTTTTCGGTCTCTGTTTGTTCGGTTTTAAAAAAATGAAACCATTCAATTTAACATTTTAGTTCGGTACGATTTTCAAAATTTTCAGTTTCGGTTCGATTTAAGAACCTCAATTCCCAATATTTCCTTGTGTTTTAGCGCAAATAATTAATAATTATTTATTTTTACTAATAATTTAAGATTAAAAACCTATTTTGCATCCATTGAGTTCTATCAAACTCATTTAATGAGATTGCACAACTTCTAATAAGATTGATTTAGCCCTAATCTTATATTTTCTATTCCATCTGTTTCATTTTATCTGTCCTACTTACTATTCATTTGTCAAACCAACTCTGTCTTCTTTATTTGTTTTCTTTAGTATTTTTTTTTACTTATTTTTAAATTTGATTTGTTTGTGTTTAATTTTAGTGTAGTTTCTAAATATATAAATTTTGTATACTAATACTAAACTTAATATTATGAAAAATTGAGTTAAAAATAACTTCAGTCAAGCCTCGTAAACCGAACCATACACATAAAATGGGACGGAGGGAGTAATATTTTAAAAGAATTTATTTCTTTAATACGTGTGATTTGTTCCTTTTAATCTCAGTCGTGCATCATTATAATTTAATGGTCTAGATTAATTCTCACGTTATCATATTTAGGACAATTCTCATGGGAACGCAACTATATATATATATATATATATATATATATATATATATATATATATATATATATATATATATATATATATATATATATATATATATATGTGTGTGTGTGTGTGTGTGTGTGTGTGTGTGTGTGTGTGTGTTTTTGTGTGTGTATGTATATAGATAGATGATCAAGTGCGGTAGTAGACGCAAATTATGCCCTGGAAACGTGTTCACCGTGAATGGTGACCACAAGTCCAAACGACATCGTTTTTACGCAAAAAAAAAAAAAAAAAAAAAAATCGTGGATGTGGAGTTAACGGCGCGCGTTTGATCAAATTATGAATTTTCTGTTATGAGATTATGAATTTAATGTAAATTCATAATCTCATAACAGAAAATTCATAATCGCATAAAAGTAAAATATTTATTAAATTATGAATTTTCTATTATGAGATTATGAATTTTCTGTTATGAGATTATGAATGTAATGTAGATTCATAATCTCATAACAGAAAATTCATAATTTCATAACAGAAAATTCATAATCTCATAACTGAAAATTCATAATCTTATAACAGAAAATTCATAATCTCATGGTTCCAAAGTGAATGTGTAGGCAGGTTCCAAAGTGAATGTGCAGGCATGGATTCATAATTTATGAATGTCCATGATTTCGGACGGGAATGTGTAGGCATGGTTCCAAAGTGAATGTGCAGGCATGAATTTATAATTTATGAATATCCGAAATCATTGCTCACCTCAAATTAAAGTGAAGCCGCGAAATGTGAAAATGAAGAAGAAAATTCATGCAATTAATTAAGAAAAAAAAAAGAAAAAAAAAAAAAAGATAACGGTGTACTAACACCGTTGGAACCGTGTTCACCATTCCATGGCATAACGATTGCAGGTAAAATATGGGGTTTAATCTCAGCCCTTGATCGAGCCAAAATAAACAGTCCAGATTGAAGAAAACTTTAAAAAATGCGGTAGTATTATGGTAATTTTGCATTAGTTCAAAACTTAAGGTGTGTAAATTGAAAACTTGAGGTGCGTAAGTTTATAGCTTAAGGTGCATAAATTTATAGCTTAAGGTGCGTTTGTTTATAGTTGTTGGTGCCTAAGTTTAAAGCTTAAAGCGCTCAAGTCTATGACTTAAGGTGAGATGTGTAGTTCTATAGCTTAAGGTGCGTCATTTTCTAGTTTAAGGTGCATCAGTTTAAAACTTAAGTGCGTATTATTAAATTAAAATTTAAGGTGCATTATTTTCCAGCTTAAGGTGCATAAATTCGAAGCTTAAGGTGCGTGAGTTTATAGTTTTTGGTGCCTAAGTTTAAAGTTTAAGGTGCTTAAGTTTTAAGGCTAAGGTGCATAGTTTTATAGCTTAAAGTGCGTAGTTTTATAGCTTAAAGTTCGTATGTTTAAAGCTTAAGGTGCGTCACTTTTCTAGTTTAAGGTGCATCAGTTTAAAACTTAAGTGCGTAATTTTATAGCTTATGGTGCGTAGTTTTATAACTTAAGCTGCATAGTTTTATATCCTAAGGTGCATCAGTCTAAGACAGTTGATCATTTACATGCATGTTACAGGAAGCGCGTTTTTTTTTTTAAAGAAAAAAAAATCCCCTCAGTTTGAGCCATTGATTTAGATTAGATAAACTGCACTAGAGGCCTGTGATAATCTCAGGGGTAAATTATCGGTACAGACAACTGTGTGGACCACGGTCTAAAATAACGTCGTTGAATTTTATGAGTCAGAATAATGTACATGATTATGAGTTAGAATAATGTATTTTTTTTTTGTTAGAATAATATACATTATGTGTTAGAATAATGAAATTTCTGTGATAAGATAATGTATTTTATGAGTTAGAATAATGTACATTATGCTTTAGAATAAGGTATATTATAAGTTATAAAAATGTATGTTGCAATGGATTATGTGAAAAAAATAATTACGTAAAATAATTTTATTTTTAGACCGTGGTCCACACAATTATATGGAGCATAGTGCACGCAATGACTATTGAATTTCATGATCTGATGTCACTACTCTCTCCACTCGAAAAACGAGAGAGAGAGAGAGACATGAAAGTTCCTTTCTAGTACGTTACACCAGTATAAAGGGAAACATTTTATTGACACAAAAGTTCTTTTATAGTACACCACTATAAATAAGTACATTTTCATTCATATTGGAGTACCATTATTGGTTATTGTGGGCTGTCAAACTTAAATTCTTAAGAATTAAAATTTCACATATATGTGTGAACTGTTTGAACCATTCTTTGAAAATTGAAGCACATTGTTAAGGAGTTGTTATATCATGGATTAGTGTCTTCTTTAGAATGTGAATTTTGGTCTTAAATGACGTATAAATTGTGTATTTTTAATTAGTATTGAAATTGTGAATTTTTATAATATACATTGTGTTTTTATGTCAAAACACATAATAGCATGAATACAATACAAGGTCATCAAATCCTAATATGTTAATATTGTGTGACTGCAGTATTTGAAAAGAGCTTGTGAATACAAAACAATGTAATCAATTACATATATATTAACATTGCGTTAGTAGTATACAAATTGTGAATTTTTAAAAGGTAAATTGTGAACATACATCCAGTAGGTAAATTGTAAACATTTAGTCCCGGATCTACAGAATAATTTGTGATTGTTAAGATGGTCAACCAGAATTTGTTTTCGGCCCAACATTATTTACATGGAGCTATATTATTACACCACTTACCACTACTACAGAACACAACTACTAAAGCAGTTTTTTACACATACCCAATGATTTTCGAAATGTCGTATAAGTGACAGACATTGTAAATAAATACTTTTGAAGATGGATTTTGGGAACAAGCGTGTATGTTCTTACATTATTTCAGTTATGCTAGTTTGTCCTACTGCTATCTTTGCTTACTGTCTCTTTTTTCCTTCTCTACCTTAGTTGGCTTTGCTATTATCATAATTACATTTCATCAAAAGTCTCACTGACTGATGTTAGCTCTTGCAAATTTGCCTGTTTTTTTTTTTTTTTGGAGGGGGGAGGGGGAACACTTCTATTTGTTGTTCACATTTTGAATAGGGTACCTTCAAAAGTTATTGAAAAGACTTTGTATGAATTTTGATTTGGAAGTCACCAAAGTTGAATTATATGAGAGTTTGGGGTTGTGTAGCACATGTTTTTATCCCCAGATTCTAGCAAGGACACAAGTTAAAGGCTAGAACAAAAAGATGTTTAATTTGTTTATTGGGTATTTTGAACACTCTGATATAAAGGTTATAGGTTATTTAACCCAATTGAAAAGATTATTATTGAAACTAGTATTTCACCCGTGCGATGCACGGACATAAAATTCTAAATATTGAATTTATGTTAAGAAATTGAAAGTAATTATTTTTGTTATTATAGTTGCAATATAAACAATTTTTCGAAATTGGAAGCGTTTCTAAATTTAAAAAAACTGTTACATATATACAAAACGATAATAACATTATGATATGACATTGAAAATTCCAAAAAAATTATAAATTACTGAACTTTTTTTTGTACACTACATTTTCTGTAGTGTTCAAACCAACAGTAGAGTCTCCACATATTAAGATTTTTAGCCCATCTGGATTACTAACCCGAGATGCTGCTACATACAACTGTCCATGGTTAAACACCGATTTCTTTAATAGTAGTCCCACATGAGATAAAGTTTGTCCTTGACTCTTAACAACATTATTGGAAATTGCTTCCTCTGAAATTTAAACGGTAGTCTTGGGTCAGAAGGAGTCAATCCCAATCGTGGTATTAGTACCTTGGTGTCTACATTATTTCCACACAGAATTTGAGCTTCAATTACATGGTTTCCTAATTGTGTAATAGAAGTTGATCCATTAGTGGCATTGTCAAAGTCAGGCATTAACAAACGATTCAATCTTACATTGTCTTGAGTCAACGTTTGCTTAACCACGCATGAACCTAGAAAATTATAAAAAAAATCTCAAATATATATATATATATATATATATATATATATATATATATATATATATATATATATATATAAAATATGATGAATAACAATAATTACAATATTAATTAAATAATTAAATGAATTCGTGTATCATAAAATTACCGTTTATGATGTTTTTAAATGAGTGAATTCCATTTTTAGTCTTACTGTACTGTTATAGGGGCGTTTCCAATTTTAGTCCACCTTAATTTTTTTTGCCACTTTACAACCACTGTTATTGAATGTGTTCCACTTTTAGTCCACCGTTAATATTTCCGTCAAGAGGCCGTATAATCCAAGGCTATTTTGGTCTTTTTATGTTTGTCTCTTCTCTTTTAATCCAGGCGCTTCGTCCTCCTCCTCCGATATTCGAATATGGCTCTTCGAACAACGAGAATGGGAAGCCAAAGCTACATCGTTTCGTTCATTCCAAGATGGACCGGCGAGGTTTCTTAGGTTTTAGGTTTAATGTTCTCATTTCTTTAATCAAACATAGTCTTGGATGAGAAGAAATGTCAAAATACCCCTAGATTACGCGGCCTCTTTATGGAAATACTAACGGTGGGACTAAAAGTGGAACACATTAGATAATAGTGGTTATAAAGTGGCAAAAAAAATTAAGGTGGACTAAAATTGGAAACGCCCCTATAATAGTAGGACCAAAAATGGAATTCACTCTTTTTAAATGGTTGACGAATAATCTCTTGATTAACAGTAGTTATTTCCATGTTCGTCTGTTTGCCTGTTCTTGAATTTGTATAAAAACCTAAAACGATTATAAAATCAATGATATTAATCTTAGTTAAGAATTTGAAAACTTTAACACACAATTTGACAAAACAACACACGTTAATGGTATTTAACCATATTAAATTAGGGAAATTATAAAAGGTATTTGTACATCATATAAAAAATATTTATACAAAAAAAACAAAATTATGCAATTCCAAAAAATACAACAATACTATTAGTCACTGTGCTAGATGGTGTATCCATTGAACTACCAACCGTTCTAAGTACACGCCTCTTATTCGTTGATGAAGTATTTTGACATGTCAAAATAGACGTTGAAGTGCCTGACAACTGTAAGTTTTTATTCCCTAAAAAAAAACGCAAATAATAAACAAATGTACTTTACTAAAAAAATATTAAAGTTATGACCCAAAATTAGATTAATAAGTAAACTTTGTTACCACCAATTATACTGCTTGACGGGGTGTTAAACTGTTGACAGGGTATTGACACATCATGAGCTGTATAGTTGATGTGATTCTTTTTATCCAAATTGATAGGCAAATTGCTTGATTGTCTTTGAATACATTCATTTTCTAAAAAATTAAATTAACAATGAGTAAGAAAAATAATGCTTAGTAATGCTTTAATATTTGAAAAGAAAGAAAATTAGAAATTATTAAAATACATACATGTACATAGAAGTATAATAATATGGTTACCTATAACTAAATGTATAAAACATTGAATTTATTTGGTGTATATTGTGCTTGTATATTATGTATAATGGAAGTTCTAGACATTTCCGATCTTGACTTTCTTTTATCTCTTCGTTATAATATTATATCATCAAAAGTCTCACTGACTGATGTTAGCTCTTGCAAATTTGCCTGCTTTTTTGTTTGGGGGGAAACACTTCTATTTGCTGTTCACATTTCGAATGAAGTACCTTCAAAAGTCATTGAAAAGACTTTGTATGAACTTTGATTTGGAAGGTGCCAAAGTTGAATTATATGAGAGTTTGGGGTTGTGTAGCACATGTTCTTATCCCTGGGCCCTAGCAAGGACACAAGTTAAAAGCTTGAACAAAAAGATGTTTAATTTGTTTATTGGTATTTTGAACACTCTAATCTAAAGCGTTTACCATACAAATATTTTTTTTTTTTTTTTTATTTTGTCGTCTGAATAAAGCGTTTATCACTGCGTCGATAGTTATAGCGGTGAGTAATGCAAACATTTCCTTCTGACATTGTCTTGGGCACTTCTCGCAGAATGCAGCTGAGTCCTCTGATCTATTTTGAGGACACACAGCTTCCAGGATTTATTATAAATAGTCTCACCATTATTCTTCTTAGAAGCTAATGGTGGAACCAAAAGTGTCTCGAGTAAAAAACCTAATAAAGGACTAATGATATGCTTTTATATTGATAAAAATATGTAAAAGGTAATTAAATTATTATTTAACATCGAAACAACAAGAAGACATTTGTACCTGCATACACAAGTTTGAGATTTGATTTGCTCCGCGCAAAAGAGAGCCTTTATGTTATACAATTCAACAAACTTTAAAAGAACTTTTGTATAAATAGTGGTGCAAACCCACTTCCCAATCTAATGTGGGACAAAACCTTCACTTTTTTCAACTCAATGGGTCTACTTTGAGAATCAATATCTCATTCACCCATTATCCGTTTTGAGCGTACAATATATCAATATCTTCGTCTCACTATGAAGAACCCGAGTCCACTTCGGGCAGTCTAAGGTCACGAGTATACCTCAAGTATCTCATAACCTTTACTATTGCTTTCCAGTGCATAGCACTGGGGTTACTCGTATATCTACTGAGTTTACTAACCGCAAAGACAATATCCGGCCTAGTACAACTCATAAGATACATCAAACTACCAATAACCCGAGCATATTCTACTTGAGAACTACACTCTCTGTAATTTTTGGTTAGATGAAGGTTTGTATCAAACAGTGTCTTAGTCAATTGATCATCATCCTTGTTAAACTTTTCAAGGATTTTATCAATATAATGTAATTGACTCAACACATGACCATCAGGTATTCTGAAGATTTCATTCCTTTCTAGTACTTTACACCAGGATAAATGGAAACATTTTCTAAACACAAAAGTTCCTTTCTAGTACACCACTATAAATCACAACATTTTCATTCAAATTGGAGTACCATTGGTTATTGTGGGTTGTCAAACTTAAATTCTTAATAATTAAAATTTCACATGTGTGAACTGCTTGACCCATTCTTAGAAAATTGAAGCACATTGTTAAGATGGCCAACTAGAATTTGCTCTCGGCCCAACATTATTTATATGGGGCTATTATTACACAATGAAAAATTATTAATTATACTATGAACCAAGGTCTACATTGTAATATGAATCATAGATAAATATTCGTTTTTAATATATTGAAAGTCTATTTTTTGATAGTATACTTAAAAAATGAACTTTCATCGTGAACTCTCCTCCAAAAATAATGTGTATGTTAGTATGTAGTGTTGTAAACCCTAATTTGTAATTGACAAAATTATTATGAAAAACTAGATAGGTTAAAGTTTAGTGTCTGGTAGAGTACTTATGAAGACTTGACAGAACATACACTACACTAGAACCTTTGGAACCTAAATGTTGGAACTACACTAATTTATTATAAATAGCTAGCAGAATACGGACATGGTCTGACGTTATTTTACAAGAAAGTCCTTACTTGACTGAAATACCTCAAGGTTAAGAAATTAGTTCATATTACTTGGAATATTTTAGGAATTACTTGTCTTTCAAAGTTCAAAGTATTATATACTGGTTAGAGAGAGAATTCTACATAGATGAAGAATTGAGAAGTTACACTTTACAAGATTTGAATCACAAAAAAACTCTCTCTACGAATTACAAAGAAAATACTCTAAGATATCATCTTCTCAAGACTTTGGTGATGATCTGAGTTTAAGAAGATACTTGAGAAGAAAGTTCTACAAAGCTATATCTTTGGACCGTATAGCATACAACTATGGCGCAGTGGTGAGTGAGTCAGCAAGACGGACATCGACAGTGCAGATCTCCAAAAATGGATTTTTTGGACTGTTGATTGCACGGATCTCCGGCCTCGACAATCCTCTATGTTGGTCCCGATAGAATGAGATGAGAGTCTAGAGGGGGGGGGGGGGGTGAATAGACTCTTTTCTTTAGAAGCCCTAAACGTCACCTTTCGGTGTCTTGGCGCAGCGGATAAGATAGATTCGTTTTAAAATACTTTGCACGAGTTTGCGTAATTAGACAAACTTTCGGTAAAGATAATGAAGAAATGATATGAGAGCAAAATAAAAAGCGTAAGTAAGGAGATAAGGAGGACACGAGATTTTATAATGGTTCCGCCAAAGTTGCCTACTCCACTCTTCTTCCACAACTGTTGGAAGGATTGCACTATCACTCTTAGTACAATTACACAAAGACTTCCTTGATCACTAAGCCGGACAGCCTTCGTAGGTTTTTCAACTCCTCGAGTTTACTCCGCCTCTATCAACTTCTTCTCCTGAGTTGAGGTTGGTAGAAAATGATTTCTTGAATTCTCCAACGAAGAGATCTTGACTCTGAGGTATGATAGCTTCAAACTGATGTCAAGACTTCCTTGAGGTGTAAGACAAGTGATTCTCCAAGTAATTTAACACCTCAAAAACTGGTTCACAAAAGCTTTTTGTAAATCGTAAACGTTTCAAGAGCTTTTGTAAGTGAGTAAGTCGAGTGATAATGAACCAGCACCTTCTTAGTTGATGAAGGTGAGTTTATATAGGTGATGAAAATTCATCCGTTGGAGGGAGATGAAATTTTCGAACCTTTTAACCATTGGACAAGGACCGGGGAGCTTCATGCATTAAATGCTCCATTAATGAGGTTGTACCATGTAGCCGTTGAAGGTATGGAAAGCATTAGGGTTTTGTCCTTTAGCTTCAAGAGATAGTACATCTTCATTTAATGCTTCTTGAAAAGTGAGTCCCATAAAATGAAGTCCTTATTGTCCTAGGATGTTGTCAAATCAGACAGGTGAAACATTCTTCTCGTTGTTGAAGAGAAGTAATAAAGATCGTCTTTTACAAACAATGTTCTTTCGTGTTTGTTGACAACTCCTGCTTGACTCTCGTTGTTGTTCTTCACGACTCGTGTCTTCTTTCGCCTTTGGAGATCCTAACATCTAGTCATAACTCATTTTCGTGTGTTTGTCTAGCTTAACACGAATTACAAAAGAGTTATAGCAACTATCGTCTAGGACGAAAGTAGCGAAACAAAAACAGCTAATGGTTAGGGGTCTACTTTTCTACATTACATTGGTATCATCAAAATCCTAATACAATGTTCCTAACAATTTCCCCCTTTTTGATGATGTCAAAACCTATACTCTTCTTATAAGGCTGATAAAAGTTCCATAAGGATTTTTCTTATATAAAAACAGCCATACTCGAGAGTTTACAAGTCCTTTTCTAGATAAAAGCGTTTAATAAGCGATATAAGAACAGGTAACTCAAACAGGTGACACGAGATGTGTAACAATGAGAGTTTCATATATAAAGATGTGATCATTACAAAAACTTCATAAAAGGAATATAACAAAAGTTAACTTACATTTCTAAAAGCTTTGATTTCTGTTGTTCAGCTTTCTTGAGCTTTTGGTCATCCTTTTCTTTTTGTCGCTTTAGCATCCTGTTGAAGTCAATTTTCTCATTGATTTTTGCTCTGAAGACTTTGATAGGGTTAGTCCTGACAAGCTCTTCATGTTCTCCTCTGATGTTCAGACCAGTGTAATTGTTGTAGGCTTCCCGAATGTTGCTTCCTTCAACAATACCATACTTCCACCACGAGATCAGTTCAAACGAATTCATGCCTTCTTGGTAGCTCTTTCCTGATTCCTTGTGCACTTTGAAAGCTGCATTATGCATGACATTTTGTGGGGAATCTTTGGTTACACTCGAAAGATCTTCAATGAGATTCCTGATCCTTTTTCTTTCCATTGCTTCATCTTCTCTTCTCTTTCTTTCTTCATCATGCTTCCTCTACAGTTCTTTGTTTGCTCTTTTGATTCTTTCATTTTGAGTGCTCATGTGGTTTTGTCTTGTATGGTTGTCTTTTGTTTTCAACCAAGTGGGATTATTACAACCCTCGAATCGTTTGCCACTGCCTTCTTCATATGGGACAAAGTCCACAAAGTTTCCTATGCCATCCATAGTTACTTTGTTGTCTCTCATAAGCTTTTGCCTTAATTTTATCTGTTCTCTCTTTGGCAGTCCTGTGAAGATGTATTTGGCTTCAGAACCAAAAGATTGTTGAGGCTTGATTTGTTTGGAGGATTGGTATCGACCATATCTTGACTTCGAGGAGTAATGACCACGAGACTTGGAAGATGGATTCGAGTTCCTTTGGTCATAGTCTCTTGGTGTCCGAGAGGGAGAGTGTCGTGCTTCACGAGCTTGATCTTTCGTGTTATCTCTCGGCTGATCATCATCCTTATCTTTGTCATCATTTCTCTTTTCCCCCTTTTTGGCATCATCAGCACAGGTGGTAGGAGGAATGGAAGAGACATTGTTGATTGCAAGCAAAATATCCTGAGCATATCCGAGAATTTGAAGTGCATATTCGCCCAGTTGGTACGAATTGTCCTGATATGTGTCAATCTTTGTACAGGCCAAATCCATACGCTCTTTGAGACCAAAATGAGAGTGTTTGATTTCGTGCTGTTGTCGCGCAACTTTGTTCAGAGAAGCTTCGAGATCATAAAGTTTCTTTGTCATTCGCTCAATGGCCTTGTGATCTGATTGGCTTTGTTGCTGCGGTTGAGGCTGTGCTGGAGGTAGAGATCGAGGTTTAGATTGGGCTGCTATCAGAAAATCGACCTTCTTGCATAGATCATCCATAACTTTCGTGTCCTTTTCTCATAAAGCAAGATATTGCCTGTGGATGGTCTCGGCTGAATGAACAGTTCCTCTCATGATGTTCATGATGGTTCGTGGGGACTTCGCAGGGGATTCTTCCTCAATATTTGTTGCTGATGTGTCCATGTGATCATTTTGAGGTGGTGCTTCCCGGTTTCCACCACTATCTGAGCTAAGAGGTATTGGTGAAGCTTCCAGTTTGCCTTCACGCCTACTTTCGTTTCCTAACTGGATTGGAGTCTCGTTTAAGGGTTGAATATGCGGAACAATGGCTTGAGATAGATCTTCGGGATGAGTAGTTGAAGCTTCTTTCGAATCTTCACTGTCAAATGGTAGTCTTCTTAAGGGAGATCTCTGAGGGTAGGTGTCATAGTCAGGACCGATCAAAATTGTGTGACTGTCTTCGGTTTCGGTTTCTTGAGCACCTTCATTGCCCATCTGATCATCATTATCATCATCGTCATCATTATCATCATTCTCATCATCATCATTCTCATCATCATCATTCTCATCATCAGCATCCTTATCATCAGCATCGTCAGCATCATCATTTTCTTCATTTTCACCTTCATCACTCTCGTCTTCTTCAATCTCTCGTCCAAGCTCATCTTTCGTGCCACTGACATTACAATTTGGATCATTTTGGTGGTCCTTCTCCAGAGTGGTCTTGATCTTTGAAAGCAACATGGCATATCGAAGTTGCTTTAGTTCTTCTTCATAAACTGGATCCAAGGGTGGCTTGTTGAGCTCGATGCAGATTGGAGCTTTATCTCTCCCGAGAGTGCGATTTATCTTCTTGTAAGAGAAAACGCGATTGATCTCTTCAATTCGAAGAGCTTTTGAAAGATCATCAGTGCCCATCCATGCAAGTGCAAATTCCTCTTCGTCCTGCATTGCTTCAAAAGTTTCAAGAAAGATCTGCAGGGGAGCAGTACGCCACTTTTGCCACTGTTGAACTCATTTGTAATCTCGTTCAATGGATTCTCTAAGCAACTGATCTAGTGAAGGTTGAGGAACTTTTACTTCTGGAGCTGGTACCGATGGTTTCGGGATGTCCGGAGGTTGTACCTGTACTACTGCTGTCTCGTCTACCAATACAGGTTCTTGTGTCAGAGTTACCTGCTCTGTATTGATAGGTTCTTGTGGCAGACAAGGTAAAGCGATCAAAGCATCAGTCGCCTCTTTTGTCTTTTCTGGTGATCCAGGTTCTTGTGGAAGACTTAAGCGACTGGCCTCCATGTCTACATTAGCAGGTTCTTGTGTCAGCTCTCGAAGGAGTTGATCTGCCAAAGTAGGTTCTTGTGGATGGTGGTCTTGAGGAAAACCGAGATCAGACTTGGGTTCTTGATCATCAGGAATTTTCTCAGGAAGAACATCTTTCGATTGACCTTCCCCCTCAGAAAGTGCTTCTTTCGTGTCTCCTTCTTTCGGTGTAGCTTCTTTCGGTGTAGAAGATTTCTTCGGGAATGATTTAGCCTTGACTGGAGACCGAAAGTGACTGTCTTTGATAATTTTGGAGAGAATTAAATTATCTTCATCTTCGGATGAGTCTTTGACTACGATTGATTCTGGTAGAGGGGAGGGTGGAATAGGATCTTTTTTCTTTTGTGGAGATTTTGGTGAGATTGGAACACCTGAAGATTCTTCTGCCTTTTTCGCCTTACTCCGAGAGGAGTGCTTTTCTCGTCTTTGTCGTTTCGGCTTTGGCTGCTCATCTTCTGAAACCTTAGGTGTTCTTGATTTCCGCTTGGCTTTGACTTGCTCGATAGGGATTCCCAATTCCAATGCCTTCTGCTGGTCATATCCTGATGGTTTTTGTTTCATATGACATGCTTTCTTACCAGGCCGGATTCCTGGGCGCAGGACAACTCCTTTCGTTGCCAGAAGATGGCTTATCACAAAACCATATCCCAACTTCTTCGCAATATCTCCTGGACTCTTTCGATGAAAAGTGATGGTGTGAACGATATTGTTGAAAATGATCTTTGACCAATCGACTTTAAATCTATTTAAGAAGGCATGCAACATTTTCAATTTCTCCTTCGTTACATCATCCGTGCCCGAGGTCCTGTGATCGACGAGTTTGTTGAAGATATCAACAGTGAACTCATAGTCTATCCGGAACCATTTCTTCTTCAACGGCCATGAGATTTCTGCCTTGGATGGTGCGTGATTGTTCTTGATGGATTCGTAGAAGTCCTCTGGGTCGAGATGATAATAGATAATATCTGTCTTGTAAGACTCATCTCTTTGTGGAAACCCGTATGTTGATCGAATGTCTTCTGCGGTAAGAACCACATGATGATTATTGACTCTGGAAGTGATAGTCAAGTAATCAGAAGATATTGAAGCATTCATATAGAACTGGGTTACGTCAACCGGGTGCCAAACAGTATAAAGATGTGTGACGAAGCTGTATAATCCTGTTTCTGTAAGGAGACTTATGATGTGTTCACCAAAAGTTCTATCCAAGATATATTCAAGGAATCCATGCGCGTCCCACATACTTCCCCCTACGATGAAGGGTACTCTGGATTCAATGAATGTTAGGTCCTCTGTTGGAAAGCTTGGGATTTCCATGGTGGAAGGAGTTTCTGGTTCAGGATTAGATGGTGATGCTTGTGGATGTTCTGCCATGATTGTGGATTTGAGAGAAACAAAGGGTTGAGAAAAAAAATGAGATTGAGGAAGGTAGGGTAAAAGGATCAAGAGAGGTTTAAGTGGGGTTTTATAGAGCTCCGGGTCTCCGGGTATGGATGATCCATTTAGAGATGAACGGTTTAAAATTCAAATCACTTCCGGTTCTTTTTCTCCAAAAGGTAACTGATCATCATGGGGGAGTGATAAGATTGTTTGCAGATCAAAAACGATCATTCCCTCATTTAATGAAGAGAGAGAAAAACACTCGAGTGCCTATATGTGCATTAAATGCACGTCACATCCTGCATCAGACAAAGTGGGGAGTGGACCACTTTTCTCGGCCACATGATCCCATTGGGATTCATCTTAACGGTTGGAGATAAAGGCTCAAAACATTAAGCATGATTGGTCATGATTCCCAACCCGAAAGAGGATGTAATTTTCAAAACATTGGACTTGTGAGACAAATGAAGTCAAACATGTCTCTCCTTTATGGCAACAGATGCTTTTCCCGAGAGAATTGTTACACAGAACAATATATAGTGAAAGCAGTTGCAATCTCTCGTGCATTGGAAAGCAGACTTTCCTTCTACATAATGCAATCCTTAACCTTTCGTTCGTACTCAAGATGTTCCCTTTTATGAGCAAAGAGTCTTAGCAATAAGAGCCTCATGATCTGCTTTCAAGATTTGTCTAGAAAGACTTCGTCTTTCCATGTCATTTAGGTCAGCCATTGCCTTGGCCTTAGTAAAAGAGTACAGTGCACGATGCTTTTCTTCGTGCTTTAAAAGAGAGTAGAACTTTTGAATTTTTGAGTTCTTTCTCAAATAGATAGACCGAACCTCTCAAAAGGTGTATTCAACTGTCTTATCCAAGACACTATTTAGAGAACATATTCTTTTTCAAGAATTTTGTTCCTGAATCGAGATTATTAGGCAGACGATAGATTAGGCAAATAACGTCTCGATTAAAGGAAACTAGAGCCAGTTTATTCATCATAGACCCGAGAGAGGAAAGTACATAGGATAAAAAGTAACACACAATAAGATCAAATTTTTTCCTCTCGTTCTTCTTGACTTCGGATGGTTCTCCTTTGGCCTTTTTCAAATTTCCCAGCATTTGCTTGAACCATTTCCCGGTTCGTGGAAAGTTTGAAGCCAGATGAGGATTCGGGTTCTTCCTCCTGATCATATTTCTCCATGAAGTCCTCTTGTGCAAGAAAAGCCATATAATCTGGATCTGGGAGTCTTGGTGGGATCTTTCAAAGTCTTTTTTTCACTTTCGACGATGAAACCCGCCATATCATCATACTTAAGAGACGAGTCGGAGTCAGAGGGAATTTCCACCGGTGCTTGTGGACTATTGCCAAGGTAGAGATCGCCCTGTTCCTCCCTGAGACGTCTGGCATTTTCTCTCAGCTTACGAGAATACCTCTGGTGAGAATGGTTTCTTTGGAGCCATGGTAAAGAGAAGAGGGATGAGTATAATGTGAAGAATTCTCCTCCTTTTATAGCAAAAAATCCACAAGCTCATGTGTCTGCTACAC
>NW_017617134.1:2548102-2580602 GCF_001879475.1 Ipomoea nil
GTGTAGCTTCTTTCGGTGTAGAAGATTTCTTCGGGAATGATTTAGCCTTGACTGGAGACCGAAAGTGACTGTCTTTGATAATTTTGGAGAGAATTAAATTATCTTCATCTTCGATGAGTCTTTGACTACGATTGATTCTGGTAGAGGGGAGGGTGGAATAGGATCGTTTTTCTTTGTGGAGATTTTTGGTGAGATTGGAACACCTGAAGATTCTTCTGCCTTTTTCGCCTTACTCCGAGAGGAGTGCTTTTCTCGTCTTTGTCGTTTCGGCTTTGGCTGCTCATCTTCTGAAACCTAGGTGTTCTTGATTTCCGCTTGGCTTTGACTTGCTCGATAGGGATTCCCAACTCCAACGCCTTCTGCTGTCATATCCTGATGGTTTTTGTTTCATATGACATGCTTTCTGACCAGGCCGATTCCTGGGCGCAGAACGACTCCTTTCGTTGCCAGAAGATGGCTTATCACAAAACCATATCCCAACTTCTTCGCAATGTCTCCTGGACTTTTTCGATGAAAAGTGATGGTGTGAACGATATTGTTGAAAATGATCTTTGACCAATCGACTTTAAATCTATTTAAGAAGGCATGCAACATTTTCAATTTCTCCTTCGTTACATCATCCGTGCCCGAGGTCCTGTGATCGACGAGTTTGTTGAAGATATCAACAGTGAACTCATAGTCTATCCGGAACCATTTCTTCTTCAACGGCCATGAGATTTCTGCCTTGGATGGTGCGTGATTGTTCTTGATGGATTCGTAGAAGTCCTCTGGGTCGAGATGATAATAGATAATATCTGTCTTGTAAGACTCATCTCTTTGTGGAAACCCGTATGTTGATCGAATGTCTTCTGCGGTAAGAACCACATGATGATTATTGACTCTGGAAGTGATAGTCAAGTAATCAGAAGATATTGAAGCATTCATATAGAACTGGGTTACGTCAACCGGGTGCCAAACAGTATAAAGATGTGTGACGAAGCTGTATAATCCTGTTTCTGTAAGGAGACTTATGATGTGTTCACCAAAAGTTCTATCCAAGATATATTCAAGGAATCCATGCGCGTCCCACATACTTCCCCCTACGATGAAGGGTACTCTGGATTCAATGAATGTTAGGTCCTCTGTTGGAAAGCTTGGGATTTCCATGGTGGAAGGAGTTTCTGGTTCAGGATTAGATGGTGATGCTTGTGGATGTTCTGCCATGATTGTGGATTTGAGAGAAACAAAGGGTTGAGAAAAAAAATGAGATTGAGGAAGGTAGGGTAAAAGGATCAAGAGAGGTTTAAGTGGGTTTTATAGAGCTCCGGGTCTCCGGGTATGGATGATCCATTTAGAGATGAACGGTTTAAAATTCAAATCACTTCCGGTTCTTTTTCTCCAAAAGGTAACTGATCATCATGGGGGAGTGATAAGATTGTTTGCAGATCAAAAACGATCATTCCCTCATTTAATGAAGAGAGAGAAAAACACTCGGAGTGCCTATATGTGCATTAAATGCACGTCACATCCTGCATCAGACAAAGTGGGGAGTGGACCACTTTTCTCGGCCACATGATCCCATTGGGATTCATCTTAACGGTTGGAGATAAAGGCTCAAAACATTAAGCATGATTGGTCATGATTCCCAACCCGAAAGAGGATGTAATTTTCAAAACATTGGACTTGTGAGACAAATGAAGTCAAACATGTCTCTCCTTTATGGCAACAGATGCTTTTCCCGAGAGAATTGTTACACAGAACAATATATAGTGAAAGCAGTTGCAATCTCTCGTGCATTGGAAAGCAGACTTTCCTTCTACATAATGCAATCCTTAACCTTTCGTTCGTACTCAAGATGTTCCCTTTTATGAGCAAAGAGTCTTAGCAATAAGAGCCTCATGATCTGCTTTCAAGATTTGTCTAGAAAGACTTCGTCTTTCCATGTCATTTAGGTCAGCCATTGCCTTGGCCTTAGTAAAAGAGTACAGTGCACGATGCTTTTCTTCGTGCTTTAAAAGAGAGTAGAACTTTTGAATTTTTTGAGTTCTTTCTCAAATAGATAGACCGAACCTCTCAAAAGGTGTATTCAACTGTCTTATCCAAGACACTATTTAGAGAACATATTCTTTTTCAAGAATTTTGTTCCTGAATCGAGATTATTAGGCAGACGATAGATTAGGCAAATAACGTCTCGATTAAAGGAAACTAGAGCCAGTTTATTCATCATAGACCCGAGAGAGGAAAGTACATAGGATAAAAAGTAACACACAATAAGATCAAATTTTCTTCCTCTCGTTCTTCTTGACTTCGGATGGTTCTCCTTTGGCCTTTTTCAAATTTCCCAGCATTTGCTTGAACCATTTCCCGGTTCGTGGAAAGTTTGAGCCAGATGAGGATTCGGGTTCTTCCTCCTGATCATATTTCTCCATGAAGTCCTCTTGTGCAAGAAAAGCCATATAATCTGGATCTGGAGTCTTGGTGGGATCTTTCAAAGTCTTTTTTTCACTTTCGACGATGAAACCCGCCATATCATCATACTTAAGAGACGAGTCGGAGTCAGAGGGAATTTCCACCGGTGCTTGTGGACTATTGCCAAGGTAGAGATCGCCCTGTTCCTCCCTGAGACGTCTGGCATTTTCTCTCAGCTTACGAGAATCACCTCTGGTGAATGGTTTCTTTGGAGCCATGGTAAAGAGAAGAGGGATGAGTATAATGTGAAGAATTCTCCTCCTTTTATAGCAAAAAATCCACAAGGCTCATGTGTCTGCTACACATTAATTTCATTGCAACAATAAATGCTTATAACTGTAGTCAAGAAGTCATTAATTTCAAGTACGACTTTGACTGTTATCTTGTTTCTATATGAAACTCTAACTTCAATGCTCTTTTAAGGAAAAGTAACGCATAAAATTATGGCCCCTTTTTGACCAGAAAATGTATGAATGATGATTTTTCCTGTGATTTGGACAAGTAACATATAAAGTTAGGCATAGACAAGAAAAGCAGTCATTATAAGCAAGAGAAGATAAACACGAAAAGACAGCAAATTTTATTAGATCACGAGGATTCCAGGTCACGAGAGTACATCATACAAAAGCTTAGAGAAAACGATAAGGCACGTGAAGTTCCAGGCGAGTCATCTCTTCGGTCACATCAGTCAGATTTGTCATTTTTGCAAATTCATCCAACTCCTCAAGTGAGAGAGTGGGTTCGGGTGACTGAGTTGCTGGCCGAGAGTGAACCATAGTTATATCTTCAGAGGATTGTTCACTAGGTTGACGAACTTCATAAGATGTTTGCTCATTAGCCATCTTTTACTTCATAAGATGTTTGCTCATTCCATGCAGTAAGCCTTTGTAGCCCTGGACTCGTTGATCAATTTTTCATGAGTTTCCTTGTCCATTGGTGCTGTGTTGGGCATGGAGTAGGTGACAATGACCCTTTCCCCATCTTCTTCAAGCCTTATGACGGTGGCATTCGGAAGCTTGTCGGCTTCTCGCATATGATGCTTTAGGCGTTTGGCCCTTTTTTCAGCTTCGTTGTTCTTGTCTTTTCCCTTATCCATTCCTGCAATCTTTATCCTTCTCTAAAATTTTTGTGAATGAGTAAAGCTCATGAAATAGAAGAATAATATATAGGCAAAAGATAACGTGCGAATCTTAACAAAATATTTTAGATACTGACAAAATGTTTGCATGACGGAGTTATATTAAAAAGATCATGAACAAGATAACATCACATTTTGTCACCGTGGCCTAACAAGTTATTCAAGTTTTCTTTTTCTTGCTGCTTGCGGTGGACTTAAGAGGAGATGCTATCTTGGTGGGGGTGCCTGAGGGTGAGTAGTCAAAACTGTCGCTTAGTTCCAGCACACTGTTTTCTTTGACATATCCAATGGGATTGCCAACAGAGTGGAAAGATTCTCGTGACTCATTATCGGACGTGTTACGGAGAAGGTTTCGTATGTGTTGAGCATGTTCAAGGAACTGGTTGAGCTGTTGCTCAGTCACTAGCGGCTCACTGAGAATTTCATTCTTTCCTTCTTGTGCCTCCGTAATGGTTCTTTCGCTTCCCGTACTCATTCCTGCACATGTAAAGACAGACACTAGAATTTTTGTTAGAAGAGAAAATTATCCTCATAGAGTTTTATTTATAAAAATCCTTGCGTGTGAGAATGAATCAAATCTTTTGATTTTCGAGAGCAAGAATCTTTGCAGATTTGATTCTCTAAGCTTTACGTCATTTCAATCATTCCGAGTTCATGCCTTAGAGACGAGAATCTTGTTTCACTTAAGGGTTTCGTGAGTATGTCTGCAAGTTGATCGTCAGTATTGACATACTCAAGGGATATGTTCTTTTTCTCGACATGATCACGAATGAAGTGATACTTGATGTCAATATGCTTGGTCCGAGAGTGCAGCACAGGATTGTTCGTGATAGCGATAGCACTCGTGTTATCGCATTTTATGCTCACTTCTCGTGCATTTATGCCATAATCTCTCAATTGGTGTCTCATCCATAAGATTTGAGCACAGCAACTTCCGGCTGCTATGTATTCGGCTTCAGCCGTGCTTGTGTCAATAGAGTTTTGCTTTTTACTAAACCAAGACACAATTCGTCCTCCTAGGAACTGACAGGTTCCTGAGGTACTTTTTCGATCAATCCGACATCCAGCAAAATCAGAGTCTGAGTATCCAACTAGATCAAATGATCCATCTTTTGGATACCAGAGACCGACACTTTGCGTTTCCTTAAGATATCTTAATATCTTTTTGGTTGCACTTAGGTGACTTTCTTTCGGCTTAGCTTGAAAACGTGCACATACACCAACAGCAAACGAAATGTCAGGTCTGCTTGCTGTCAGGTATAGGAGAGAACCAATAATACCTCAAAAGTTTGTTTGATCAACATCCTTTCCTTCATTATCAATGTCCATTCTGAGGGATGTGCTCATTGGAATTTTAACCGAACTTTTTCCATCCATGCCAAACTTTCGGATTAAATCCTTGGTGTATTTGGCTTGATTTATGAATATTCCATCTGGGCATTGTTTGACTTGCAAACCCAGAAAATAGTTCAGTTCACCCATCATACTCATCTCAAATTTGCCTTTCATAAGATTAGAGAACTTTTCACACAAGATTGGATTCGTGCTTCCGAAGATAATGTCACCAACGTAGATTTGTACCAAAAGAATATGGTCATTATCTTTTATACGAAAGAGTGTTTTATCAACCACTCCTTTCGTGAAGCCGCAATTGATAAGAAAGTATGAGAGAGTATCATACCAGGCCCGTGGAGCTTGCTTTAAGCCATAGAGAGCCTTTTTAAGATGATACACCTTTTCAAGCTCATTATTGATTGCAAAGCCAGGTGGTTGTTCAACATATACTTCTTCTTCAAGAAGTCCATTTAGGAAAGCGCTCTTGACATCCATTTGATAAACTTTGAAGTTCTTATAGGCTGCAAAAGCTAGAAATATGCGAATAGCTTCCAATCTAGCTACAGGGGCGAAGGTTTCATCAAAATCAATACCTTCTTCTTGGAAATACCCCTTAGCAACAAGTCGAGCTTTGTTCCTAACAATGAGCCCATCTTCACTCATTTTGTTTCTAAACACCCATTTAGTTCCAATGACATTCTGATGAGATGGTCTCGGGACAAGTTCCCATACCTTATTTCGTTCAAATTGGTGGAGTTCTTCTTGCATGGCTATTACCCAGTCTGGGTCTTTTAGAGCTTCTTCTATGGTTTTTGGTTCCATTTGCGACAGAAACACGCTATCATACTTTCGTGCAAGGAGGCTCTTGTTCTTACACCTTCCTGAATATTTCCAATAACCTGATTTGATGGATGATCTTTTAACCATCGAAGGTCTAGTTCAAAAGCATCTTGTTGATTTTGAGCGTCCATTTCAGGAATGTAAGGTAGATCAATGTAAATCATTGGTTCAGATGTTGTGATAGATGAAGGATCACTTTGTTGAATTCCAACCTTTTCTTGAGGCACCGGTTCGGGTTCATGAACCTTTAGATGATGTTTCATGTAGGACGAGAGTATGTCTTCATTGTCTGAGGTATTTTCGTCAACAGGTTGCTGAGGATTTTGATTTGACTCGATTGATGTTTTATATCCTGATGGGTTCATCTCAGATTGTTCATCAAACTTGACATGAATGGATTCCTCAATTACCATTGTTCGTTTGTTTAGAACTCTGAATGCTTTGCTTACAGAGGAGTAACCCATGAATAACCCTTCATCAGCTCTTTCGTCAAATGCTCTTAGATGATTCTTTCCATTGTTATGTATGAAGCACCTGCAACCAAAGACATGAAAATAACCGATACTAGGTGTTTTACCTTTCCATAACTCATATGGTGTCTTGTTGTGAGATTTGTTGATCAAGGATCTATTTTGTGTATAGCATGCCGTGTTTATGGCTTCAGCCCAAAATCTCTTAGGTAGACCTGAGTGAGAGATCATCGTTCGTGCAGCTTCTTTCAAGGTTCTGTTTCTTCTTTCGGCTACTCCGTTTTGTTGAGGAGTTCGTGCCGCCGAAAGTTGGTGGAAAATTCCATTTTGCGCACAGAATTCCTTTATGACTTTGTTGACAAATTCCGTTCCCTGATCTGATCTTATTCGAATTATTTTGAGCTCCTTTTCTGTTTGAAGTTGTTTCAAAAGATTTGGAAGAGAGGTTTCTGTTTCATTCTTCTTTTTCAAGAAGAGCACCCATGTATATCTCGTGTAGTCATCTACTATAACAAGAGTATATTTTCTTCCACTCAAACTTGCTGGATCAACTGGTCCAAAGAGGTCCATATGTAGAAGGCTTAGAGGACGGGACTTTGTATCTGTATCTTTTGACTTAAAAGATGTCTTGAATTGTTTTCCTTTTTGACATGCCTCACATATTTTATCTTTCGTGTAAGAAGCTTCGGGTAGTCCTCTTACGAGATTTCTCTTGGCAAGCTTGTTTATCGTCTTCAAGTTCAGATGACTTAGTTTGTTGTGCCATTCTTGATTGAGATCTGCATTACTTTTGGCTACAAGACAAACGTTAGCATTAGAAGAATTTAAAGATAATACATACATATTCTTCTTTCGTTGTCCTGTTAAAGCTGTCTTGTTATCTTTCGTGTTCACGATTTTGCATTTGTCTTTGAGAAATTCCACTTTGTATCCTCTGTCACAAAATTGACTTGTGCTTAGAAGATTGAACTTCAGTCCTTCAACATAAGAGACATCTTGAATTGTTATTCCCTTGTTGATGATGTCCCCTTTTCCACGAGTTTTGTCACTATTTTCACCTCCAAAGATAACTTTGGGTCCATCAAATTCTTTAAAGTTGCTCAGCATTGTTTTGTCACCAGTCATATGTTTTGAGCATCCACTATCAATATACCATATGACCTGTTTTTCCTGCACCAAAGATTATGTGTTTTTAGGTACCCATTTAGTTTCGGGTCCTTGGGGGTTAGCAGTCAACTTTGGAACCCATATTAACCTAGAGTATCCACGACTCATCCTCGGTCCTCTATATCCATTGGATGTGCGATAATCATAATGGATGCTGGCAAAGACTTTAGCATTATATTTCTTACGTTGATCTTCCTGAGGAAGATTTTCATAATGCTTGAGATGATTGGTCTGTTTACGCAGATGAACCATTTCAAATACTGCTCTTGGAAGAGGTTCTGGATAATCAAACCAATCTTCTTCTGATGGCCCTGTCCATCCATTGCCATACCCAGATCTTTTGAAGGATCTTTCGGGTTGTCTGATTTGTCCGCTTCTTGAGACTCCTTGTGCAGGATTCTTTCGTGTGGATTTCAGACGATATTGCCTCTGGTTACCATTCGTCTTTTTGTTGGATTGAGTATTCCAGTTAGGCTGACCCTTTTTATGGCGTGGACTCTGTTTATTGCCATTTGGTCCATTCCTTTTGACATAGATTTGTCTAGGGTTGCCATTACTAGATTTCTTCTTTCCAGATTCCACAATTCGTTGTACAGCCGTACCTTTCGGTTGGCTTGTTGATTGTGGTGTTTTGACAATGTTAACTACCATCATAGGCTCAGACACCTGGGTGGGTCCTTGAACAAATGCGGCCTCGAAGCTTTCGTGTGAATATGCATTCGTGGATTTGTTCAATTCGACTTGTGAAGAGGAACTGGGATTAAAACCAATTCCAGTTCTTTCCCTGGGCAGTCTGGATTCATTCAACATTCTATCCATTAGGTTGGATGAATTATTGAATTTATCCAAGACTTCAAGCAGTTCTTGCTCTCTCTTCTTTTTTGTTGTGCACAGCTCCTTTAGAGCGAGAACATCTTTCTCAAGCTGCTCCTTAGCAATGACTAGCATATTGTTCTCAATACGAACTTACTTTAGTTCATTATGGCTAAGCCTAAGCCGAGAGTTCTCCTCCTTGAGTTTGGAGTAAGTGCTATTTATCACATTGAACCTCATCATCATTTCGGTTACAGATTCATTTGAGGTAAAACTTCTCACATAACTTGACTCAGCTGAATAGCAAGAGGATGAATGACAATTTACCTCGTCTTCATTTGCCATGAGACATAGTTCGTCTGACTCTTGACTAAATAGGCACAGCAGTCCTTTCTCCTCATCAGTGCTTTCGTCTTCTGAGCTAGAACTTGAGGAGCCACTTTCGGTTGCGACTGTGTCAGAAGTTTCGTTTACTAACATTGCCTTCCTTCTTCCTTCCTTTCTGGAGTTTGATGATTCAGGTTTGTCGCTTCTTTTGTATCTTTCTCCAGTCTCCTTTGAGGGGCTTGTGGTAGCATTGTTATCTTGATGTTTGCTTACAATGGGATGTGGACAGTTTGCCTTGAAGTGTCCTGGCTTTCGGCAATTATAGCATAATAGCTGAGAATCCATGGTTTCAGATTTTGAGGTTTGAGGAAAGTTCTCTTGCTTCTTTCGGTGGCTCGAACGTTGTGGATCTTGAAAGTTGTTCTTTCTCATGAATCTTTTCATTTTCCTGACAAATAGTGCATATTGTTCATCAGATGAAAATTCACAAGAGTTAGATTTCGACCTGTTGGATGTTGATGCTGATTGATTTGCCATGAGAGCAATATTTCTTGTTTCTGAATCTTCGGCATCTTTTGGTTCATGTTCGAACTCATAAGCCTTGAGATCACTGAAAATTTTGGCAGTGCTTGTCGTTTTCATGTCTCGACTATCCCTCATTGCAATAACCTTCATTTCCCATGATTTAGGTAGACCACGAAGGATCTTCAGATTCATTTCCTTCTCAGTAAGTTATTTTCCAAGATCTGATAAATCGCCCATCAATCTGGTGAATCTGAGTTCCATATCCAAGATTGATTCATTTGGCAGCATTTTGAAATCTTCGAATTTTTTCATAGCCATTGTCAGCTTGTTGTCTTTTTCTTGCTCGTCTCCTTCTCCTAATCTCATTAGGACATTCCACACTTCCATAGCATTCTGCATTTTCGGACTCTCGGAAACAGGGAATCATCCAGAGAGTTGTAGAGAATGTTTCTTGCTACATTGTCCAGATTCGCTCTTGCTCTATCTTCTGAGGAGTACTGGTCTTTTGGTTTTAAGATCATCTGTGGAGCTCCTGCACCCTGTGCGGCTGCTTGAGTATTCGCCATCATGATTGTGATTGGTCCGGTTGTTATGACGTCCCACATCTCATCATGAATGGAGCATAGGAGAGCCTGCATTCTTAACTTCCAGTCATCAAATTTAGCAAGACTAAATGCAAGTTGTTTGGAGCGATGAGCATGTTCCTTTTCCATTTTTAAAAAAAAACGTGCAAAGAAAGTATGCAAGATTTTCAAGAGATTTTCGAATAGGGATCTACCAGGCAGTAAATGCAAAGCCTTTACCGAACAAGGTATTGGCTCTGATACCACTTGTTGGTCCCGATAGAATGAGATGAGAGTCTAGAGGGGGGGGGGGGGTGAATAGACTCTTTTCTTTAGAAGCCCTAAACGTCACCTTTCGGTGTCTTGGCGCAGCGGATAAGATAGATTCGTTTTAAAATACTTTGCACAAGTTTGCGTAATTAGACAAACTTTCGGTAAAGATAATGAAGAAATGATATGAGAGCAAAATAAAAAGCGTAAGTAAGGAGATAAGGAGGACACGAGATTTTATAGTGGTTCGGCCAAAGTTGCCTACTCCACTCTTCTTCCACAACTGTTGGAAGGATTGCACTATCACTCTTAGTACAATTACACAAAGACTTCCTTGATCACTAAGCCGGACAGCCTTCGTAGGTTTTTCAACTCCTCGAGTTTACTCCGCCTCTATCAACTTCTTCTCCTGAGTTGAGGTTGGTAGAAAATGATTTCTTGAATTCTCCAACGAAGAGATCTTGACTCTAAGGTATGATAGCTTCAAACTGATGTCAAGACTTCCTTGAGGTGTAAGACAAGTGATTCTCCAAGTAATTTAACACCTCAAAAACTGGTTCACAAAAGCTTTTTGTAAATCGTAAACGTTTCAAGAGCTTTTGTAAGTGAGTAAGTCGAGTGATAATGAACCAGCACCTTCTTAGTTGATGAAGGTGAGTTTATATAGGTGATGAAAATTCATCCGTTGGAGGGAGATGAAATTTTCGAACCTTTTAACCATTGGACAAGGACCGGGGAGCTTCATGCATTAAATGCTCCATTAATGAGGTTGTACCATGTAGCCGTTGAAGGTATGGAAAGCATTAGGGTTTTGTCCTTTAGCTTCAAGAGATAGTACATCTTCATTTAATGCTTCTTGAAAAGTGAGTCCCATAAAATGAAGTCCTTATTGTCCTAGGATGTTGTCAAATCAGACAGGTGAAACATTCTTCTCGTTGTTGAAGAGAAGTAATAAAGATCGTCTTTTACAAACAATGTTCTTTCGTGTTTGTTGACAACTCCTGCTTGACTCTCGTTGTTGTTCTTCACGACTCGTGTCTTCTTTCGCCTTTGGAGATCCTAACATCTAGTCATAACTCATTTTCGTGTGTTTGTCTAGCTTAACACGAATTACAAAAGAGTTATGGCAACTATCGTCTAGGACGAAAGTAGCGAAACAAAAACAGCTAATGGTTAGGGGTCTACTTTTCTACATTACATTGGTATCATCAAAATCCTAATACAATGTTCCTAACACTCTATAGCTTCTTCAGATTGGGTCTTCACCGTGTGAGGTATATCAACATTGGATTGAGAATGCGTTCTCTTTACCATGTGTATGATTTGTTGTTGAGATAGTGGATTGGACTCACTGATGGCGGTCCCCCAGACGTAGATACGATTGTATCGAATTGGGTAAACAATACTCATGTTCTTTACTTTTTGTTTGATTTACATTCTGCATTTAGTCCTATCGCTATTGCAAAAACTGTTCAATCACGATTAAGATTTGTGATAAGCCAGAAAGATAATCAGGAAAATTGAATATCACATATACACGAAATCACAATGTCCACATACAGTTAACATATTATGCATATCTTTAGTTACTAAATTGTATGTTTGTGTTATAAATATGTTTTTATTGTGGCCATTATTAGTATTGATTATGTAACGGTTAAGTGATTAATGGCTGCATTATGTCTTCCTTTACATTTGTATATTATATATAGATGTGTTATGGTTGTATGGAAGATAGAGATGGTTGAATAAGAATTCCTTGTCTTGGCTCTCCTTGTCTATTGTTCTACATTCACTTCACTTTTATCTTTACATTGTAATCCAATCCTGCAATCACCGATTAAGAGCTAAAGGCCAACACAACAATATTACAACACGTTATCGGCACTTTGCTCAAGAAGACGCCATCCGCGGCCAAAATCTGAACGATCGGAGAAGATACGCCACGATCACGTTGATCTTCTGGCAATTGAAAGTGAAGCAAAGAGGGAGAACGCAACAGAAGACACCGACTCCACTACTTCGCGATTTGAAGCAGTCGTTATTGCAGATAGCGAATTTCCACGCAATATTGTCTTCATCGAATAATGAATTCAAAAATTCCCGGAGAGATCTGATGCGGTGGAGATTTTTTGCAAATCATCACGGTCTTTGTCGGCAGCGCCGCAGTTCCCGGCGATCCAGCCAGTTGATAAGGATCGGGTGGTAGGGATCCTTCTCCCATGGTCTGATTGTTGATCGGCCACCTTCGTCTTCCGCCGAAGTCGGAGCACAGCCGGAGGTTTTCTGGCCGTTGGAGACGTCTAACAATGACACGGATGGCGGTGTTGGTCTCTGCTGATCAACGATCTGACCATAAACAATTGACCGCGATGATAGGGCGACAACGGCCATACCGTCCGTGCCACGATCAGATGTCGAAATTGGCGAAGACACCATCGATCGGACTCCATGGTTTCCGGCAATTGGCTTTGCGACAAACTGATTTGGTTGTTCGAATTTCAAATACGAATTAATAATATGGAGTTACAAGGACCAACCAAGCAGCACCGTCAATGAGGATAACAAAGCTAAGTATTAATATTCATTATTTTCATAGATACATGAGACATATTTATATATATATTCTTGTGGCCTGAGCATATATGTTTTGGATTGATCAATAGTCTCTACGGTGAGCAGCATTTCAAAGTGTGTATATTTATTGTCAGTGCATGCTTGTTATTGTGTTTAATGTGGTTATGGATCCCTCGACTTTGACGATGTGTTTATAACTTAGAAGCTAGTACTTCATCATTGAATTCAATTCTATATGCACTGTATATATGCAAAGAAACGCTTCTCAGCAAGAACTACCATTTTGAATTTAAAGGTGTTCAAAATGGATTTAGTAACGGCAGACAATGGAGATCCTTGGGATGATCACAGACGTGGTCAAGTTGTGGGGATTGTGATCTTCCACAGTTCTACTTGCATATATTGTTTTACGTTTCTTTTGTGTTAAGGACAACATTGACCTAATGTCTGAACATACATAGTGACGGGATTTGTATTAGGGAATGTATAGTATAGTCCTCTACCTATTATTTTCATAAGATGCCTTGCGCTACATGTCTACAAGACTTTATAACTACTTGGTTTGAATGCACCTCTTGAGTGTTAAATTTATTTGCATAAAATTTGAGGCATGCCTGAAAAATTCTGATCGGCGCAGCTTGAAAACTAAATTCGTGAAAAATACTTGTTGGACTCTGTTTGGCCTGAAATTTTTTCTGGTGAACCTAGACTTATGATATTTGATGTCTTTAAAAAGAATTTCTCAAAAATATGCTTTGGTTGTTCCAGAAAAATTCCATAAAGTTCTGGCAGTGTCCTGCCAGTTATTTTTCTGCCCGGCGCAGTGTTGGAAATTTTTTTTGCAAAAATACTTCCAGACCTTTGATTGGCATGAAAATTTTTATGTACATTCTAGATTTGCTGAACTTCGTATCTGCAATTTTTTTTGCCAAAATGTGTTACCGTTTTCCCCCAGAAAATTCTGCAATCTGGGTCAAAGTTCATGGAATTTGCTATCAATTTCAATATCTTGAATTATTTGAGCACCTTGAGAAGTTGATTATTTGAGAATATACACATATATTTGCATGATGATAGCAATACTCACATTGCATTAGACTTGGTATTTGAATGCCTAATTGGTTTTTGGGATAGCAAATTATGATGTTGGCAACACAGTTTCATTTGTTCATAATGTGCTCAGAATTTGAGAACTTCTATTTAGTCAAATTTGCTTTGTAGCTATGTGAACCATAAAACAAAGAGGATTTGTTGTTTTCTCTTGTTGATAACAAATATTTGCTATAGGCCATGAATGCTACAACGTGAAGCAAACTTTTAAGACAAATATTTTTAAAGGCAGTGAGATAGTTCTGTTAAGGTGCACCTGTCGTTGCTAAACCTTAGCTTGCATGTGATGAAATGCTACTATGGCATGTTAAATTTATTTGCATAAAATTTGTTAGGCTTACTGCTGCCCGGGCATTGTACAATGCTCTTGGCTTTGCTCAAGCAAAATTTTAACAATGATATGGAGCAGGATTATATTATGAAAGTTGTGGCTTCACCAGAAGTGAAAATTCGACAAGATTTTTTTTGAATGTTTGGTGTCTAATTTCATCAACATACTACGAGATGTTAGCTCCATGCATGCAGGTTTTTGCTCATATTATTTATGACATTTTTTTTCGGATAGTAAATTAAGCATTTTTGGAGGAAATATTTTTTTTGGGGACCTTCAAAATTGAAAAATCAATATGGTGATCCACTACATATCACATACGCTAGTACAAGATGCATTTCCCTATCTGCATTCATTTTTTTTTTAGTATGCAACCCTTCTAGATATATCCCATCATGAGAAATCAACAATGATGTTGGTTGCATTATAAGATCTTTTCTCGGCATTAGGGGGAGATTTGAAATTTATAATTAATTAAATGCCGAGAAATTGATAAAGAATCTTCAAACCCATGTACTAGCCTTATCGAACCAGAAGTTCAGACATTGAACAAATTATCTGCTAGAAATTCCAAAGAGTGACTAAGTCCATAAAAAATATTTTAAGAGTTGAAATCCCCAACTAGGACTAAACATCTCTACCATTATGCCAGAAGCATATATTGGTTTAAGAATTTACAAAACTAGATCTAGTATAGAAATTTTGTCACTCCAGAAATATAGAAATTTTATCCTGAAGATATTCGTCTAGGAGGCGAAAACCCCCAGTAAAATTGTAGGTGCACCAAATAACTAAAATACTGGGGAAGCGGAACAACCAAATCCAAATACTTTTGGGAAATGCCATATATTTGGTTGATACAAAATTGCCATGTGTATAAAAGATATTTACAAAGCGGTTACAGTTGTCGACAACATATTTTTTTTGCCTCTATTGCTCATAAATACTTAAGTCTGGATCCAGAAATGAAAATAGTAGTATAACGCCTGCAGCGTGCTAACTGTTTTCATAGAAAATAGCAATTAAGGCATACAAATCAGAATTCGCTAATAAAAGGCGAGTGGAGGGTTTTCGCAGAGACCCAATATTAGTCATGGCTTTATATTCCACTATTCAATAAAACTAGCAGTAAATAAATTAGATATGTAGCTAACAGTTATAGTTATCACACGTTTATATGGGTAACTTGTTACTTATATTTAAAATCCTTGATGGATTTTCTCAAAATGTGATGAATGAAAATCACAAAATAAGAAGTATAAAAGTTAGTAAGTTACTAACTATGATCTTTCTTATAGTCAATAAATTGACTAAAGGTATTTTCTCTCCCATAACAACTTATGAAAACATATTATCATAAAAATGCCTAGTAATGTTATATGTGATTAGGAAACTTAAATATTGTTTCCTCTTGAAAATATCCTAAATATATCCTCTAGTTCATCTTGAAAAATCCCTAATGGATTTATAATTCCCGAAATGAGGATTTATTTAAGTGTCATTATTTACTCTTTAAAGAGTTGCAAATGGGGTTATTATCCTCATATAGAAGGAATAATATGTACCATTATGTGCTCAATAAAGAGTTGATAATGGACTTATTTATTATCTCAGTCAATATTTATGGTGTAAACATCAATGAAATATATAAAGAGTTTAATGATGTTATGTTATGAGAAAAGATAACGAATAGCAAATCAAGGTACAAATACTCGTATTGATGCCTTTTGGCATGAAGTCATCATACTTGTTACAGATAAAAACGTATATAGTTTTTCATGATATAAAATACCTTGATCCACATGAACTCCAGAAGAGTGATAAAATATTTGTTCAGAAGGTTTGCTCTAGTGACAAGTTAGCAAATGTATACCTACAAATATTCATAAGATTGATATGTGTAGGTAAAGAAAAATTATTATATTTAGGGGGAGCAACAAAATATAAACTATAAATAATTTTTATTGGTCCAGATGATCATGAGAAAATATGATAAATTCTAATGACAATCCTGAAAATTGTACCATATCCCTTCTCTACACCCTTTAGAAACAATGATTTACAGGAAATATAGAATTTGAAGATTGTTATCTTCAGGGGGAGACATGAAGTACATTCACTCGAGTCAATCTTGTAGATTGGTCAATCATGTAGATTGGGTCTTAAAAGGACTGATAGTTATACTTTTTTGCAGCATATACATATCATGTACTCTTTTCCTCACTAGGTTTTTCCCAATGGGTTTTCTAGTGTGGTTTTTAACGAGGCATGAGTATGATATTGTAATGACAATGGGGAAAATTGCAAAATAATTGGTTAATAAATGAACAAACTCCAAAATCCTGAAGATTATGCAGATTATGCCCTGAAGGCTAATGGTGTACTCTTTTTCCCTTAACTAAGTTTTTTTCCACAGGATTTTCTTAAGTTAAGGTTTTTAATGAGGCGACCAATACAATATATGTTTTTACATATATCATGTACTCTTTTCTTCAACTAGGTTTTTTTCCACGTGGTTTTCCTAGTGAAGTTTTTAATGAGGCATGAATATATTTTCTATTGTACTCTCTTATTGTCTAGGTTTTTCCCACAGGGTTTTCCTAGCAAGTTTTTAATGAGGCAATATCGTAGCCAAATAATGTCCAAGGGAGAGTGTTATAAATATGTTTTTATTGTGGCCATTATTAGTATTGATTATGTAACGGTTAAGTGATTAATGGCTGCATTATGTCTTCCGTTACATTTGTATATTATATATATAGATGTGTTATGGTTGTATGGAAGATAGAGATGGTTGAATAAGAATTCCTTGTCTTGGCTCTCCTTGTCTATTGTTCTACATTCACTTCACTTTTATCTTTACATTGTAATCCAATCTTGCAATCACCGGTTAAGAGCTAAAGGCCAACACAACAATATTACAACAGTTTGTAAATAAATTGAAGGTACATATTTTTTTAATTATAGGCACATAATATGTTAACTATGTTAATTGCAGACACATAATCTAAATACATTTTGGATCAAGGTCCATAATACAAGGTGGACCCTAGCTAGTCCAAAGTATAATTTGCATATCCAAATTGGCATCACGCTATGTTGATAGAAATGGGGATGTTTTGCTCATACGAACTTAATGTTGGTGATAATGAACCAAAAGTCGATTTAATATCCCAAAAATAATATTTATATATACGCACAAAAATATATAAAATATTATTGGATATATATCTGAAATATATATATATATATATATATATACACATAAATATATATAAAACGGACCCAAAGGTTATATATACATATATATCTTTGGAAAAAGATATATCAATAAAAAATTGGAACTAATAATCCTTAGATTATAAATCCAATCCAACGACAAAAACATATATAAAGGGAGGATTTTTGCTTAGAAGTATAATCCAAACCGAAGACTAAGGAGATTGGCTCGTGTTTGGGTATAGGGTTTTTAGCGTGAGTCAAGAGATCACTCTTTCCTTAAATCCTTATTTGCCACCTTCCAAAAGTGCTAGGAGCGTTGTGGCCTAGGTTTCTCAGGATAAAACGTACTACGGTTTGACGTTTGAGCATCCAAACGAACGATCCCGGCGAACTAGAGCAAAGCCTTGAACAGAGTTAGGCAAAGAAAGGATTAGAAGCAGAGAATTTTTGGAGCTAAAACCGTGCAAGTGTGTATGCTTGTTGTTCTTGTTCTGTGTAAAAATTGAATAAAATATATTTAATATTCAAAATTCTGGGTTACATGTCAAATATCAATGGGGTGTGGGTACGAGTCTCTGGATGGTCCTCTGATTCTTCGATTTGAATGCCTTGAACACTCCACCATTGAAGGGCCTCCGGGTTTCAAGTGGCTTGATCTTCAAAGAAGGGCTTGTATAGCTTGTTCTTCTTGAAGGGCCTCCGGGTTCAAATGGCTTGATCTTCAATGGGGGTTTGGATCAACATGCATCAACATATAGAGGAGGAGTTTTTACTTTCAGGATCACATTTTTATTGTGATCTCTGAATAAGCTTCAGAGTTCTTTCTATGATTTTTCCTAGGATGTCTGATTACATAGAAATGAAAGGTCCTATTTATAGCTGTAGGATAGAGAGTTTTGATAAGCTCAAACTCTTTTGATAGGGAGAGAGAGAGAATAAATTCTAGTGCGCCTAGAATACAGAGTCCTAATGTTTCCCATCAAGTTTAAGGTTCTTTAGAGAAAATATTGGGCTTGTCCCTTAGATGTATCCATTTAGCCTTGTTGTGGTTAATGACTTGGTGAGCAGAGGCGGACCTGCCATGGGGGCAGCTGCCCCCACGGCCCAAAATCATTCAGCCCCAAAACGACGTCGTTTTGGGCTGTTATATATATATATATTTTTTTTTTTATTTCATTACTTGCGTGAAGAGGCCAGACCTTGGCGAGAGCTCAGAGCTGAAGCGCAAAGCGGTCCACGGTCCACCACCGTCGATTCCGTCTTCTCCGTGAGTTCCGACGCCACCACCGGCCCACCGGCCACCGGCTACCGCAAGTTCCGTCTCCTCCGTGAGTTCCGAAGCCACCACCAGCGCAGCAGGTTTTACTTCCGAAGCCACCACCGACGCCACCACCGGACGACTCCACTGCCGTGTTGGGACGACTCCACTGCCAGGTTTTACTTCGAATCTCTGATCCCTTCTCAGTAGTCAGTTCAAATACTTCGAATCTCTGATCCCATGTTCATCTAATTTTGCCCTAATTTGATTTTTCCCTAATTTAATTTTGCCCTAAATCCTAATAGCCATTGAATTTGCATAGCTGCATAGGAATTGGCTTACTTGATTTTTCTTGATTTTGCAAGTTGTTACTGGCTTGAAAATTAATTAAATTGGCTTGAAAATTAATTTGCATTGCAGCAGTATATGTTTAAAGTATGCAGTGTATGTTGTAAACTGCCATGTTGGAATTGTTTAAAGTATGCAGTATATGTTTAAAATTAATTAAATTGGCTTGAATTGCTTATATGTAAAGTATGCAGTATATGTTTAATTTCTTAATTGCTTAATTTCCATTGCAGCAGTATGCTTAATTGCTTAATTTCTTAATTAATTGCTTAATTTCCATTGCAGCAGTACATGTTTAAAGTATGCAGTATATGTTTAAAATTAATTAAATTGGCTTGAATTGCTTATTGCTTTATCTCTAAACTCATGAATAATGAATTATATGTTATTATGTTATTCGTTTGTCGGAAATTTGGTTCAGTTATGGAAAAATTCTTTAAAAGAAAATCAACTTTTGAGGATTCATCTAGTCAGGGTAGTCCCGAAGTGTCAAGTGCAAGGCCTCGTATTGAATTTAACATAGATGAACTTGAAGTTGATTCGGCTAAAAGGAAAAGTATCTTATCTGTATTTGACCTTGTATTTGAACATTTTTTAATTTATTTTCCCTGTGCTTTTTTGCCCCCACTGAAGGAAAATCCTGGGTCCGCCACTGTTGGTGAGGATGTATGTCAGTTGGTCTTCTTGTAGAGTTATAATTTCCTTGTAGTTCCTTTGATGCTACCAACAAAATAAAAGAACCCTTCTTTCAAAAAATTAGTAATTAAAGAATCCTAATGGACCAAATTTTTTGTCGCATGATAGACTACAACGAAACACTCATCTAGAGTGCAACTACAACGGAACACTCATCCAGAGCGCAGCTACAACGGAACACTCATCCAGAGCTCAGCTACAACATGACACTCCTCATCCGAAGCCTTAACAAATGAAGCCGGACACAAAAACGTGCCTTCAATGTATCCATTGAGATTTGGACCATGGAGAAAGGGAACAAGTTGAATCTTCCATAATAGATAGTTTGAGGAAGTAAGTTTAATGCAGATAAAATGATGGGCTGTTTGAAGAATATTTATTGGGATTGTGGTTGGATAGGCAATATTGAAGATGTTACGAGAAGATGAGGTGGTGTTGCCCGCCGGTGGCGGCAATGGATATGATTATTTATTTATTTATTTTATTTTTTTGTGAAGGGTTTCTAGCCTATATCATTTGACCTTTTGATACCATATGAAAATAGTTATGGGAATAATCTTATTATTGATCAATCAATGATGATATAAAGTACATGATGAAGAGATGTGTTTATAAGGATAAAAAGAGGTCCCAATCAAAATAGGAATGGTAAATAATAATATTCCTAATAATATAGGGAGAGAGAAAATGAATTTTAGTGTGTCTAAAATAAGAGTGCTTATAAGAGTCCTAAGCACTCTTGTTGGTTTAGTTTTCTTTGTTGGGTGGTTCCTTGAGATATTCTCTATGTATGTACAACAATATTTTCCTTTAAACCTAGTTGCCTTTGAGGCTCATCACCTTTGGGTGCCATTATCTTAGGAGTGCTTCGATGATCTTCCATTAATCACCTATTTATTGTACTATTTGTGAAATGAGTTTTCATTTGTTTAATGGATTTACGCAATCTTATCTTACTTACTCTATATAATAGTAATTTTTTTTTATCACATCAGATTCCCGCCTAAATAATATTGCGTCATTTTGGCTGTATGTAATTATGTGAATGAAGTCGTTTGATCACTATTCATGCAACTTTCCATGTGTGTATTAATTGTTTTCACATTCATGGAAAGTGAAAACAATGTGAAAATTATTTATTGGAATCCGCAGATCATATTTCAAAATAAAAAACCTTTATGAATACCAACTGTCTCACAGATTAATTACGGCTGATGGTTTCTTCAAAAAAAAAAAATAAATAAAAAAAAATTGTTTCCTAATTAATACCCACCATCTCAGAGATTAATTATGGTTGATGGTCTCTTCAATCTCTAATATAATTAATAGCGAGCATTTAATTTGAAAAATATACACAGTTTTTGAAAATGTGTATTATAAATAGTGGTGTAATCAGGCATTGTACATTTGTACACCACAAATGAAAGGCTTTCAAATTTACTCTGCAGAATCTACTGAAAAGAAATGCCATCACAGTACGTAACTTCTTGTCGGTTAGCCCTCTCCACACTAGGAGAGCAATCAGAGTCCGGTACCTGAACTGCGAGGAGGGGCAACAAGCAAGAGTAAGGAATGTCTTTTCCATGACGAACTGGTAAGATGAATATTTGTATTTTCTCTGCACAAGTCATTTTGATCTGCTGGTTTTAATTTGTTACTTAAACTGCCCAACCCAAACCGCAAATTATGCCCACGGGTCCAAACGACACCGTTTTTGTAGAAATTTTTTTATTTAGTTGATGTGCTGTTAACAGCGTGCGTTTGTTCAGATTATGAATTTTTTGTTATGAGATTATGAATGTAGTTTAAATTAATAATCTCATAACAGAAAATTCATAATCGCATAAAAGAAAAACATTTATTAAATTATGAATTTTCTGTTATGAGATTATGAATTTACAGTTATGTAATTATGAATTTTCTATAAATTCATAATCTCATAACAGAAAATTCATAATTTCATAACAGAAAATTCATAATAGCATACCAGGAAATTTATAATCTCATAACAGAAAATTCATAATTTAATAACAGAAAATTCATAATTTCATAAAAGAAAATTCATAATTTCAGAAAGAAGAAAAGTCACGCGATTAAAAAAAAAAAAAAAGATAACGGTGCTCCGTTATCGTTGGGACCGTGTTCACCATGGATGGTGAACACAGTTCCATGGCATAACGATTGAACCCAAACATAGTATTTATAAACACAATCATAGATATATCATCAAATCTATTGGCCCAAAACGACGTCGTTTTGTACCTTTTCGCGTATCTGCTGTTAACTCCTTAAAAAAAGCTCATGTTTTGAATGTACAGAATTGTATAATAGAATGCACAGAATTTTATACCTGAAAACACCGAATTTTATAACTGAATACACATAATCTTTTTTGAAAGGATAATACACATAATCTAACATAATACATAATATACATAAACTCTTAACATAATACACATAAACTCTTAACATAATACACAAACTCTTAACTTTAAAAAAAAATCCATGTTTCGAATGTACATAATTATATAATAGAATACACAGAATTTTATAACTGAAAATTTTCATGTTTCGACTGTATAGAATTATATAATAGAATGCACAGAATTTTATACATGAAATTAACAAAACGACGTCGTTTTGGGAGACGCGGGCCGTTCATTGCTATGTGCGCCCTGGTGCACGGTATAACGATTTCTCCTGACTTCTGTTAAGGAATGAGGGTGCATGACTCACACACGCCAACCAAATTGGTTAGTTGTTGTAAGTCTTTTACGATACGTTTGGTTGGAAGGAAGGAATTAGGGGGGAAATGAATTCTAATTCGGTGGGAAAAGAATAAGGTGTGAATAAAGTAGGAATTCGAATTACGTTGTTTGGTAGGGAGAAATAGAATTATTGAAATTGAGAAGGAAATAAGTGGTATAAAGACTAAAATACCTTGGTGTAATAATAATAGTAATAACAACCAAAGAGGTAGTAATGTCATTTCATATTTTTTTCCTTTCTCAAATTCATTGAATTGTACCCATGAATTACAATTCAACAAAAGGAGGGAATTGCAATTCTGTAAAATTACAATTCTCTCGAACCAAACAATATAATTGAGACATTCACTGAATTGCAATTCAATTACAACTAAATTACAGTGAACCAAACGCCCTGTTATTCCAAAGGGCCCGGAATATTTCCATAAAAATTAAAAGGACTAAAATTGTTTGCAGCGGAGCAGCAGTATAGTACGTCATGCATGTAGTATTATACTTTGTTGTTTTGTTGGCGCCGAGAAAATGGTTTTTCCACAAATTAAATGAGAACACCCACAAACCAAGACGTAACTTTAGTGCCGACAAAATGGTTTTGAGCACATTCTTATATTTTCCCTCCCTCTCATATTATGAGTCTGGTTCAATTAATGAATCTTGATTGAAATTATTTTTAATTCAAATTTTCATAATATTAAATCTAGTATTAGTATATCAAATTTATATATTTAGAAATTACACTAAAAGTACTATTAAACACAAAAAGTTAAATTTAAAAATAAGTCAAAAATACTAAAGAAAATTACAAAGAAGAAAGAATTGAGTTGACTAATAAATAGTAAGTAGAATAGATAAAATAAGACAGAGAGAGTATTATTCAATATGATATGAAATTTTGTAATACGTACGTCCAACATTTCTAATAGTTTTGAATGGTCACTACGTTTTTTTTTTTTTTCTTTTTATAGGACTGGACATTTCGGTATTCAGTTTGGTTTTTTGGTTTTGGTTCGGTATTTAGTTTGGTTTAGAAACCTCAATTCTCAACATTTCCTAGTGTTTCAGCCCAAATAATTAATTAATTATTTATTTTTACTAATAAGTAATAATTTAAAATTAAAATCCATTTTGGATCCATTGAGTTCAACCAAGCTCATTTAAATGCAATCGTTATATCGTGCACCAGGGCACACAATGCATTGTGCACCCTGGCTCAAAACGGCGTCGTTTTTATAAGTTGTGTGGGGAGTTGACACGACGGAAACCGTTCCGTTCCGTTACAATTTTTTTTTTTTTAAACACTTGTGTTTATGTGTATTTTACTATACAATTCTATACATTCGAAACAGAGAATTTTTTTTTTAGAAGTTAACAGCAGAAACGGGAAACAAAATTTCTATTAAAAAAAAAATACAAAACGACGTCGTCTTGGGCTAGGACGCACAATGCATTGTGCGCCCTGATGCACGATATATATATATATATATATATATATATATATATATATATATATATATATATATATATATTGAATAGTCCCTGGTGCACGATATAATAATTTGCCATGAGATTATCACCCTCTTCGCTAACATAGCTTATGAGCCAACTTTTATAAATTATTTATAATATTTTAAAAAAAAAACTTTGGTGAATCCAGATGGGCCAAGATCGAGTACTTTTATAATTTTTTTTTTTTAGATAGTCTAACAAATTTTTTTCGTTCAGATGCAAATTAACCAGCAAAATCAAAAATAACTTAAATAGAAGGGAAAATGAAATCACCAAAATAAATAGCACATGATCATAAGCCTGAACAACAGAATTCCACTCCCATATTTATTATTTCTACTTCGAGTGCCATAAAATGGTCCTATAGATTGACCTCATACATCAATTCCTACGCTCAACAATAAAGTCACATTTCACAAACATACAACAAAAATTGTGTTCTAATTTTATTGAATGTACTAATTACGCTGAACGCCTAAATCTAACTTTCACCCATATACATATGCAAGCATATAAACTTAAGCAATAGCAATATTTGAGGCTTGTTCGATTGCAAATTTGCAGATGAGGCAAGAGTGCCGAGGAATTTAGTAATTAGGGATTTGAATTACCATTATAAAGTTTGTGTACATAATAATAAAAATTAATAATAATACTCCCTCCGTCTCATTTTATGTGTCTGGATCGGTTAACAAGGCTTGACTGAAGTTATTTTTAATTTAACTTTTTATATTATTAAGTTTAGTATTAATATACAAAATTTATATATTTAGAAACTACACTAAAAGTACTATTAAACACAAAAAAAATAATTTTAAATTTAAAAATAAGTAAATAATACTAAAGAAAATAAACAAAGACAAAATAGTAGGTTTGATCAATGAATAATAAGTAGGACAGATAAAATGAGAGAGAGAGAGTAAAAAGTAATAATAATAATTAAAGGGAAAAACGCTAATAATAATAATAATAATAATAATAATAATAATAATAATTTTGAATGTGAAAAGCACAAAATGGGGAGAAAAAACTGTTGTAGTAGTAGTAGTGACCTGTCTAATTTATATATGCCCCTCTCTTTCTTCTTATTTCTCTGTTGCTTTTTCAGCAAGGAGATGACAAAAACTAAGTCGCTATAGACTATAGTCCACAGGACAGTTTCCATCCTGGCAAATTATGCTGTGCATCCGTATGCACCCTGCATGATGCATACGGATGCAAAATCGACGCCGTTTTGTATAAAACGTACGCCCTACTTAAAAAAAAAAAAAAAAAATCAGTTTTGATTCCCAACAACAACATTATGTTATTCATTTTTAGTTCATTCATTTTGGATTTTGTAGTTATGAAATTCTGGAAGTGTAGTTATGCAATTCTGGAAGTATAGTTATGAAGTTATGGATGTGTAGTTATGCAATTCTGGAATTATAGTTATGCAATTTTGGAAGTGTAATTATGCAATTCTGGATATGTAGTTATGAAATTCTGGAAGTGCAATTCTGGATGTGTAGTTATACAATTCTGGAAGTGTAGTTATGCAATTCTGGATGTATAGTTATGAAATTATGGATGTGTAGTTATGAAATTATGAATGTGTAGTGAAATTATGGATGTGTAGTTATGCAATTTTGAATTTTTAGTTTTTTTAAAGTTAGACGCCAAAACGACGTCATTTTTGCATCGATATACACCATGCATGGTGCATACAGATGCACAACATAACGCTCCTTTCCATCGTACTCTGGGTCTGGGGCGGCCGACATTTTTATCCCTATGGATTGGGCATTAATTAATTTCTTGCTCTTTATTGTTTCATTCACACCATTGGAATAGTTTTGGAATTAAATAACATTCTCGAAAATATGTCTATTTTATTATTTGTGAATACATTTTGTTAATGAGAATGTGCTATTCTCCTTAGGAATAATTAATTCAGGCCTCCAATATTAGACTATTTCTGAGTTTGTAGGAAATGAGGCATACTAGAGCCGGATTTAGGGGGTGCAAAATGCTCAATAGCACATGATCTCAATTTTTAAAGGACCCAATTTTTTTTGACTTAACTACTTAATAAATAAATAAATAATATTTACAATTAATCCTGAAATTCTTCTGTTTTTCCTCCAAATCATTAACAATGCCGCATGGCAAAAACGTTATGTTTCCCCAACAGCATAGATAATGTGCCAGGCAGTATACCATGCAAAATTTCAAAAATCAACCATGCACAGAAAACTGTATGTACACGAAATTAATATTAATTTTTCAAAATAATTTTGTATCTAAAGCAATACAACAAACTAGGTGATGGATTATATGAACCCGGGGGTCCGGATTATACAATCCGAATATATGATTGAATATGATAAATGAATAATAAAATGATAATATGGGTAGAAATAACGTACGAATAAACGTCACGGGGACACTGAACGCAAATTATGCCGTGGAAACGTGTTCACCATGCTTTGTGAACACGTTCCAAAACGGCGTCGTTTTTACAGGAAAAAAAAAGTTTTAGTTAATGTGCTGTTAACGGCGTTTTGCATTCTATGTTCAAATTATGAATTTACATTTATTAAATTATGAATTTTCTGTTATGAGATTATGAATTTACAGTTATGTAATTATGAATTTTTTGTAAATTCATAATCTCATAACAGAAAATTCATAATCTCATAAAAGAAAAACATTTATTAAATTATGAATTTTCTGTTATGAGATTATGAATTTACAGTTATGTAATTATGAATTTTCTGTAAATTCATAATCTCATAACAGAAAATTCATAATTTCATAACAGAAAATTCATAATCTCATAAAAGAAAATTCATAATTTCATAACTGCACATTCATAAATCCATGCCTACACATTCATAATTTATGAGTGTTGAAGAAGCTTGCGCGAAGGGGAAGTGGAACCGCAAAATACGAAAATGAAGAAGAAAATTCGCGCTGTTAATTTAAAAAAAAATGATTAGTGGAAGATAACGGTGCCACTTACGGACACCGTTACCGTTTGGGACCGTGTTCACCATCTATGGTGAACACGGTTCCATGGCATAACGATTGAACACTAAAAGAGTAGGTATATTTTGGTCCTATAAATTAGATTTAGAAAAGGAGAAACAAAGTGTCTAACAAAAATGCCATTTCTATAGACATATTTTTAATAGATAAAACAAAAGAAAACATAAAAAAAAGGCATTTTAGATATTTCATATAAGAGGTGTTTGGTAAATAACTGTTAGCTAATTCGGTTACTGGGTCTGATTAGTTGATATATACCATTAGCTGATTGTAGTTTGGTAAATTAGTTGTTAGCTGATTACATACAAAATTGAAAAGAAACATACAATCATGTCAAGCATAGAAAAAATAACTTCTCTATAGTAATAATATAAGGAGTTGGAACAAACTCGTCCATGGCAAATTATTGTGTGGACCATGGTCCACACAATGTTATGTGGACCATAACAAAAAGTATATTTTTAATATATTAAATGTACATTATTTTTGTACTGAATGTACATTATTTTTGTATTGAATATACATTATTTTACAGTATACAAAATATGGTCCATACAACTTGTGTGGACAATGGTCCACACAATAATGATTGCTCTTCCATTACAACAATGAAAAACATAAGCCTATAAAAAAAAACATAGGGCAATGAAGTCCTAAATGAAAAATGGCCCAAAAACTCGATCACAAGAGTCTTAGACAACCAAATGAATAAGGGAATAAATTAAACTAATCCTATATATAATAAAACTATATGGTCTTGTGAAAATTAAATGGTGATATTCAACATTTAATTTTCACAAGACCATAATAATATTGTTAATTATAATAACAATAACAACAACAACAATAATAATAATAATAATAATAATAATAATTGCAATAATAATAATGATAATAATTTCCACTGACAGTTTCTAATATATATATATATATATATATATATATATATATATATATATATATATATATATATATATATATATATATATTAATTTATTTGTTATATTTTGATGTTATCACACCTTTGCTTGTTATTATAGTTATTTTGAATCATCTCAGTATTTAAGTTCTTTAATTTTGCTTATTTAATACATATTTTCCTTGCTATTATCATTTAATTATGGTTCGCACTTGTTTTGAATGCTTTACGGTGTTTGTTAGTGTTTTTGAACCATTTTAGGTCAAAGATATGAGCGAGGGGAGTTCAAGGATGAGTTCGGAGCAATTTTGGACTAGTTCGGATACCAGAAGGTTCGACGCGTCGAGCCAAAGGCTCGACGCGTCAAAAATTTCCAGAATGTTTTGTGATCAAGACCCGCTGGTCTCGACGCGTCGAGCGAAAGATGAAGTCGCGACATTATCACAAAAGGGCGTTGGCTTCAGCACTACACTTCAATTCTCAAAGCCCAATTTCAACTTCAATTTCCAAATCCCAATTCAACTTCAATTTTGAATTCCAATTCCAACTCCAATTAAAGGCGGCAATTTCTTTTAATTAATTATAGGAATTATAATTTGAGTCCAATTTTGTACAAGATTCCTATTTCATCTCAACTTTGTACCCACTATAAAATTCCTCCTTCCTCAACCCTAAGGACGGACCGAGAGATTTTTAGAGTTCTTTGTAGACAAGAAAGAGAGAAATCAAGAGGCTCAAGTCGTCTTTGGAAGCAAGGAGGAAGCCAGGGAGATTTGTGAGAATCGCTTGGTTAATTCTTGTACTCTTCTGATGATTTGTAATCCTTTATTCATATTTGCTATGTATAATTTAGTCATGCTCGGCTAAATTCCTTAGGGATTTTTGGGTGAATTTGTTTATGAACCTATATGCCTAGTTCGTTAATTTCTTAATATATTTATGTTTGGTTTTATGATTTGTGTTGCAATCTTGTTTTAATCTGTTGTTGTTGGTAGTTAAAGGCCTAAATTACTAGCTTCACAGTCTTGTGTCACCAATGGGAGTTGGGGCATAAATTAGGGCACACACGATTGCACCTAATGGTTGGTCCTTGGGAAAGGGGAACTTATTAGGGGAAGTTTATTCTAGATTATTGCTCATCGGGAGATGGTAGTAATTAGGAATAATTGAATGCTGATCTTTGATCTTATTGGGTGTTTAAGCCATGGGAGTGGAAATTCACTAGGAATAGAGATTACGGGAGTAATTCGATTCCACTTTGCATTCCCATACAAATCTTAATTCCAAACCAAATATTACAAACGTTAATTGGCACTAGGTGATTAAACATTGTGATCCCAAGAATCCTATTTTGCTCTATTGTCTACAAAACCTTGCTATTTATTTTATTCTGCTTGTTATTTTATGCAATCAATCAACCTTCAAGTTTTGTTCGGACTAGTTTCATATGAGTAACCTAGTAGCTAGTGATTAGTACACCACCTCTCTGTGGTTCGACAACCCGAATACTTCGGGTATTATTTGTTTGCCCCAAATTACAGCAACCATATTTATTTATATTTCAATTTCTACTGGCAAATTATTGTGTGAACGATTTTCCACATAACTGTATAGATCATGAATATCAAATAAATTTTTAATATATTAAAAATACATTATTTTTATATTGAAAGTACCTTACATACATGTATAATGTACCCTTAGTATATTTAAAATATACTTTTTATTGCATGCAACCCCAAAGTTCATAAGTTTGAAATTAATATATGGCATAGCTAGGTGGCCTAATATTTAAGATTGTTGATGTACATATTGAGGACTACGGAGACAAAGATGCGTTATTTGTGGATTCATCGGATACTATCCAACAACACTCTCCAACTTAATTGACGTGAAGTAGGCTTAGTAACATTAAGATTATATTCTCGAATTATTAGTTCTCAACTTTTATTGATTTCACACTTAATTCGATAGCATTTGGAAGAAAAAAATCAATGTTCGAACTAAGATTGTGATTTTGGTCTTTAAAGATGTTGCTACATCTAGAGTTAGAAATCTCAAAGGTCTAAAAATTTTGATCCGTGGTGACTCTAAAATTGTAATTCAATTACTGTTGTAGTTTACTAAGTTCTTAAAAATTTGTAATATTAAATACTATGTACTAAATTTTTAATATAGTTTAAGATTTGTAGTAATCATCCACCTTAAATATTATTTTAATTGTAAATATATTTATGTTCATAATTTTATCATAGGAATTTACACATAATCTATATATCTATATATATATATAAAAGTAAAATCCTCTTAGCCAAGTTTTCCCCCCAAAACTTAGAGGCATTTTTGTAATATCAAATATTTAGACAAATATGGCATTTTAATAATATTAAAGATTTTACCTTTCTTGAGATCTCTTACCATTTTATAATTTCAATACTAAACCCTTTTGATCTCATCCATTGTGTATAAATACACCTTATATGACCATACACAACCCCAACTAAGGTTAATTATTTTATTGATTTTTGCTAATCATCCTGTGATCTTCCACAGTTGAGGTTGATACGTGATTTGCACTGGTGAGGTTTTCATTATCTTAGTTTCTTTAATTTTTTCTTCTTTTTGGGTTTTGTTTTGTTTTTATTCTTTTGTATTTTCTGATTTTTAAACAACAAAAGTGGTTCGTAAGAAAAAATGTTGATATATTCTTTTTTTTTGGTCTATTTTTGTGGAGAAGATACTATACGGATCTAGAAAGATTGACTGGAAAGCAATAGACTTCTAATCATCATGTGATCTTCCACAGTTGAGGTTGATACGTGATTTACATTGGTGAGGTTTTCATCATCTTAGTTTCTCTTATTTTTTCTTCTTTTTGGGTTTTGTTTTTATTTTTTTTGTATTTTATGGTTTTTAAATAAAAAAAGTGGTTCATAAGAAAAAATGTTGATATATATTTTTTTTGTCTTTTTTTTTTTTTTTTGTGGAGAAGATACAGATCTAGAAAGATTGATCGGGAAGCAAAAGAGTTCCTTGCTCATCAAGATGATAAAGTTTTGTGATCGAGGGACGAATTATGTGTATATGTAAATATATATAGACTTATAGAGGGAACCATACTAAGAATACAATAAAAACCAAAATGAAATTAAAAGCATTTTTTAGTTGTCAATATATCAAAGCATTGGACTTTGTTTCGATTCAATTTCTCCGTTTTTAAAGTGTACATTTTTTGTAATAAGAGAGTAGTTTGTCTTTCCCTTCAAGACGTTTTTCTTGCCATTTAATTTAATTTTTTTTTTAGGAAAAAAATGATTAAGTACTGTGGCTTTTTTTTCAATAGAGTATTATTTTGATTTTATTCTTCATCTGACATTCCTTGATATAAAATCACTTTACTAATGTAAAATAATGTTATTGATTTACCATGTTTGCTTTGATATGCTAAGCCATTTAAAATTTAATACGGAGTAAAATTTATAATTGTAATACTTTCGTAATAATATTGAATAAATATTAATCATATGTTTAGATTTAATAATATATTATATTAAAAGAATTATTTATTAATTTAATATAGTGATGGTTAATACGGGTAAACCATATATAAGCAATATTTTACCTTAAGAATATTATACCTTAATTATAAAAATTCTACCTAATAATTGTAGTATTAAAAGTCATACAATAATTACCATAAACAATGTTTAATAATTGCCAAATTCTATTATGCAATAAAAATTACTATTATAAAATTTTTTGCAATATGGACACATTATTTTTAATTATTTCGATTTAAAAATATTATATCTTATGTATAAAAATTCAAATAATACTTTTAGTACTATTGAATATTGATTGACTAACAATTATTTTAATTATTAAGGCAATTAATGGATATTTTGATTTAAAAAGTTTTCAAATATATAAATTATACATAGTAGCATTGAATCAATTAGTTAGACAATTATATTAGGTAATCTAATAAATAACTTACTTTTTAAATTATATCTCATCTTTAATCTTTAATAATGAATATTTTCTTAAAGTATATACATAGACTATGGTTATCAATATAAAATTAAAAGTATATATATATATATATATATATATATATATATATATATATATATATATATATATATATATATATATATATATATATATATATATATATATATATATAATGGATAATATTATTAGTAAAAAATAAGTTATACTTACCTTAATAATTAATTATTAATATTATTACCTAATAATAATTATATATTGTTACCTTTTTCGGTGTAATTATTATGGTAATTTATATACATATATATTTTTATACTTAATGTATAATATATTGGCATAAAAAAAATTATAATTATCTTAATATATAATTAATTTTTAATATAATTTCCTTATTTTTATTAAAGATAATTATTTTGATAATTTTTCTTTCATTATTTTGTGTGATTATTATGGTAATGTATTTAAATTTTGGAAGAGATTATTACAAATATTATAATTAATATAAGTATATAATTAATGCAATTATTATGGTAATTGTCACAATATTTGGTAATTATAATTAATATAATTAAAAAAATTGAGAAATATAAGATTTCTTCCCTAGAAATATTTGTGACAATTTAGTTAAATTACCATTAATAAAATATGAAATATAATTAAAGAAATAAAATTATTAAATTAACAAAACATGAATATTTTTAATCATACATACACTTATGCACTATAATAATCATGCAAAATTTAAATGCAACTTTTTAAATTTTTAAATGTAATTTTTTAATTATAAATCTATCAATATAAATTATAATTAATGAAATTATATTATAG
>NW_017617134.1:2585602-2673102 GCF_001879475.1 Ipomoea nil
AACAACAACAGCAACAACAACAACAATAATAATAATAATAATAATAATAATAATAATAATAATAATAATAATAATAATAATAATCCAAACAAAACTATATACAAAATAAAATTAAAATTAACAAAAAAAAAAAAAAGAAGAAGAAGAAGAAGAAGAATAAAACAAATGGGAGTCATAGGCTCCCTTTGTAAATGATGTGGGTTCATTTTCATCTCAAATTGAAAATGTTTGAAAAGATGAGCTCTTGAGCTCCTCTATATAAGAAGTACAAACATAATTGTTTGCCCATCGATGAGGCAAGTATTGAGAAGTCAAAATGTTCTTATTTAAGAAACCTTAGCTTTGTCTTCTTATTTTAGTTTTATTTATTTATTATTATTATTTATTAGTGGGGGTTAGGAAAGATTAACCCAAAATGTATGTGTTGTTTTAGTTTTTAACAGTTTGAAGCAAATTACTTAGTTATTAAATAATATTTTTGGTGTTTTGATTAAAGATAAATTGTTAAAATGGCGAATTTGTCAATAATCAAATAATAATAATAATAATAATAATAATAATAATAATAATAATAATAATAATAATAATAATAATAATAATAATAATAATAATAATAATAATAATAATAATAATAATAATAATCCAAACAAAATGATATATAAAATAAATTTAAAATTTAAAAAAAAATAAGAAGAAGACAAAAGGGAGTCACGGGCTCCCTTTGTAAATGATGTGGATCATTTTGATCTCACATTGAAAATGTTAGGAAAGAGGAGCAATGTTCCTCTTACAAACATAATTGCTTGCCCATCAATGTAGGAGAGTAACTTGGAGGGTGTGGTTGAGTGTAAGGAACTCATCCATCGTTAACCAAAGGTCAAGGGCTCATCCTTGGATTTGGGAATGGAGCAGCCTTAAATCTCTAAGCTAGATATATCTTCCATACAAATGAATAAGGATATCAATTCATTTCTATAACTGAGTTGTTAGAGAACGAGCACATTTGCCTAATGTATGAAAATACTAAACAATAATAAATAAAATCTTCAAAATTATAGGACCGCATGCGTACATCTAGACATTAGCTATTAATTTGAGCAATTATTTACACAAATTCAAGCAATGATAACATCAAAATATATAAACGATTCAAATTATATCTTTAACTGCACTATATAATATTTAATGTTCTAATTTAAATAATTATATATATCGATTTATATTTTCTTAATATATTACAACAGATTCATTCCGTGCATCGCACGGGTGCAAATACTAGTAATTATTAAACAACAAAAATTTTATATATGAATAAACCTCATATAGGATATATTTTTATAACATATTTTCCGTGCATCGCACGGAACAAATACTAGTGGAAACTAATAGCAGCAGCTTGGCAAATTATATTATGCACCGCGGTGCATAATCGATTATGCACCGCGCGTCTTCTTTTTTTTTTTTAAATGAAAATAAACCGTGTTTGTTTCCGCCGTTTCGCACCCTTTTGCAAAAAGTAACTCTGTTATTCAGTGTCATTTTGTATACACTGCAGTTTCAGTTCAACACAACTACAGTTTTATTTCGATATAACTATAGTTTCATTCGATATTTATAGACTCAAATATGTGAAAATGTTATTTAATTTTATTTTATATACACTATAGTTTCATTAAAACACAACTACATGATCATTTTGATATAATTACAGCTTCATTGTACAATATACACTCAAATATGTGAAATGTTATTCAGTTTCATTTCATATACACTGTAGTTTCATTTCACTATAACTACAGTATCATTTTGATATAACTGCAATGTCGATTTAGATATACTATAGTGTCAGTTGGTGTTTAATACACCAAACGAGCGGACTCCGTTAACTCTAACCGTCTTGCCCCCATGCATGCACACCATTTAAGCTGAGGCAGTCCAAAGGCTACTTGGTGTCTTGGCCCAGTCATCAATCATCATTCAACGAAGAAATACATGCAAGGTCAAATTGATATGATCATGTGCTAGAAATCAAGTTGTTTAAGCGTTCTTGCACTCTAGTGGAATCCATTCCAAGTCTAGGTGTAAATGCCTATTCAACACAAAATTAAGAAAAAAAAAATTACCATTTCCATCAACAAACTCATAATCAATAAAAACTAAACATAAATCAATGATGCAACCCGCCAAAACATGCATGATCGAGCGCACAGACAACTCATCTGTTAATTCGTAGGTGATAGATTGCAGGTAAGAATACATGACCGAGCTCCACCAGCAGTGTGGGAGTTACACACAATTGGCAAATTATATCATGGATCAGAGTTCACATTGCATGATAAACCCAGATCCAAAATGACATTCATATTATATGTGTATACATTTAACATATTATGTGTTGGGAAAAATACGGTCAAAGCTGAAGCCCTTTTCCTTGTCCTAATTTCATGGGTGCTAATGGTTGTTATCCACACGATTTGTGTGAACGTGGAATGAGGAAACAAAGTCAAGGTCTAAGTTTCCTACTTTTACGTGAATGCATGGCTGTGTTTAGAGCTCAATGAGTATAAAAGCTGTGCCCTTCAGTATTCATAAAGCACTAAAAAAGGAAGTTTCCTTTTTTGGCTTTTCTTCACTTCGTGCATATCCTCTAGTCTGAGTATATATATAGTCAGGTTCGCCTACGTGGTTGCTAGTGCAAGCTATCCGTAGTAGGTCTGTGTAGCTTGTCGAAAGCGTGTCAGGGTTCTAACTGCATCGTTACTGAGCAAATAACGCTTTTAAGGTAGTGTTATTATAACACGGCACATATTTCCCTTCTACCATACACCCGTTGTGTTCGTGCTTCTTAAAATGTTTATCGTCCACGCGTTGACGTTGCGAATATTCTCCAACAGTTAAAAGCGTTATTTTAGCAACGGTCAACTACTCGAATCATGAAGCAGATTATAATAATTTTTTGGCGACATGATGGTGTAGCAACAACAGAGATTAGCAGTGGAAGGCAGCATCTTCATAAAGAACAATACTGGTGAAGCACACTGTTTCAGCTTATGTGTAACCTTTAAGCAAGGGAGTACAACAAAAATAATTATTGGGTTCATATCGGAGTTTTGACCATACTCCGATGAGGTTTGTCTTCTCATATTTTAATATGACACATGCATATTTATATGATAATAGACTATCATATGCAAATAATTATTTTGAGCACAAGTAGTCATATATTATTGGGCATTGATCATATTCCCTTAAAATTATCATAATGGAATAATTTAGAAGATGGTTTGCCTATATCTTTGCATCCATTCGATTATTATGTTTTGAGAGAATTTGAAACGTGTTTTGAGAGCATTCAATACTAAATAAATTGCAATAATTCAAGCAATTTAATATGCACATTAATATTAAATTAAAATTCAAGTAGCAAATTTAATAATTAATATTTGCTCAATATTGAATAATAATTTAATTGTGAATTTAATGCCAAAATTAAAAGAAAACTAAAGGGCATTAATATAACTCTCAATATTAAATTAAAATTCAAATAGCAAATCAAAACTTCATATTTGCCCAAAAATGAATGATAACTTAATTGTAACATGAATTACTGTAATTGAACTAATAGCGGCAACAATTCAATCACAAATAATGTCACAATTAATCTGAACTCAAATTTGAAAATTTTAATGCCAAAATTAAAGGATAACTAAATGGCATTATTATTTCAAAATTAAGCAATTACTAATATTTACCATTTGCCAAAATATACAATATTAATTAAGGTCAAATTAATATGATAATATTAATCCTAATATATTACCATGCCAAAATTAATATGTATAAAACTAAATAAGGCAAATAAATATATGACAAATAAAATAAAATTGCTACTTAAATAGAGGCGTACCGTAACACTCCTTGTCTTCCTCCCGGAATCGTCGGAAACCAGCGAAGAAGCAGTGCAGAGCAATTTCGGAAGACGCCGCAACTCTGTTCCGTTGATCACGCTCGGAAGACACCGCCCGAAGCTTGAGGAGCAGCATTCGGAACCAGCGTCACTGAAGGAGAGAAAACAGAGATGGCCAGAAAACCAGCTCCACCGCCGATAAAGCAGGGAAGAAGCGACAGCGTGCTCTCCGGAGGGGCAGCGACGAGCCGCGATCGAGCCGTCCGTCTTCTTCCAACAGCGCACCATCCAGCGTTCCAATGCAGCCGGAAAACCAGCGCCACCGTCGACAGCCACGCCGTCGCCCGCTTTGAACACTGAAACAGAAAACTAATTGCCATTGCCTAGAAAACGAATCACAGGCAAGTTGCATTTGAAACCAGTGCGTAGGCTTCCATTTTTCTCGGCCAAAACAAAATAGGCAGTGGTTAGTCTAAAAAGACTCAGGATATAATTAATTTCATAATTCAAAGGAAATTAAAAAAAAAACAAGCTTAATGCTCAAAATTAAATTCCAAGCAGAACCAAATTTCGGAAAACAACATATACAAAATTAATGTATATGATATTAGTTTTCGAAAAAAAAAATAGATTTTGCATTCAGCAATACAAACAACCGGGCAGAGATTTTTAGGGCTCTGATACCAAATGTTAGATAATAATATTAAGACTAACACAAACTGTAGTAAACGAGTAACCTGCCTCGTTACAGTGGAAGCTTTAGGATCGCCCAAATATCCCCAGCCATAGTCGTTGGTATTGCCACGAGATGGTAAACCTGCAGAATGGACATTAGTGTCGTTTTGTCTACCACTTCTCTCCCGAATACGTGATGGTGCGTGTCCTGAACTCGGGAGCTGTGGGAGGACTATTTTGCTTAGAAGCCTACATGCCATCAACATAGGCATATATTCAGTTAAAGCTTAACTGAATATCCTGAGTTGCATAACAGATTAAGTCACTAATTGACTCAATCTCCTACTTGCACCACAGCCACCCAATAATACAATATATTATAATATATTGTATTTAGGGAAAATACTTACATTATTATGTTTTGAGAGCATTTGAAACGTGAAATAAATAAATATATATATATATATATATATATATATATATATATATATATATTGTGACAAGCATTTTGGAAATCATGTTTTTATATTTTATATGGTAAGTGCTTTGAATATTATAGAGAAAATTAACAACAGTATACACAAGGATAAGTTAATTGTTACTATTCACATGGATGAGCTTTATGATTTTGTTGTGTCAGAAGTGTTGATTTAACACTACTGGTAAGTGATTAAATCATCAATCTGACTTAAAGCTTATAAATTGTGTACTTATGCACATATCGAATTTATAACATTATGCATGTGTTATATTGTGGATATGTTAGAAACTTTGCTCTATTTGATGAGATACATATATGTTTTACAGTCACTTAATCTTAAATATCTAAATTGTGTACCGAGACTAAATTCCAAGGCCTTACTCAAATTGTGGTGGTAGCATAGAAAGTCATCCATCTTGAATACTCTGTCTAGGAAGATGGTTTTTAAGTAAACTTCGGTTTCACCACTCGACCTGGGAGTTTTTAAGAAGTAGGGTGTTGATCATGCATGCTAGTTAGAGCGCCACTTGATCTTTACCTGAAATGAAGTTGACTTTCATATGTTGTTGAACAATCAAAGCCTTGCAATAGAAATTGTTGAGTACTGCAATAGTAATATTGATCTGCATCATGTGAATGCTTTATATGAGTCTCAATCTCCTCAAGTGAAGGAAGAGTTGTGCAGGTGGCAACTTTGAGTGTTAAAATTATACTTGTTGAATTCACCTTGTTGAGAGATATTTCCTAATAAATGTTAGTTTGAACATATCCTTTGTGTATGAGATTAATTTCTTGTAAAAAATATGATGTGAAATTTGTGATTATGTTGTCCAACTTGAAGTAACATACAGACAACATTATCTCTATGACTTACAAACAATGAGCATTTGTATATATATTATTTAAATTCTTGGTTGAGTCATCTTGAAAGACCTCTAATTCCTGTTTAAAAGGGTAATTATGATGGATCGAGATAACCAATTTTGTTGAAATATATTCAACTATTGAGTATGTATCAGGCAAAGTGCGAAGCTACTATACTTCTCTATAAAGCAAATCGGCAAAACTCAGTCTACAAAGGAGCTAATGTTGGCACCAAAGAGCAGTCTGGGCAAGAGATCAAACACATTTGACAAAAATATTTGTGAGTGTTGCATTGTGGGGGTGATTAACTCCTTATATTTTCACCAAAAGTTTCTCTGTGGTATTGAGAATAATGATGAAAGAGAATGTTTCATGTTAAGCATGAAAATCTCATGGGATTATTTACGAGTAAACGAAGTACTCGTCAAAGTGCATGTAAGTTTAATCAAGAGAATCAACTTACTTGAAGGCTAATTATGAGGATTAGTCGTTGAATCATTGGAAGGACTTAAAGTCCAAGTGGTAATGAATTCATGGTGGATCCCACTTTTGTGGTCAAACGAAGCCATGAAAAGAATTACAAAGTAGTACACTAATTGGTCATTCCTACAATGTGTGTACTTGTGAGGTTGAGCTACAGCTCTTAATGAATTCGTAACTCTTTGAGAAGGGTGGTTTTGTTGAGAAAAACTTAATGAATTCACCGCATAATGACTTGAGTACAAAAATGCTCTTAGTGACTTATACTCAATTGGGGTAGTCTATTTTGAGGTAGACCTAACAAGATCCCTGACTTGAGTGAAAAGGGGTTAACTGCCTCTTATGAAAGATAGTGAGGGTATCCCAATAAGCTGAGTGGCTAAGAAATATGTTGATAAACGTGGAGTTGTAGGGGTGTCTAGCTAACACCTTCACTACATATACATTGTGATTCACAAACTGTCGTTTGCATTGCGAAAGACATCGTCGTCTATGATAGAAAGAAAAGACTTACAACTTATTTAATTTGTCTTTAACTACTCTATAAGCCTTAATGGTGGTCTATACCGAGATAGACCTGATAGAGTTAAAAGTCTGTATTGAGATGGACTTGACAAGACGTAAAAATCTATAATGTTGTAAGACCTGTCAGAGTTACAAGTCTATGTTGAGATAGACTTTGACAGGGTAGAAGTCTATATTAAGATAGACATAACAGACTTGAATACTAAGAGTATTCAAAAGAAGTCAAAGAGTTTGACTTTTCTAGAACCTGCCTCATAGAGTTGGTGTGTGCATTAGAGTTCAAAATTTATCTAACCGATGAGTTCAAGATTCATATCACTCTCGGGAAGAAAATTACTCAATGTCACTACGTGTCAGTTCAAGTTCTCAAACACTGACATTAAAATCAACTTGTTGTATTGCTCAGACACTATCCTTTCTAGCCTTCTACTTTGAACGTGTGGGGGATTGTTGGGAAAAATACAGTCAAAGCTGAAGCCCTTTTCCTTGTCCTAATTTCATGCATGGGTGCTAATGGTTGTTATCCACACGATTTGTGTGAACGTGGAATGAGGAAACAAAGTCAAGGTCTAAGTTTCCTACTTTTACTTGAATGCATTGTTGTGTTTAGAGCTCAATGAGTATAAAAGCTGTGTCCTTCAGTATTCATAAAGCACTAAAAAAAGGAAGTTTCTTTTTTTGGCTTTTCTTCACTTCGTGCATACCCTCTAGTCTGAGCGTATATATAGTCAGGTTCGCCTACGTGGTTGCTAATGCAAACTATCCGTAGTAGGTCTGTGTAGCTTGTCGAAAGCGTGTCAGGGTTCTAACTGCACCGTTACCGGGCAAATAACGCTTTTAAGGTAATGTTATTATAACACGGCACAGATTTCCCTTCTACTATACACCTATTGTGTTCGTGCTTCTTAAAATGTTTATCGCCCGCGCGTTGACGTTGTGAATATTCTCCAACATTATGTGCCTGCAATTAACAAATTGTGTATACAAGTGCCTAATATGTAAATAAATCTAAGGCACATAATATGTTAACTACAATCACATATTATATTAACTACAAACACATTATATGTTAACAACATATTATATGCCTGGAGATAATATATTACGTGTATGTAGTTAATAAATTATGTGTCTTCGATTTATTTACAGACGCAAAATTTATTAACTAAAGGCACATAATATGTTAACTGTGGGCACATAATTTTGTTACTAAGGTCCAAAATGTAACGTAGACTTTGGTCCATGGTATAACAATTGGCACCCAATGTGGTGGCTCCTTGTGCAATAATTATGTTGTGCAACCGTGTGTACCATGCATGGTGCACACGGTTGCAAAACGACGTCGTTTTGACTAAAAATGCGCGTCCCATTTAAAAAAAAAAAAAAAAAGGTGCATCATGTTGTTCATTCATTGTGGATATTTAGTTCATTCATTGTGGATATTTAGTTCATTCGGTGTGGATATTTAGTTCATTCATTCTGGATTTTGTGTTATTCATTCACTGTGAATATATAGTTATGAATTTGTGGATATATAGTTATGAATTTGTGGATATATAATTCCAATTATGCACAAAAAAAAAATGTTATTGCCAAAGGAATCGAACCTGATTTTTTTTTTTAAGTGGGACGCGCGTTTTTAGTCAAAATGACGTCGTTTTTCCAACCATGTGCACCATACATGGTGCACACGGTTGCACAACATAATTTGCGCTCCTTGTGGGCACCAAACACTGATCCTTCCACCTAATGGGCCAATGAGTCACCGTAATTTATCCCTTCCACTGTCCTGTCAGGACAGGGTGTGGGGTCCTGAGAGCGAAGGAATTTCACATTTTGGTGGGCAAAACATACATAATCGAGTACTTATAAGTAATTAATAAAAACACTAAGGGTCAGTTTGAAAACTCGAAAAATGTTTTTTGGGAAATGATTTCTAGAAAACGATTCATTTTCAAAAAAATATTTTAGTTTTAGAGTGTTTGGTTGACTGAAGGAATTTTTTTTTTTTTTTTTTTTTTCCTATTTGCCTAAAAGTTAAGAAATTGTATTTTTTTTTTTTTTGTTTTGTTAATTTTCTTGAAAATAAATATATTATTTGTTATAACAACAAGAACAACTAGATGGCACTCAAACTGAGTGGGGTTGGAATATTTTTGACAGCTGCACCAGCTTTGCAAACCGCAAAAGACAGCCAGGATAGCATTTGCACCAAGCTGAAAACCAAGACAATCAGCAGTTTTGATGAGTATGGTTAAAAACAATAATATAAAAGTACCCCACACACACACACACACAAAACTGATACCTTTTCCTTGCACCATCCCCACTCATTTTGTGTTTTCAGTTTAGGCTTAGTTCACTTCTTCTTTCAAAAACGTTGACTCTACAATTTCAAGGGTACCCTACACTTCAAACCCGACAAAACACTTAGCAAAATGTAAATCATAGTGACTTAGTGGTTCAGCAGACATGTCAAATATCGATGCACACAAGGGATATGTCCACTTTGGACCTAATTCCCATACTGCCGCTGCCGAGGTTCGAACATTCTCTTTTCTCAAATACTATGTACTGAACCAGTGAGTATATCAGTGCGTACAAAGGGCCGAGGTTGGTAATAATAATAATTACTGCCACAGAGCAAAAAATATGTAGATTTGACAAGAATGGGACAAAATTGTAAAAATTCAAAATTCTAGATAATTTTATGTAAAGTACTAGTGAGATTACCTTCTTTTCAAAATCCCAGTGTTGCAAAAATCGCGCCTAAGCGCCGATTAATCGGCGTCTATGCACTAGGCGGTCCTAGGCGCCCTAGGCAGTCCCTAGGTGCCTAGAGGGCGCCTAGCGATTTTTTCAACATTGCAAAATCCTATTTGAAAAGAAGGTATTTTAATTTTTTTTTAAATTCTTTTTTTATGCAGCCGCAAAGTGTAAATGTTAAAAAAAAGAAGGCAAAGGTATAGCCTTTTTTTCACTCCCAATTAGTAGTACCGTAGATTGCAGGATACTAATAACATATTTTTAAATATTTTTTATTAAGAATTTATTTATTTTATTATTCGCATTGCGGTAAACTTGATAATTATAAATTTGTAATTAGTGCAACTATATTATAAATTTTCACGATATTCATATTACCAAAGTAGCACGGGATTATATAGAGGACATATCGTCAATTTTCCTTTTAACTATATTTTTTTTAATACCCAAATACATAAAATTTTAAAAATTATTTTCAAAAATTATTTTCCGAGTTTTCAAACGGACCTTAAATTTCCTGCTAGCTAGATGAATTAGATGCTTACACAATCCATATATACAGGTGAAAATCCGGGTGGAGTTTATTATACCTTGCAAAGAATGGTATGGTAGATCTTGAGATCCATAGTGCAGTTGGTTGCACTTACTACTTCAACGCCTTCTTCTTTGAGAATCTGAAAGATTTTATGCATCTTCACCTTCTTGTTCTCCAACTCACACACTATATTTATCTACAAAGTTTCACCTGTCTCACTTTCATTCACCGCGATTTCAACTGGTACTTGTAGACAATCCCTTCTTGCTTTCAGATCATTAACGTTTTCCTCTAGTTGTTTGATGTAGTTAGTGGCTTGATCCAACACCTCGAACGCCGGCGATGTTTCCTGTGACAACATTAAAATTCAAAAAGCTGTTCAAAGCAATTTTTTCAATCCAACTTTTTGAGAAAGTCATTTTTTATGTAGCTATGATCGAGCTAACAGCTAATTTACCAAATATCTATCACCTAGTCAACCCACTAACCCAATCAGCTAATAACTATTTACCAAACACCCCCTATGTTTATAATAAATACGTTTAGAAATTTTTGAAATTACTAAAATTGTGTGGTCACACAAATCACACAAACCATGCATCAAAATACATTTTCACAAATAGTGAATTTGATGCATTAAAATAATGAACTTATCTAGATTTACTGACTATCAGATTTTTTAAGTAAAGATGGTGGAGTATGCCAAATAAGTTCAATTATGCTCTACGAAGAAATAAGATATTTAACAAATATTAAACATTACGTATTAAAATAATGTACTTTATGAATAAAAATAATGTATTACTCTATGCATGATCGATTCAGTTGTGTGGATTATGATCCATCTTATAAGCATTGATCAAAGGATACCTAATATTAATATATACCAGAGAGTTTTCAGCAGTAGTGACGAGAGAGGCGAGGCAACGATAAAGGCTTTTCATTTGCTCCCGCCGATATTTCTCCTTTAAATGCCGGCCTGGTTTCGGTATGCTACTGTTGGACTGCATGTTTTGTTGTCAATATATGGATCGGAGATGTGTAGTTATAGGCATAGTCACGTGAGAATACGAATGTTTTTTGACAACTTGAAAATAAAATATCTCCTTAGCTTAGCTTCCACATGGGGAACAAATGTGTTCAAATATTGTCCAGTGGTACTGACAAAATAAAATCAAAAAGTTCAGCGACGAGTTGACAAAAACTGGAACGCTGGAGTCAATAACGGTTTCATTGGATAATTTGCATGTGATATAGATGGTCTGAGGTCTCACATAACATTTCCTTAAAATAATATTGTAAATTCATTAAAGAAAATTCATTTTTTGGTGATAAATTTATAGTGGACTTTTAGTTTTTTTTTTGCTGGTGAAAGATGAAGTTTAACCTTAGCCCTTGATCTAGTCAAAATCAACAGCTCAGACTGAAAATAACTCTAAAAAATACACGATAGCATTATGGTTAACTTGGACCATGAATGGTTAAATTTGAAAGTCGAAGGACCACAGATGGTCAATTTGAAAGTTTAGGATTAAACGTGACAAAATCACTATACTCGGAGGACCTCATATGGTATTAACTCTAATAATTTAAGAGCAAATAGCAATTTTGGTCCCATGAAGATTAGCAAAATGACAGTTTTGTTTCACATGTTTAATTTCTACAAATTTTCATCCACGACTATTGTTTTATAATTAGTACCAATTTTCGTCCACAACTATTGTTTTAGTGCCAAAATTCATCACGCATGTTACTCATTCGTTTAAGACATGCCAAAATCTAAAATTTAAGCTATAAGATCGATCCCAATTCGTAGTTCTCCTCCTCATCTTACCTTAATTAGAGGAGGAGAACTGTGAATTGAGACGATCGTACAACTTAAATTCCTTTATTCATGCTCAAATTGGGATCTTAATTTGAAAAAGACAAAAATACCCTTAATAATTTAATATTTTGGCATATCTAAAATGGATTGGTGACCGGTGTGATGAATTTTGGCACTAAAACAATAATCGTCGATGAAAATTGGTTGGAATTAAACATGTGCACCAAAACGGTCATTTTGCTAATAAAGATAACAATATATGTCTCATAAATAAATAAAAATCCAAAACCAAAGGTAAAAGAAAAAAAACCTCATATAATGAAATTAAGAAAATTCTATCAAAGCCCACAGTTTGAAACTAGGCAAATTATGCTATATATGGACCCGTGTCCACCATGTGCATGGTGGACACGCTATACATTCATAATTTTTATACTGTAGATTCATAATTTCTATACTATAGATTCATAATTTCTAAACTGTAAATCCATAAATTCTATACTGTAGATTTATAAAATCTATACTGTAGATTCATAATTTCTATACTACACATTCATAATTTTTGTACTGTATGAATCTACATTATAAATTTTATGAATCTACAGTATAGAAATTATGAATCTACAGTATAGAAATTATGAATCTACAGTACAGAAATTATGAATGTGCAGTATAGAAATTATGAATCTACAGTACAGAAATTATGAATGTGCAGTATAGAAATTATGAATCTACATTATAAATTTTATGAATGTAAAGTATAGAAATTATGAATGTACAGTATAGAAATTATGAATGTACATCGTGTCCACCATGTACATGGTGGACACGGGTGACGAGTCAACAGCATAACGTTCCTTGAAACTAAGCAATTTATATCATGCATGGACCAGGGCCCACATAGTATTATGGACCCTGAATTGAAACAACGAGGTACGAAATTTATATTCGTAAGGTACATAATTTCATAACGCAAAACACAAAGATCACAATACAAGACACATAGCATAGCATTATGGACTCATATCATCATATGGATTGAAAAGACGCGGTATAAAATTCATACTCGTAAGGTACATAATTTAATAACACAACTACACAAGACAGAAAAAATCATAACACAAGATACATACATATGTTATATATTTACTTATTTTTCAAATTTAATTTAGGTACATAATTTGTGATCTTATAGGTACAAAATTTTATAATACAAGACACAAAAATTCATAATACAAGACACAATTACTAATTTGCTCCAAGTACATAATTCATACTCATAGTAAAAAAGTTCATAACACAAAATACAAAATGTAATAACACAAAATACAAATACATGAATCATTAATAATGCAGTGTAAATTCTGGTCCATGGTATAATGATCGTTGAAATTGATTCCACTTAATAAAATATCTAGAAACCCTATGAAGACGTACAGGTTAGAGGATTGGATTTGATCTCAACATACCGTCTTCAAGTCCATTTTGTAGAATATTTAGTGGGAAAATTTGAAAAAAAAAATAAAAAAAAATAGAAGGCTGCGGTGCGGGCAACTTATGACCAAGCCTTTATATATCCGACATGGTGAGTACGTGTCTGCTTCTTACTTCCTAGACAAGAAGAGTGGACCACCAACAATTGAATAAGGTCACCAACGTAACTGTCCAAAATCCTTATCCAATTAGTATACTACATCTTTTAATTCATGATAAGTTAGTAATTTATAAATAGAAAGTGAATTTAAATAGTTTTAGTTGTAATGTCGAAAGGCACATATCTTTTTTAATCCACAAATTATATAAGAGATGTAAATCGCATTAAGAAAGCCTTGTGTGATAGGCTAGATTGAGAAGTGTAAATTATGTTGTGCAACCGTGTGCACCATGTATGGTCCTCGACTTTTAATTTGGACAATTTAGACACTTGACTATCAAAATGTTTTCAATGTTAGTCCTTCCGTCAATCCCGGGTTAAGTAGATGTTAAATTGAGGGCTAAAATTATCTTTTAACACGTTCAAGTGTCAATTAACTCTCCGTCAATCCCTGGTTAAGTAGATGTTAAATTGAGGGCTAAAATTATCTTTTAACATGTTCAAGTGTCAATTAACTCTCCATCTCTCTCTTTTACAATTGAGCTCAATGTCATACCATATTTATCAGCTACCTTCACTTGAAACACGCATTTATGCAATTGCAGACCCAACTTCAAGTCCCTTAAATTCCCACAAGCTGATGTGACACTGACCATGGTCGATGGAATCCAGTCTTCTTCATCTCCATAAACAACTCAGGTGCTTCCTTTTCCCTCCCGACTTGTGCCAGCCCAGAAATCATGGCATTCGAAGAACCCAAAGCTCTCTCACCACTTTCATCAAACACCTTGTGTGCATCTCTAAATTCATATGCTTTTGCATACAAACTAATAAACCCACTCTCACAATACACATGAGTGCTCAACCCAATCTTTAGAGCATGGGCATGAATCTGCTTTGCTAGACCATTGTAGACACAGAAAAATTGAACTCGATAAATAGACGGATAAAATTAGGCAAATTATATTATGCATCGGATTATGCATCGCGCGTCTTTTTTTTTTTTTTTTTTAAATGAAAATAAACAGTGTTTGTTTTGGCCGTTTTGCACCCTTTTTGCAAAAAGTAACTCTGTTATTCAGTGTCATTTTGTATACATTGCAGTTTCAGTTCAACACAACTACAGTTTCATTTCGATATAACTATAGTTTCATTCGATATTTATAGACTCGAATATGTGAAAATGTTATTTTAATTTTATTTTATATACACTATAGTTTCATTAAAACACAACTACATGATCATTTTGATATAATTACAGCTTCATTGTACAATATACACTCAAATATGTGAAATGTTATTCAGTTTCATTTTATATACACTGCAGTTTCATTTCACTATAACTACAATATCATTTTGATATAACTGCAGTGTCGGTTTAGATATACTATAGTGTCAGTTGGTGTTTAATACACCAAACAAGCGGACTCCGTTAACTCTAACGGCGGGCCGTTTCTTTACTTAAAGAAACGGCGCCGTTTTTTACCGCGGTGCACATGCACCGCGGTCTATAATATAATGACTGATAAAATTGTTATTGGGCCGACTTCGAGATTAATGATTGTGCCGATTTAATTAATTGAATCATAGAAGTCAATTTAATTTAATATAATTACCACAATTAGACTTGATTTGAGCTATTGAATTAATTAATTAACTTGTTCAAGCCCATCTCATGTTGAATTTGAATTATAATTATAATTTAAATATAATATTAATTTTATTATATTTGAATTAAATTATTATAATTTAATTTGAATTTGAATTAGATTATACAATAATGAACCTAGACTTGATTATGGGCAAGGTTCATTTTCTAGAATAATTAATTAATTAATTAATTAAAGGGCGAGTTTGTTGAGGAATGTTGGTTAGGCTTCTAGTATAAATAGAGCCTTCATTTTCATTCCAAAACACACTTGAAAGCTTGAAGAACTTGAAAAGCTTGAAGAATGTGAAAGCTTGAGAGCTTGAAGGCATTGAGCAACTTGAAGACTTGAGGGATTGAGAACATTTGAAGAGCTTGAAGGCATTGAAGAACGCTTGAAGATTTGAAGGCATTTTTGTTGATTTTGCAGGCAATTTGAATCCATTGCAGGTACTTTGGAGCTTTGCAGAATTGATTGTCTCGAAGATCTTGAAGTCTTTTGAAAGCATTTGAGGACCTTAAGGCAGCTTGAATCCATTGCATGTGTTTTGAAACTTTGCAGGTGTGATTATTTCTAAATTCTTGACGTTCGCTGTTGAAAGTCACACCAATTGAATCCCGGAAGCTACGCCACTTGAATCCCGGAGGCACGCACCAATTGAATCCCGGAGGCTACGCTATTTGAATCCCGGAGGCACTTCAATAGATAACGTCAGTGAAGAATCAGAGGACTAGACAGAGATTTTGTACCTGCATATTAAATTATACATACACTGTATAAGGAATTTTGTGAAATATATACAAAGTTTACTTTTTGTGTTTACAGATTTTGGCACGCCCAGTGGGACAGCTCTGCCTCTCATCTCTTCATAGGCACTTTCAACCGATATGGGGGCAAACCCTGTATGAAATTTGAAACGGAGGAAGCTAAATGATACTCCTTTGGCACGAGTTTAAACGGCCTCATATCTTTCAAGGCTCCTTGGCACAAGTTGAAACGGCCTTATATCTTTAAGTTGTAGTGTCGAGACTTTCTTGCACTACATACTTTCGAGTGTTATATGCTCTCAAGTGGTGTACAAGCAAGTCTCGAGGGGGCATTTATAGACACTTAAATTTTGATAAATATTGATTATTTATCAATATTAGCATATTTGAATATATTTAAAATATTTTGAATAATATTGATATTATCTAATTTGTTAATTAGATAATATCAAAAGAGTTTGAACCTATCAAAACTCTTCTATCCTACAGCTATAAATAGGACCTTTCATTTCTATGTAAACACACATCCTAAGAAAAGTGATGTAAACATCTAGAAAAATATTATTTAGGATCACAATAAAAATGTGATACTGAAAGTAAAAGTCCCTCCTCCATAATGATCATGCCTATGCCTATTGATCCAAACCTCCATTGAAGATCAAGCCATTTGAATCCGAAGGCCCTTCAAGAAGAACAAGCTATATATACAAGCCCTTCTTTGAAGATCAAGCCACTTGAAACCCGGAGGCCCTTCAATGGTGGAGTGTTCAAGGCATCAAATTGAAGAATCAGAGGACCATCCACAGACTTGTACGCACACCGCATTTGATACTCAATGTAACCCAGAATTTTGAATTTCTAAATATATATTCAATTTTCTTTGTTCACAACCATAATTCAAATCTTGAGAACTTGCCTTCAACATAATGGACAGTATATATTCATCTGCAGAAACGTTGGCTCTACTCATGGCTATGAAGACTTGTATGGCTTTCTTGAGAGAATCCAGTCTTGTGTATGATCGCATAATGTTGTTCCAATAAAATGGTGCGGGATAGAAATCTAGGAAACGGGTTATGATTATCTTGGAGTGAATTTGGGTGAGGTGTTGAAGGGTGGTGCAGGTGGAGACCTATGTTAAAGACAATTTTAGCCCCCAATTTAACACCCACCTAATCTCGTGTTGACGGAAGGACTAACATTGAAAACATTTAGATAGTCAAGTGTCTAAATTGTCCAAATTAAAAGTCAAAGATCAATTGTGAAAAATAACGATAGTCGAAAGACCAATGCTAGAATTAACTCGTTTAACAACCTTTTTTCGGCGCCCACAAAACCCAACAAAACCGATTACTTTCACCTTATTTTTAACTTTTATTGTCCCAAAAAAGTAATCAATTGTTATGCCACGGATCTGGGTCCAGTTTGCAATGTGGATCCAAGTCCAAACGATGCAGCTTTGCAGGTAAATTATACTGTGCATCATGCATGATATACACGGATGCAAAATCGGTGTTGTTTTATTTAAATAAAAAATAAATCATTTTTGATTGCCGTTAGTTACGTAAACATATGTTCATAATTTTATAATTTCACATTCTGAATTTATAGTTATGAAATTATGGATGTGTAGTTATGCAATTCTGGATTTATAGTTATGAAGTTATGGATGTGTAGTTATGTAATTCTGAATGTATAGTTATGAAGTTATGGATGTGTAGTTATGCATGCAATTCTGAATGTATAGTTATAAAGTTATGGATGTGTAGTTATGCAATTCTGGATTTATAATTATGAAGTTATGGATGTGTAGTTATGCAATTCTGAATGTATAGTTATGAAGTTATGGATGTGTAGTTATGCAATTCTAAATTTATAGTTATGAAGTTATGGATGTGTAGTTATGTAATTCTGGATGTATAGTTATGAAGTTATGGATGTATAGTTATGAAGTTATGGATGTGTAGTTATGCAATTGTGATTTTTTTTAATTTTTTTTTTAAGTCGGACGTCAAAACGGCGTCGTTTTTGCAATCGTGTGTACCATGCATGGTGTACACGGTTGCACAACATAACGCTCTAGCTTTGCGCGTCTGGAATAATGGTATCGTTAGTGATACTGTTTTCTTACTTAATGATTTTTTTTTTTTTTTTTTTTTGTGAATATAGAGTTCAAAAATTGTGAATATAGTGCTAAAAAAAAATAAGAATACTCAGTTCTAAAATTGTGAATATAGAGTTCTAAAATTGTAAATATAGAGTTCAAAAATTGTGAATATAGAGGAACGAATTCTGAAGACAAACGGCATGGAAGGAAGCAAATTTTTTTTTTTTTTAATTCAGACGACACCGTTTTGGACCTGGGTCTACAACATAAATACTTGGAGATATTTTGTTCAAAATATACAATATTATTAAATGGTTATTTTCATCATGTGAATTCACTGAAAAGTATTAGCATCAAGAATATGTGAGAGAGTAAAAGTTAAGAATATAAAATGTGACTACGCAATTTTTTTTTTTTTTTTTTTGTTTTTAGCATGCTAATAAATGTCTGGGCAAAATTGTTTGAATTGATTGGAAATATGACTAATTTTAATGGCCCACCGTGAGATATTTTCTGTAATGTCATTTCATGCATGTGACAAATAGGAGGGAGTTGAAAAGTGATCAATTATTATTGTGCGGACCATGATTTTTATATACGGTAAAATAATATACTCTTTTCAGTATAAAAATGATGTATATTCAGTACAAAAATAATGTACATTGTATTTAAGGGGTGTACATTTTTTTGTACTAAGTGTACATTATATTATATAATTTATATTCAGTATAAAAATAATGTACATTTAATATATTAAAAATGTACTTTTTATTATCGTCTATATAACACTGTGGAATAAATTGCACTTTTGGTCCTGTGACTATTAGGGCGTTGATAATTTGAGTACGTGACTTTCAAAACTCACAATTTAATCCTTTAACTATGCAATTGTTAGCAGATTTAGTCCTGTCGGTCAAATCGCCGGCCAAATGTTACCGGAAAAACGTAAATGCTATTAAATTGTTTACTAATGAGGGTAAAACAGTCATTTTCACTTCTCCTCCTTGCTTCTTCTTTCTTCTTGCTGCAATTCTTCTTCCTTTGCAATGCCGCTACCTCCAAGTAACCCAGGCCAGGAGCTTTCTTCTGACAATCATCCCATAAATTGTCTAATTCTTCCTCCTCTATCTTATCTTTCCTCTGAGTATCATCCCAGAAATCATGGTTGTTACTTGTTCCCATAGAACTTCCCCTCACCTCAGAAATTTGGTGTTATATAAACTATAAAGGATGACAAGAATAAGATGTAACTAAAAAACCTCAGAGCCAAGATGAAAGTATCTTCCCTTTCTCCATGACCTGCTTCGATTTCTGGACCTGTTCGGGATCAGGACCGACTAAATCAAATCGAATTATCTATGACGGCGACACTTGTGTTCGCCGTAATTCAATAACGGAGAAGCAAAGCCCAAAGTGAAAGCTTCGAATTTCAATTTGTTTTCGGGTCCATTGTGAACTGTGGTTGTGAATCAGTTTTTCTAGTGTGGCAGACTAAACTTGGAATTTAAATTGGTTGTATAAAGTCTGCTGAGCTGAAGAATTCAGGCTGAAATTCTATTTTTTTGTTCATTACTTTTCATTGCATTCTTTTTATTAACTTGCCTTTCTCAGATTTTTTTTTTTTTTTGGTGTTATGTGTGTTTTTGCACAGCAGAGATTGAAGACGACACCGTAAGGCAGTCTGTATTTGCTTTCACTGAAATCATGGGTGTAGATGTGGAATCTAAGTTGGCTCATGTATCGGTTGAAACTGGAAGTGAGAAAGCTCCTGGCCTGGGTTACTTGGAGGTGGCGGCATTGCAAAGGAAGAAGAATTGCAGCAAGAAGAAAGAAGAAGCGAGAAGGGGAAGGAAGGAGAAGTGTCTAAAATGACTATTTTACCTTCATTAATAAACAATTTAATAGCATTTACGTTTTTCTGGCAACATTTAGCCGGCGATTTGACCGACAGGACTAAATCTGCTAACAATTGCATAGTTAAAGGACTAAATTGAGAGTTTTGAAAGTCACGTACTCAAATTATCAACGCCCTAATAGTCACAGGCAATGTTGCAAAACACGCTAGGCGCCCCCTAGGCGCCAAGGGGGCGCCTAGGCGCCGATATTTTATTTTTTTATTTTATTTTTTTTTTATTTTTTTTAATTAAAAATAAAATTAAAAATTAAAAATTTTTAAAATTTAGTAATAAAACATAAGGTTTTCATAGTTATTTCTTAGAAATTATTTACAAAAGTGGTTGTAAAAGTGTTCAAAAGATTGTTTAACCCATCTAAATACATAAAAAACTAAAATTAAGAGCTAAAGAAGCATTTTTTTGAGAAATTAGTGGACCAAACCGCCTTCGGCTGTTTGCGGTGGATAGATCTCGAAAAAATACGCGATTTAAAAAAAATTTGTCCAAAACGGACAACCGAGTCAAAAGTTATGCCTTCCGAAACTTTTTCAACATTAAAAAAAAAAAAAAAAAAAAAAAAATTATAGCGCCGAACAGCCGAACCGGCCGGTTAGGCGGTCTAGGCGGCCGCCTAGCCGGCCGGCCGCAGAGGCCGTTCCTCGCGGCGGCGCAATGGCGCCTAGCGCCTAATCGGCGCCAAGGCGCGATTTTTACAACAATGGTCACAGGACCAAAAGTGCAATTTATTCTAACATTGTGTGGACCATGATCACAGAATAATTTGCCGTATATCAATCATTATTGTGTGTACTCAAAACCAATTTCTCGCGGCCAACAAAACAATTTGTAGGGTGATCATGCATGACTATACTGCTGCAAACAACTTAGTATAATACCTCAGCCATTGGACTTGGTGATCAAAGTTCATAAATTGGTTTACTATTGTTATTTGTAGGTTGACCTGAAATGAAAATGAGAAGAGTGCAGTAAAAGAAAATTAAATCATTTTTGAATCATTATAAAAATTTCTATCTCTACACTTTTACTTTTCTGTATTTCTACTTACTTTCAAATTTTTTTTTTCCAAACACATTCAGCAATATTGATCATATTTTAACTAAAAACAATATAATCTAAACATGTATGTTAATAATTTCTTAAAACTTTAAAACGAGATAAACACTTCAACTGCGGCATGCTTTGCAAAACTCTAATTTCTCAAAAAATTAATTAATTGATATTTTAACATAAACATATTGTTAAGAGATTAACTCACAAATCTCTTACAACAATTAACTACGGAGTATTTTTTTTTTTTTTTAAAATTTAAAACTAATTCAATCCCTCTAAACTTTTTGGCAAATCATGGTCCACACAGTGTTACATGGACCATAACAAAAAGTACATTTTTAATATACTAAATGTACATTATTTTTTAATACACACCAATATGTCTTCCTCCCCCTTTTGAACAGGCATTGTCTCATTTCCTTACTCTAAATCTAGGTTTCATCTTCTAGATTTGCTTATTTCCGTCGTCAACAACTAAATTTTTTCCCTCTCGAAAACATTTCTTCAAGTTTTTCCGAGGAAATAGGTGTTGAAGGCCGGAGAAAAAGGGAAAAAAAAAAATCATTTTCACAATGTAACACTGAAAGAGTAGCAATATTTTGGTCCTATAAATTAGATTTAGAAAAGGAGAAACAAAGTGTCTAACAAAAATTCCATTTCAATAGACATTTTTTAATAGATAAAACAAAAGAAAACATTAAAAAAAAAAGGCATTTTAGATATTTCATATAGAGGTGTACTTTTAATCAAATCAAACAATTAATAATGGTCAAATAAATCAATATTGATTGATAAACTAATTATGTTAGCAAACATGATCATAACATGTTTATAGATCATATTTTCCACATCATTTTAGTTTTTATGATGGCTTGTCCCATTTTGTTAGTAAAGTTTCTCTTTTTTTTTTTTTTTTTTTTTTTGAATGCAAAGTTTCTCTTTGATACGAAGCAAATTTCATATATTCATTGCCATAATACCTTTTATAACCCATAAAAATCACTTCCAAAGTAAGAAAGGCCAAGGGCGCCAACAAAATTATTTATTAAAATTGAAAAGAAGACATACAATCATGTCGACCAGAGAAAAAATAACTTCTCTATAGTAATAATATAAGGAGTTCAAACAAACTGTTCCATTACAACAATGACAAACATAAGCATTAAAAAAAATTAATTAATTAATTAAAAGAAAAAAAAAAAAAAAACATAGGGCAACGAAGGCCTAAATGAAAAATGGCCCTAAAACTCGATCACAAGAGTCTTAGGGGGGTGTATTCAATCATGACTTTCATAGAGTTTTAAAGACTTTTATGAACTTTAAAAGTTTAGAGGTATTCAATTCAAACTTTTAGAGAGTCTTTAAAAGTCATGCGGTATTCAATCAAGATTTTTAAAGAGGCTTTAAAAGTCATGTGGTATTCGATTAAGACTTTTAAAGAGTCTTTAAAAGTCATGTGGTATTCAAAAAGTTATGAACTTTTGTAGACTTTTTAATTTTAAGACTTTTGTAGACTTTTCCTTCTCAAATATATATAGTTGAAATCCAACCATCAACCCCAAGATTTCAAATTTTCTATCTAACAACTTTGAATGTTTTCTCTCTCTATTTAAACTCTATTTTTTCTCCTTATTTAAAATTTATAAACCTATCTAAATTCAATAAAATTATTTTTTTTCTTCATTATCCTATATTTTCCTCATACCTAAACTCTATCAATTTTTATCTCTCTCCTAAACTTGAGAATCTTCATCTAAAAATTCAAAATAATCTTATTTTTACTTCATTATTGCTTGTTTATATTGATTTTTATTTTTTCTATGAATTTTTTATCCTAACTTTCTCTAATTCCCCCTAAATACATGAACAAAGCAAAAATTTCCTCGTTAAATTTTAGTATATGTTTCATAATATTCATATAAATACTTATATATTTTGATTTTTTTAATGTTTATATTCGTAATATATATTTTTCTTTTGTTTTTTTTAACAATAGGTTACTACGAATAGCGAACTACTGTTCGCAACAACAATTTGGGGTTGCAAACATTAGCACCTTGTCGTTGTTCGCAGTCTCAAATTGTTATTGCAAATAATAGTTCTTTACATGATGCCTAACAATATATCAAGTATAATTTTATATATATATATTATTAATATTAGATTTTTATTTTTTTATTCTATTCAACTTGTAATTATATTTTTAAATATTTTATTTGATCAATTATTTTATTATAAATTTTATTGTTCAATATTGTTATGAATTTCTAATGGAATTTTTTTTTTGTTGATGTTTATTAATAATATATATAAGTAATTAGCATATAAGTCTCAGCATACTATGGATAAAAATAACAATGTTGAGAATGTTGATGCGTGTGAAGAACTGTATAATAAGAAGAATTTTGTGATATATTATAAATGTTTTGTATGAAAATTATAAATGATAAGAATCAAAATCATTGAAAGTTTGTAAGGATGTATTGAATTTAGAATTTCATAGACTTTTGTAGAGTTTTTAAAATAAAAAGTTGATAAAAGTTTATGAAAGTTGTTTATATAGACTTTTATAGAGTCTTATAAAGTTTTAAAAAGTTTTGAACGACTCTATGAAAGTCAGTCAAAGTTTATTAAAATCCATCATTTTAAAAGTCTTTAAAACTCTACAAAAGTCATGATTGAATACACCCCCTTTAGACAACCAAATGGACACTCGATTATTCAACATTTCAATGAAGAAATACAAGGTCAAATTGATATGATCATGTGCTAGAAATCAAGTTGTTTAAGCGTTCTTGCACTCTAGTGGAATCCATTCCAAGTCTAGGTGTAAATGCCTATTCAATAGAAAATTAAGAAAAAAAAATTAGAATTTTCATCAACAAACTCATAATCAAGAACAAATAAAGATAAATCAACGATGCAACCTGCCAAAACATGCATGATCTAGCGCACGGGCAACTCATCTGTTAGTTCTTGGGTGATAGATTTTGGGTAAGAATACATGACCGAACTCAACCACCAACAGTGTGGGACTTACACTCAATGGGCAAATTATATCATGGACCAGAGTTCACATTGCATGATCAACCCTTGTCTAAAATGACATTCAAATTATGTGTATACATTTATCATATTATGTGTCTACAGTTAACAAATTACGTGTATACAAGTGCATAATATGTAAATAAATCTAAGGCACATAATATGTTAACAACAAGCACATATTATATTAACTGCAAACACATTATGGGTTGTTTAGTTCGCACATAAGAATCAGAATGGATATCAAATACTTGGTAATGGTAATGAGTACTTTTGGTAAAAGTATTTAACATGTTTGTTAGTAGGGTGAAATGAGAATGGTTACTAATAGTAGTGCTTGAGAATAAATAAGAAAATAAAACCCTTATTTTATTTGGGTATGGGTTTTTCAATTGATGGGGTATTCGAAACCCATAATAGTGTTCTACAAACCTATCAACCAAACAACAACAATCACTTTCATACCCATTCCTATGGGCAAAACCCACCAACCAAACACACCCTATATGTTAACTGCATATTATGTGCCTGTAGATAATATATTATGTGCATGTAGTTAATAAATTATGCGTATTCGATTTATTTACAGACGCAAAATTTATTAACTAAATGCACATAATATGTTAACTCTGGACACATAATTTTGTTACTAAGGTCCACAATGTAACATAAACCTTGGTCCATGGTATAACAATTGGCACCCAATGTGGTGGCTCCTTGTGGGCACCAAACTCTGGTCCTTCCACCTAATTAATTGGTCAATGAGTTACCGTAATTTATCCCTTTCACTATCCTGTCAGGCCGGGATTTGGGGTCCTGAGAGCGAAGGAATTTCGCCTTTTGGTGGGCAAAACATGCATAATCGAGTACTTATAAGTAATTAATAAGAACACTAAGGGTCAGTTTGTAAACTCGGAAAATATTTTCTGGGAAATGATTTCTAGAAAATGATTCATTTTCAAAAAAATATTTTAGTTTTATAGTGTTTGGTTGAATGACACAAAATTTTTTTTTTTTGTATTTGACTGAAAGTTAAGAAATTGTATTTTTTTTTTATTTTGTTAATTTTCTTGAAAATGAATATATTATTTATTATATCATCAACAACAACAATAATAATAATAATTACTGAGACATAGCAAAAAAATATGTACATTTGACAAAAATGGGAAAAAATTGTGTAAATTCAAAATTCTAAATAATTTTGTGTAAAGTACTAGTGACATCACCTTTTTCTCAAAATCCTATTTGAAAAGAAGGTAGTTTTATTTTTATTTTTTATTTGATGCAGCCGCAAAGTGTAAATGTTAAAAAAAAAAAAAAAAAAAAAAAAAAAAAGGCAAAGGTATAGCCTTCTTTTCACTCCCAATTAGTAGTACCGTAGATTGCAGGATACTAATAACATATTTTTAAATATTTTTTATTAAGAAATTATTTATTTATTTTTTTTGTTCTTATTGCGATAAATTTGATAATTATAAATTTATAATTAGTGTAACTATATTATCAAAGTAGCAATGAATTATATAGAGAACATATCGTCAATTTTTCTTCAACTATATATTTTTTTATAATACCTAAACACAGAAAAATTTTTAAAATGACTTTCAAAAATCATTTTTCGAGTTTTAAACGGACCTTAAATTTCCTGCTAGCTAGATGAATCAGATGCTTACACAACCCATAAATGCAGATGAAAATCCGGAAGAGTTTATTATACCTTGCAAAGAATGGTATGATAGATCTTGAGATCCACAGTGGAGTTGGTTGCACTTACTACTTCAACGCCTTCTTCTTTGAGAATCTGAAAGATTTTATGCATCTTCACCTTCTTCTTCTCAGACTCACACACTATATTTATCTCCAAAGTTTCACCTGTCTCACTTTCATTCACAGCGATTTCAACTGCTACTTGTAGACAATCCCTTCTTGCTTTCAGATCTTTAACGTTTTCCTCTAGTTGTTCGATGTAGTTAGTGGCTTGATCCAACACCTCGAACGCAGGAGATGTTTTCTGCGAACACATTAAAATTCAAAAAGCTAATCAAAGCAGTTTTTTAAATCATCTTTATGAGAAAGTCATTTTGTATGAGCTCAGTTAACATTTAATTTACCAAACATACATCTATCAACTAGTCGTCAAACCACTAATCCAATCAGCTAACAACTATTTATCAAACACCCCTTATGTTTATAATAAATGCTTTTAGAAAATTTTGAAATTACTAAAACTATGCGGTCGCACAGATCACGGCAAATTTTACTATAAACCATGAATCAAAATACATTCGCACAAATAGTGAATTTGATGCATAAAAATAATTAATGAACTAACTAGATTTACTGACTATCAGAATTCGAAGTAAAGATGGTGGAGTGTACCAAATAAGTCCAATTATGCTCTACAAAGAAATAAAATATTCAACAAATAATGAAACTTATATATAGCGCAGAAATGTGCCTAGAACTTTAATCAATTTGTATATGCTCAAATAATAGGTACATTCAAACTGTTTTCATTGTGTTTTGTATGCTTTCAAATAATAAACATTACGTATAAAAATAATGCATTACTCTATGCATGATCGATATAGCTGTGTGGATTATGATCCATCTTATAAGTATTGATCAAAGGATACGTAATATTAATATATACCAGAGAATTTTCAGCAGTAGAGGCGAGAGAGGCGAGGCGACGATAAAGGCTTTTCATTTGCTCCCGCCGATATTTCTCCTTTAAATGCCGGCCTGGTTTGGGTATGCTACTGTTGGACTGCATGTTTTGGTGTCAATATATATGGATCGGAGATGTGTATATATAGGCAATGTCACGTGAGAATACGAATGTTTTTTGACAACTTGAAAATAAAATATCTCCTTAGCTTAGCTTCCACGTGGGATTGGGGAATAAATGTGTTCAAATATTGTCCAGTAGTACTGACAAAATAAAATCAAAAAGTTCAGCGACGAGTTGACAAAAACTGGATCGTTGGAGTCAATAACGGTTTCATTGGATAATTTGCATGTGAGGGAGATGGTCTGAGGTCTCACATAAGATTTCCTTAAAATAATATTGTAAATAAATTCATTAAAGAAAATTCCTTTTTTAGTAATAAATTTATAGTGCACTTTTAGTCTTTCACTTTCAAAATATATATATATAATATATATATATATATATATATATATATATATATATATATATATATAAAAAGGATCATTTGTGGTAATAGGCTGCAGGTAAAAGATGAGGTTTAATCTCAGCCCTTGATTTAGTCAAAATCAATAGCTCAGATTGAATAAAACTTTTTAAAAAAAGCATAGTAACATTATGGTAATTTTACATAAGTTTAAAACTTAAGGTGCGTCTGTTTAAAACTTAAGGTGCGTCACTTTCTAGTCAGTTTAAAACTTAATATACTTAAGTTTTAAGGTTAAGGTGCGTAGTTTTATAGCTTAAGGTACGTATGTTTAAAGCTTAAGGTGCGTCACTTTCTAGTCGTTTAAAACTTAAGGTGCTTAAGTTTTAAGGTTTATAGCTTAAGATGCATATGTTTAAAGCTTACGGTGGGGTGATTTTCTAGTTTAAGGTGCATCAGTTTAAAACTTAAGGTGCGTAGTTTTATAGTTTAAGGTGCGTAGTTTTATAACTTAAGCTGCGTAGTTATATATCTTTAAGGTGCATCAGTTTGAAACACACACACACACAATTCTCAATTTCCAATCTTAAATTTTCACAATTATTCTTTGTTCTCAATTTTTCTCTGCAAGTCAGGGACATTGCTGTCGCACGACAGACGTAGGTGAAGAAGTTGGTTCAGTTTGGACTTATTTTATATTGAGAAATTTGAAATATGCATTGTAGACTTGTTGTTTAGATTTTTAAATTTAAATTATTAGTGAAAAAAATTAATGATGTGTGCAAAAGAATTAGTGAATGTTTGAGTTCTTAAACCAAATCTAAAGCCGAGTGAAAATCGAACTATTGCAAACCAAATTGATGTGTAATTTGAAACTGAAAAAAAAAAAAAAAAAAAAAAAAAAAAAAAAAAAAAAAAAAAAAAAAACTGAAACCAAACCAAATTCGGGAAAAAAAAATCAAAATGCATATTCCTATTAGTTATGAGGAACATGTCAAATTTGATCGAATTATATAATTTTGAACAGTTTAAGAATCTAATTGCACTTTTTTGAATTGGATGATACAATTACATTTTAAAGTGTAATTCAATGACTAATTTCTAACCTTTTTCCTTAATGAATGCACATAGTTTTAGAATGAGTAAATACCCAAAATGGTCCCTCGACTATAGCTAAATTCACAAATTGGTCTTTGACTTTAGCTTTTAACCAATTAAGTCCTTAACTTTGCAATTTTAACACGATTTGGTCTTCCATCTATTTGACCGTTTGTTGACTGTGATTTTTGAGGATATATATGTAATTTCATAGTCCATCGTCGATTTTTTAAAGTTCCGGTTGTATTTTCAGACCACACTATTACATTTGGATCCACCGCCGAAAGCAATCTGCCAAATCCTGTCGCCTTTCTTCATCCTCCCTTTGGATTCAATGTACTTGAGTTCGTACCACAGTAAGAAGACAACGTGTTTTCGAACCGATGCAACGTCATCCTGGAGGCCTCCATGTGCTCCGATAAGAGTTGCAGGTTCTTCTCGAGATCGTCGATGACGGCGCGGGCGCGAGCGTTAATGCAGAAGTGTTCGAAGGACCAAATCGTGTTAAAATTGTAAAGTTAAGGACTTAATTAGTTAAAATTAAAAGTCGAAGACCAATTTGTGAATTTAGCTATAGTTGAGGGATATCTTGGATATTTACTCTTTTAGAGTTGCCTTTGTAAGAAATGCACTCAACCCATGTCGGTATGCTTTTTAGTTGAACAAAGTTGAAGTGCGTTGAACAAAGTCAATCGTCCTACTGTTTCGGTCACGGCTTCGCCGAACAACAATATGAAAGTTGGAAAATACATTCCGGGCTGAAAAGTTTAAAAGTGTGGTTTAGTACTCACCAATTATCGGATTCAAATTCTGAACAAGAGAACATATCAACTTAACAAAAAATGCAAGTATCTAGACTCAGCCTCAGCCTCGCTAAGACATATATCATAATTTATCTTTTTTAAATTCTAAGAACAAAAATGAGAGTCCTATTATTTTATAGGATGTTTAGTTGGAAGGAAGGAATTAGGGAGGAAAAGTGATGGATATATTATGATGATCGGAGCAAATTGACCCAAAAAAGCGAAGCAAGGAAGTATGAAATGGACCCGGGGCTCCGAGATTGAGCCCCGTGCTCGGCCCAAGGCACCTCGGCCATATGAGCTCGGCCATGTGAGCTCGGCCCTATGAGCTCGGCCATGGTGAGTTCGGCCATGGTGAGCTCGGCACGGCTGACCCGCGATTTAGGTGGAGCGGTTGGGGGGTTTGGCTTGTATAAAAACCTCCCACCTTGCCTCATTAAGACACGTTCACTATTATATTCACTACCTTGTCCTAACGAATCATTGTAATAGTCTACCTATTATTATAATACAATACGCCGTCCTCACGACCTTATGACATCGTTTCGTCTATTTACCTATTTCTATATTACGTTCTTTATCGGGTTTAGTGATTCGGGTCCACCCTGGGTTAATTAAATCCATAAAAAATAATTGGAATTTCGTAAGAAAATGATAAAGTGTGAATTTAAATAAAATTGTTTGGTAGGTAGGAATAGAGTGACGGGGAATGAAAGGGAAGAAGTGCATAAAGACTTAAATACCCTTGTATAATAATAATAGGAGCAAATAGCAATTTTGGTCCCACGAAGATTAGTAAAATGACAATTATGTTCCACATGTTTAATTCCTACAAATTTTCATCCACGACTATTATTTTAGTACTAACTAGTATTTTCACCCGTGCGATGCACGGAATGGAATTGTTGTAATATATTAAGAATATTTAAATCAATATATAATTATTTAAGAGTTAATTTCACCAGAGGTCGCTTATTTTTTCTGATAATTCCAAATTTAATCACAGACTATAGTTATTAATTATTACGATTTATTCTATATTATAATTCTTACGTTAATATTCTTACTATCTATACTATATATAAAAACAAAATCCTGAAATTTTAACTTTCCGCCCAATTCCTAAAAAATCTCTCCTCCCAATAAAATATATTGATCTTTCCCATTCGTGCAATAATTCTGGGAAGAGAGATTTTTTACCCAGAATTATTGTACGAATGAGAAAGATCAATATATTTTATTGGGAAGAGAGATTTTTTAGGAATTGGGCGGAACGTTAAAATTTCAAGATTTTGTTTTTATATATAGTATAGATTAGATTAGATGTGCAAAGGGAATTGTATTACACTATTTTATAATTTTAGAAAAGAATTTTTACCCAGAATTATTTTACGAATGGGAAAGTAGAAATTAATATATTTTATTGGGAAGATAGATTTTTTAGGAATTGGGCGGAAAGTTAAAATTTCAGGATTTTGTTTTTATATATAGTATAGATTATATGTGCAAAGTGAATTGTATTACACTATTTTATAATTTCAGAATAGAATTTTTACCCAGAATTATTGTACGAATGGTAAAGATCAATATATTTTATTGGGAGGAGAGATTTTTTAGGAATTGGGCGGAAAATTAAAATTTCAAGATTTTGTTTTTATATATAGTATAGATTAGATGTGCAAAGGGAATTGTATTACATTATTTTATAATTTTAGAATAGAATTTTTACCCAGAATTATTGTACGAATGGGAAAGTAGAAGTTAATATATTTTATTGGGAAGATAGATTTTTTAGGAATTGGGCGGAAAGTTAAAATTTCAGAATTTTGTTTTTATATATAGTATAGATTATATGTGCAAAGTGAATTGTATTACACTATTTTATAATTTCAGAATAGAATTTGTACCCAGAATTATTGTACAAATGGGAAAGATCAATATATTTTATTGGGTGGATAGATTTTTTAGGAATTGGACAGGAAGTTAAAATTTCAGGATTTTATTTTTATATATAGTATAGATTAGATGTGCAAAGGGAATTGTATTACACTATTTTATAATTTTAGAATAGAATTTTTACCCAGAATTATTGTACGAATGGGAAAGTAGAAGTTAATATATTATATTGGGAAGGGAGATTTTTTAGGAAATGGGCGGGAAGTTAAAATTTCAGGATTTTGTTTTTAGATATAGTATAGATTATATGTGCAAAGTGAATTGTATTACACTATTTTATAATTTCAGAATAGAATTTTTACCCATAATTATTGTACGAATGGGAAAGATCAATATATTTTATTGGGAAGAGAGATTTTCTAGGAATTGGGCGGAAAGTTAAAATTTCAGGATTTTATTTTTATATATAGTATAGATTAGATGTGCAAATGAAATTGCATTACACTATTTTATAATTTTAGAATAGAATTTTTACCCAGAATTATTGTACGAATGGGAAAGTAGGAGTTAATATATTTTATTGGGAAGATAGATTTTTTAGGAATTGGGCGGAAAGTTAAAATTTCAGGATTTTGTTTTTTATATATAGTATAGATTATATGTGCAAAGTGAATTGTATTACACTATTTTATAATTTAAGAATCGAATTTTTACCCAGAATTATTGTACGAATAGGAAAGATCAATATATTTTATTGGGAAGAGAGATTTTCTAGGAATTGGGCGGGAAGTTAAAATTTTAGGATTTTGTTTTTATATATAGTATAGATTTTCGTCCACGACTATTGTTTTAGTGCCAAAATTCATCACACCGGTCACTCATTCGTTTAAGACATGCCGAAATCTATTGTTTTAGTTGCGTAATTTTTTTTTAATTTTTTTATTTCTCAAATTTTAGTTCTGTTTTTTTTCTTTTTCTTTTTTTTTTCTCCCCTCCCATTTCTTTTTCCTAATCACACTTGTCAAATCTCCTCAATATCTTCACACTATTGAGGATGCCCTAAGGGATTATAATTTGGGAACCTGGTAGTCAAACTCTAAAATATCTTAAAACTCCTCGACATTTGGAGCGTGCCCATTTGTGCCAGAGGTTGTTGATAATCTCAGGGGGCAAATTATCAGTTTACACAGCTGTGTGTACCACGGTCCAAAATAACGTCGTTGAATTTTATGAGATAGAATAATGTACATTATGAGTTAGAATAATTATTTTTGTGTTAGAATAATGTACATTATGTGTTAGAATAATGAAACTTTTGTGATAAGATAATGTACTTTATAAGTTAGAATAATATACATATGCTTTATAATAAGATACATTATAAGTTATAAAATTGTATGATGCAATGAATCGTGAAAAAAAAAAAAAAAATTATGCAAAATGATCGATGTCATTTTTAAACCGTGGACCCTGAGTCCACGCAATCAGTATTGAATTTCATGCTCTGATCTCAGCTCCTCTCTCCACTCGAAAAACGCGCGCGAGAGAGCGAGAGAGCGAGAGAGAGACATGAAAGTTCCTTTCTAGTACGTTACACCAGTATAAAGCTAAAGGGAATCATTTTCTTGACACAAAAAGTTCTTTTATAGTACACCACTATAAATCACAACATTTTCATTCATATTGAAGTACCATTAATGGTTATTGTGGGCTGTCAAACTTTTTTTTTTATAGCTACTGACTTTATTATATTGAAATAAATATTCATCTATTAGAATACAAAGAGTCAACAATGTTTGCACTGAGATTCAATCTCATGACATTCCATATGAAAGAGTCACTACATGCCATTTGAGCACAAGGTGCTTGGTGTGGCTTATCAAATTTAAATTCTTAAGAATTAAACCATTCTTAGAAAATTGAAGCACATTAATGAGTTGTTCTACTACGGATCAGGGTCTATCTTTCAAGGTTGACTTTGGTCCTAAACGATGCATAAATTGTGTATTTTTAGTATTAAAATTGTGAACTTTTAAAATATAAATTGTGTTTTTAAGTCAAAACACATAACAACGTGAATACAATTTATAAGAAAAATTTTGTAATTAAAGATGAAAACGGTTTTGCAATACGAGATGGAAATATAAGGTTTAGCCAAAATGGAATGAATATTAATCGAGATGAAAATTAATAATTTTTACACCAAATGTTATTTTATACTAAGAATATAAGGATTGTGCAATTATAAGGTTTAGCCAAGTATGTAAAAAAAAAAAAAAAGGTTTAGCCGGGATAAAAAAAAAATATCACTCTCGGTTATATATATTATAAAATGTAAAGTTACTAGAAATATTTTAAAAAATCCGTATATATATGTTACTGGAAATATAGTTATGTAAAGATATATATATCTACAAATAGAAAATTGAATAGAATCGTTTAGTATCGTTTAGATGTACCTTTGGCATGTCCTCTGTGTGGTTTACATCCTGAAAATATTATGCATACTTAGGTTCAATGTGATTATTCTAAATGTTTGTGGAATATTTCGGGTTTAATGGTGTAGTGTATGGTGGATGATGGTTTTGGTATGGTGGATGATGGTTTTGGTTTATGGCTTGAGTCAATACTGTGGATTGTGGATGAGAAACATTTTATTGCTATGGTGGCCATTATGTACCTACCACCTTTGGTTGCAACGCAATATGGCCGTGTGGGAGAAGAAGCTTGGACTACCTCACCGAGTGCATGCAGCTGCCATGGCAACGCTTGAGGCGTGGAATAAGCTGGCGACAACACAGCCTCGACACCGGGAGGGGACCGCTCCTCCAGTCCCAGCTGGGCAGCCCACGGGACTGTTGCGATGCTCGTTTGACGCAGCATTGCCGTCTCCAGATGAGAATGGAGCATACGGCCTGGTTCTTGAGCAGGCAGGTGGCGAATTTATTACGGCAAAGAATGGGCCTTTACCACCATGTCATGGATCGTTTATGGCGGAGGCATATGCTTGTAAGGAAGCTCTATCATGGATACGAGAACGGGGGATCACAGAGGTGGTGTTACGGATGGATTGCTTGAACATATGTCATGCCCTTTCTGCTTCAGCGATGGAGATTCGCTCTTATGATGGTGTAGCTGTTTCAGGCTTTCAGCATGTCGGAATTTGATGAGTCATTTACATTCTTGTTCTATTATTTTTATTCCTCGTACGTCAAACTTTGTAGCTCATTCTTTAGCTCAGGCAGCCTTATCTCAGGCAAACATTATGGTGTGGGGATGAACCTCCTGTGTTTGTTTTGGTTTTGATTGATTAATGATAACAGCAGTTACCTTTCAAAAAAAATATGATCCCCAGATATAATTCATTGAACACTGATATTTAAAATCTCTAAAGTTTCAGCACCGGATGCGTACATCTACACATTGACTACGGATGCGTACATCTATACATTGACTATTAATTGGGGAATTATTTGATCAAGTTCAAGCAATGATAACATCAGAAAATACAATCGATCCAACTCAATTCTTCAATTGCATTATATAATATTCAATGTAATAATTTATATAATTATATATCGATCTAAATATTCTTAAAATATTTTAACAAATCCATTATGTACATTGAACGGGTAAAAATACTACGGAGTAGTATATCTAAAAACATAATAAGCTTCAATCCAGGTTATACCCCTGGTTTATGTCCATGTTTTCCGTTAATTTTTTTTGTACCCTGTGCTATAAAAGCTGTACTACATAATTTTTTGGACAAAAATATCTCGGAATAAGGGTAAAATAGGCCATCGAATTGCACCCGATAAAACAATTAGGCCACTGAACTTAAAAAACCAACAATTAGGTCCCTAAACTAATCAATTTCAAACAATTTTTTCAATTTGAAGGTTTCTAATAGGTCAACAGGTCATCCTTCCAAATTAATTATTTTTTAAAATTTAAATTTTAAAAATTAATTAGTTTTAAATTAAACTAAAAAAAAAAAAAAAAAAAAAAAAAAAAAAACTGGAATCCGGCTGGATTCCAGTTTTTTTTTTTTTTTTTTTTTTTTTTTTAAAGTTTAATTTAAAACTAATTAATTTTTAATATTTAATTTTTTTTAAAAAAAATAATTAATCTGGGAGAGGACCTGTTGACCCGTTGGAAACCTTCAAATTGGAATAATTGTTTGAAATTGATTAGTTTAGGGACCTAATTGTTGGTTTTTTAGGTTCAGTGGCCTAATTGTTTTATCATGTGCAGTTCGATGGCCTATTTGACCCTTATTCCAAAATATCTCTGGCGTTATAACTTCTGTTATCTTTCCACATTATTATTACCATGTACATGCATACACAATATTTTTTCTTACATCCTTCAATGGTAAGTTTGAATTCATTTAGATTTTAATTAAAATATTACCATAGTTATATTTAGTAAATTATCATTTCTATAATTCTTACCTCAATAATATTAATATGAATTATACAATTATATATATATATATATATATAACTAAGATTTTAAAATTTAATTTTAATATTGGATATATATTTTTTGCGCATCGCGCATATAAAATATTAGTATATATAAAAAGAGGGATGGGGTGGAGGGAGGGGGGCAACTATCCGCCTTGACAGTTATGATTTTCAAAATCATAGATAATTATTGCCCAGTGGCCATTGCTTATAAAATTTTCAAAAGTAGCAAAGACCGCGTAGAAAATCATAGATAATTATTGCCCAATGCTTCTAAAATTTTCAAAAGTAGCAAATACCGCGTAAATGGCGTTTTGCAGGAAATATTGATATATTTTCTTTTTTATAAATAAAAAAAAAAATTCATGAGAGGACGTACTCAGCGGCAGCAGACTTTTTATAATTTGATTCCCACTTAACTTCTGATGTGGGAGTGTATGCACCTTCGCATGTTAATAATGTATGTGTACTCTTGCACACTTTATGTTGTGTATGTGGGGTGTATTTTGGTTGGTGAGTTTTATATCTTATTATCTGATTTGATATCTATTACGTAGTATTATATTTGTTTATTTATTTTTGCTATTATACTATTAGAATTTTATGTTTTTAGATTAAATATATGTAGGTGGTAAATAAGTCCATTTATCAATATATATATATATATATATATATATATATATATATATATATATATATATATATATATATATATAGGGAAGGGATCAGATGCAGGAACGGTTTCTTGTGCGGTTGGACGCACATTAAGTATTAAACTGAAGCACTTTAAATACACTACACACGCACATTAAGCACACAAATAAAACACTTTAAGAACACAAATCACGCACCTTAAGCGCATAACAAAGCACCTTAAGAACACAAACCACGCACCTAAGGTTTTAAAATGGTTCACTTTAAGTTTCACACAACTGACGCACCTTAAGTATGAAAACACGCTCACATTCAGGGCCGGATTTTAGGCTGTGCAAGCTGGGCTACCGCACAGGGCCCCCAATTTTAGAGGGGCCCCAAATTTTAGAGGCCCAATATTTAATATTTACCTAGCTAGTTTAGAAATAAAAATTAAAAGTTTACAATTAATTTTAAAAGGTTCTATGAAGAGATGGTTGAAATATGTATTTATTGTCTTTTAACTTAGAGGTCAAAGGTTCGAAACTCGTATATGTTAGTTTTAAAAATCATGATTTTAGAGGGCCTCAGTTATTTACCAGAACAGGGCCACAAAAATCTAAAATCCGGCCCTGCTCACATTAAGTACAAAACTCACGCACATTAAGTACAAAACTCACGCACCTTAAGTTTCAATAACTACTACCATTAAGTACACAACCCACGCACCTTAAGCACAAAACTCACGCACCTTACGCACAAGACTCACGCACCTTATATACAAAATTCACGCACCTTAATCACAAAACCACTCACCTTAATTTTGACTTAGATACAAAAATTACAAAATTGTCAATGCATTTTTTTTTATATAATTTTGGTAATCTTGGACATTGATTTAATCAGAATCAATAGCTCTGTTTTAACCACACAACCGCACCTGAACCTATTTCTATATAGGGAAGGGATCAACAGCGGGAGGGGGCTTCCTGTGCGGTTGGACTTATATTAAACATTAAACTGACGCACTTTAAGTACACAACACGCGCACATTAAACACAAACAAAATGCCTTCAGAACACAAACCCACGTACCTTAAGCACAACCGTACCCTAACGTACCTTAAGGACAAAACTCACGCACCTTAAGCACGAAAACACATGCATCTTAAGTTTCAACAACTACTCACATTAAGCACAAACTCACGCACCTTAAGCACAAGACTCACGCACCTTAAGCACAAAACTCATGCACCTTAAGTTTCAACAACTACTCACATTAAGTACACACCCACGCACCTTAAGTACAAAATTCACGCACCTTAAGCACAAGATTCACGCACCTTAAGTACAAAACTCACGCACATTACTCATCACACAACTGCACGTGAAACATGCATCCGCACTGGAACTTAATTAATTATATATATATATATATATATATATATATATATATATATATATATATATATATATATATATATATATAGGGAATGGTTCAAGTGCGGGGAAGGATCCCGTGCGGTTGTGCGAAGGACGCACCTTAAGCATCAGGTGCGGGGAAGGTTCCCGTGCGATTGTGCGAAGGACGCACTTTAAGCGTTAAAATGGTGCACCTTAAGTACAAAACGAATCACGCACTTTAAGCACACAAACCATGCACCTTAAGTACACAACTCACGTACCTTAAGCACACAACAAAGCACCTTAAGAACACAAACAACGCACCTAAGGTTTTAAAATGGCTTACCTTAAGTTTCACACAACTAACTCACCTTAAGCATATAAATCACGCACCTTAAGAAGGAAAATCACGCACCTTAAGTTTGAACAACTACGCACATCAAGCACAAAACCCAAACCCATGCACCTTAATCACAACACTCACGCACCTTAAGCACAAAACCCACCCACCTTAAGCACAAAACTCACACACCGTAAGTTTCAACAACTACTCACATTAAGCACACAACCCACACACCTTAAGCACAAAATCCGCGCACCTTAAGCACAAATCACACGCACCTTAAGCACAAAACCCAAACATCTTAAATTTGACCTAGACACAAAAATTACCAAATTGCCACGACGTCGTATCATTTATTTACTATGTCGTCGAGAATAACATTACAAAATAATCGATGTTATATGTTAAAAGAAATCGAGGTTAAAAGTGTTTTGTGTAGTAGTGAACCTGGTTTAATTACTAATCGCTGAGCAAAAGAGTCAAATACTTCAGAGAATTGAAATTAGGAAATCAGGACGCTTTGTTTTCTAAACCTTGACAAAGACTTTGACAATGTCGGTGAGGAGATGACTGTGCAAGGGGGCATCACTTTCTTTTCTCATTTTCCTTTCCCCTTTTTTTGGACTGCTACAGTCGTACTTGAGGACAGGATTTCACTACTAGCATCGTGGATTCAGAAACTATTTTTAGTGGACGAAACATAACAAAAGAGATAGTTTGAAGAAAAAAAAAATAAACACTTAAGAAGTATAGTCATAAATATTGTTGGATATGTGTGAAAAATAAAACACATCAAAATTTTATAAAAATGTTCACAACAAAATATGAAACATAATTAATTTGATAAAATAATTGAAATAGAAAACACATTATTATTATATATGTGTGTGCGCACGCGTGTGTGTAAATCTTAAAATTAATTAATATTTATAAGTCATTAAGAAATTGTGTGGAGTTAATTACCGAAATGGTCCCTTGACTATAACGAAATTATCAATTTGGTCCTTGACTATTTTTTTGATCAATTAAGTCCATCAACTTTAACAATTTTAACCAATTTAGTCCTCCGTTTGTTTGACCGTAGTCAACCGTTAACTTGGGGACCAAATTGATAATTTGCTATAGTCAAGTGACCATTTTGGTAATTAACTTTAAGGGTGAGCAATTCGGTTAAGTTTTTTTCGAACCGAACCGTACTAAACTAGTTAGATTCGGTAATATACCGAACAACCGACCCGGTAATAGATTCCTGTATACTGAACGGTTCGGTAAAAACTCGAACCGAACTGAATTGTTCGGTAAAAATCGAACCGAACCGAATACCGTTTGAACTTTAGATTGCTATTTTTGTTATATATTTAGACTTTGGATATGGACTATGTAAACATCATAACACATAATATAGAAGAGTTAATTACCAAAATGGTCCCTTGACTGTAGCGAAATTACCAATTTGATCCTTGGCTATTTTTTTTAGCCAATTAAGTCCCTCAACTTTAAAAACTTTAACCAATTTGGTCCTCTGTTTGTTTGACCGTTAGTCAACCGTTAACTTGGGACCAAATTGGTAATTTCGCTATAGTCAAGGGACCATTTTGGTAATTAACTTTAGGGGTGGGCAACTCGGTTTAGTTTTCTCGAATTGAACCGTACCGAACCGAACCGAACTAGTTTGGTTCGGTAATATACCGAACAATTGAACGGTATTGGATTCTTGTATACCGAATGGTTCGATAAAAAATTGATCCGAACCGATCTAAATTGTTCGGTAACAAATTGAACTGAACCGAATACCGTTTGATTTTAAAAATATATAATAATAATAATAATAATAATAATAATAATAATAATAATAATAAATAAATAAATAAATAAATAAATAAAAAGTAAATCCAAGTCCCTTGCTACTTGCTCTACCGTTCGGTTCGAGTTTTTACCGAACCGTTTGGTATACAAGAATATATTACCGTTCGGTTGTTCGGTATATTAACGAATCTAACTAGTTTGGTACGGTTCAGTTCGAGAAAACTTAACCGAATTGCCCACCCTTAAAGTTAATTACCAAAATGGTCTCTTGACTATAGCGAATTACCAATTTGGTCCCAAGTTAACGGTTGACTAACGGTCAAACAAACGGAGGACCAAATTTGTTAAGATTTTTAAAGTTGAGAGACTTAATTGGTCAAAAAAAATAGTCAAGGACCAAATTGGTAATTTTGCTATAGTCAAGGGACCATTTCGGTAATTAACTCTAATATAGAACTTTGGATAACAAATCATAAAGAAATCAAATAAAACATTTACGAGAGATCTCCGTGAAAATATGAACTGAACGACAGAGCAAGAAGCAAGGGACTTGGATTTACTTTTTATTTATTTATTTATTATTATTATATTTTTTTTAAAAAATCAAACGGTATTGAGTTCAGTTCAATTTTTTACCGAACAATTCGGATCGGTTTTTTATCGAACCGTTCGGTATACAAGAATCCAATACTATTCGGTTGTTCGGTATATTACCAACCAAACTAGAAAACTAAACCGAATAGCCCACCCCTAAAGTTAATTACCAAAATGGTCCATTGACTATAGCGAAATTACCAATTTGGTCCCAAGTTAACGGTTGACTAACAGTCAAACAAACGGAGGACCAAATTGATTAAGTTTTTATAGTTGAAGGACTTAATTGGTTAAAAAAAATAGTCAAAGACCAAAGTGATAATTTCACTATAGTCAAGGGACCATTTTGGTAATTAACTTAATTGTGTGTGTTGAAAAAAGAAGGCATAATAAAGCTGTATTGAATAAAATCATATAAAAAGATTCAAACTTTGGCCATTATTAAAGCTAATTACATGCTTTGTCACTTGATCTAATCATCTCTTATTAACTTTTTATCTATTTGTTTTGTACTTATACTAAAACCTGTACTATATATATATATATATATATATATATATATATATATATAAAAGGGTTATGTATGGGGTGGGGTGAGTGGGGTAGTTGCCCCCACTACCCCCATGCTAAATCCGCAACTCACTATAGTAGTTATATGAAAAAGTTATTTCACAACCTACTTAGGAGAGTATTGAGGTCTTACTGCAAATATGGAAAATTTTTCCTAACTTTTTGAAATGTTTTTTTTAAAAAAAAAGGATATGCTAGTGCGTGTTGCGCGCACTAACGTTGCCCAACCGGTGTGTTAACCAACGGCCACTCTGAAATCTCATTTTTCTCGAAAAATATTCCCAGCAAGATTTTAATGCTGTGGATGCCATTACAAGAAGAAATAACAAAAAAAAAAAAAAAACATCTATATTATGTTTTGTTCATTTGTTTGTTTGTTTTTTTGTTTGTTTGTTTGTTTGTTTGTTTTTTTTTTTTTTTTTTCTAAAATGTAATTTCTAGGGGTGGGCCTTTTGGTATTTGGTTTAGTTTTTTCGGTCTCTGTTTGTTCCGTTTTAAAAAAATGAAACCATTCAATTTAACATTTTAGTTCGGTACGATTAGAAAAAATTTCAGTTTTGGTTCGATTTAAGAACCTCAATTCCCAATATTTCCTGGTGTTCTAGTGCAAATAATTAATAATTATTTATTTTTACTAATAATTTAAGATTAAAAATTTATTTTGCATCCATTGAGTTCAATCAAACTCATTTAATAAGATTGCACAACTTCTAATAAGACTGATTTAGCCCTAATCTTATATTTTCTACTCTATCTGTTCCATTTTATTCGTCCTATTTACTATTTATTGGTCAAACCAACTCTGTCTTCTTTATTTGTTTTCTTTAATATTTTTTAATTATTTTTAAATTTGATTTGATTGTGTTTAATATAATAATACTTTTAGTGTAGTTTCTAAATATATAAATTTTGTATACTAATATTAAACTTAATATTATGAAAAATAGGATTAAAATAACTTCAGTTAAGCCTCGTTAACCCAACCATACACATAAAATGGAACGGAGGGAGTAATATTTTAAAAGAATTTATTTCCTTAATCGGTGTGATTTGTTCCTTTTAATCTCAGTCCTGCATCATTATGATTTAATGGTCTAGATTAATTCTCACGTTATCACATTTAGGACGATTTTCATGGGAACGCGACCATATATATATATATATATATATATATATATATATATATATATATATATGATTAGGTGCGGTAGTAGATTGCAGGTAAAATATGGGGTTTAATCTCAACCCTTGATCTAGCCAAAATAAACAGCCCAGATTGAAGAAAACTTAAAGAAATTCTGTAGCTTTATGGTATTTTGCATTAGTTCAAAACTTAAGGTGTGTAAATTGAAAACTTGAGGTGCGTTAGTTTATAGCTTAAGGTGCGTAAATTTATAACTTAAGGTGCGTATGTTTATAGCTGTTGGTGCCTAAGTTAAGTGCTCAAGTCTAAGACTTAAAGTGCGTAGTTTTATAGCTTAAGATGTGTAGTTCTATAGCTTAAGGTGCCTCACTTTCTAGTTTAAGGTGCATCAGTTTAAAACTTAAGTGCGTATCATTAAATTAAAGTTTAAGGTGTATTATTTTCCACCTTAAGGTGCATAAATTCGAAGCTTAAGGTGCGTGAGTTTATAGTTTTAGGTGCCTAAGTTTAAAGTTTAAGGTGCTTAAGTTTTAAGGCTAAGGTGCATAGTTTTATAGCTTAAGGTACGTAGTTTTATAACATAAGGTTCTTATGTTTAAAGCTTAATGTACGTCACTTTTCTAGTTTAAGGTGCATCAGTTTAAAACTTAAGTGCGTAATTTTATAGCTTATGGTGCGTAGTTTTATAACTTAAGCTGCATAGTTTTATATCTTAAGGTGCATCAGTCTGAGACAATTGATCATTTACATGCATGTTGCAGGAAGCGCGTTTTTTTAAGAAAAAAAATTCCTTCAGTTTGAGCCATTGATTTAGATTAGATCAATGGTTCAGATCTCATTCCATCTTTCAGCTGGAGACTCTTCACACGTGAACTGATCCCTACCAAACGCCCCATTAGGGTTTAAACCTAGGAAAATATTACATTTACTCTCAACTGTACTCTACTTTTACTTTCTACTCTAAAAATTTTTATGTAGACAACTTTTCCTAGACCGTTTTATCCATACTTGTTACATCATAGAGTATAACTAACTAACTAAGGGAGTAGAATTTGGGGGCCTAGTAGTCAAACTCTAAAATATCTTTAAAATCCTCGACGTTTGGAGCCCAACTGCACTAGAGGCCTGTGATAATCTTAGACGGTAAATTATCGGTCCAGACAACTGTGTGAACCACGGTCTAAAATAACTTCGTTGAATTTTATGAGTCAGAATAATGTACATGATTATGAGTTAGAATAATGTTTTTTTTTGTTAGAATAATGTACATGGTGTGTTAGAGTAATTAAACTTCTGTGATAAGATAATGTATTTTATGAGTTAGAATAATGTACATGCTTTAGAATAAGGTATATTATAAGTTATAAAAGTAAATGTTGCAATGGATCACGTGAAAAAATAATTATGTAAAATGATGTCATTTTTAGACCATGACTCACACAATTATATGGAGCATAGTACACGCAATGACTATTTAATTTCATGCTCTGATCTCACTCCTCTCTCCACTCGAAAAACGCGAGAGAGAGAGAGAGAGACATGAAAGTTCCTTTCTAGTACGTTACACCAGTATAAAGGAAACATTTTCTTGACAAAAAAGTTCTTTTATAGTACACCACTATAAATAAGAACATTTTCATTCATATTGGAATACCATTATTGGTTATTGTGGGCTGTCAAACTTAAATTGTTAAGAATTAAAATTTCACATATATGTGTGAACTGTTTGAACCATTCTTAGAAAAGTGAACCACATTGTTAAAGAGTTGTTATATCATGGACTAATGTCTTTCTTACAAGGTGAATTCTGATTCTAAACGACGTATAAATTGTGTATTTTTAATTAGTATTGAAAATGTGAACTTTTATAATATACATTGTGTTTTTATGTCAAAACACATAATAGCGTGAATACAATACAGGGTCATCAAACCCAAATATGGTAATATTGTGTGACTGCAGTATTTGAAAAGAGCTTGTGAATACAAAACAATGTAATCAATTACATATATGTTTAACATTGTGTTAGTAGTATACAAATTGTGAATTTTTAAAAGGTAAATTGTGAACATACATTTCGTAGGTAAATTGTGAACATTTAGTCCCGGGTCCACAGAATAATTTGCGATTATTAAGATGGTCAACCATAAATTGTTTTCGGCCCAACATTATTTACATGGAGCTATTATTACACCACTTACCACTACTACAGAACACAACTACCAAATTAAAGCAGTTTTTTACACATGCCAAATGATTTTCGAAGTGTCGTGTAAGTGACTGACATTGTAAATAAATAGTTTTGAAGATGAATTTTGGGAACAAGTGTGTATGTTCTTACATTGTTTCCTTTATGCCAGTTTGTTCTACTGCTATATCTTTGCTTACTGTCTTTATTCCTTCTCTACCTTAGTTGTCTTTGCTATTATCATGATTATTACATCATCAAAAGTCTCACTGACTGATGATAGCTCTTGCAAATTTTCATGCTTTCTTTTGGGGGGAAACACTCCTAGTTGCTGTTCACATTTTGAATAGGGTACCTTTTGAAGACTCTGTATGAACTTTGATTTGGGAAGTTGTCAAAGTTGAATTATATGAGAGTTTGGAGTTGTGTAGCACATGTTCTTATCCCCAAATCTTAGCATGGACAGGTTAAAGGCTAGAACAAAAAGATGTTTAATTTGTTTATTGGGTATTTTGAACAATTTGATCTAAAGGTTATAGGTTATTTGATCCAATTGAAAAGATTATTATTGAAATTAGAAATGTAAAATTTCTTGAAGATATATTTGATTACAGTGAGTATCTTGGGGATGAGAAAAATCTTATCTTGAGGAAATTAATGACACTCTTAATTCTCTTTTAGTTAATTGATTTACATGAAAATGATGAGCAACCAACTTTAATGAGAGAAGGTCATCCAGAACCTTCAAGAAAATTAAAGGGAGTAGAGATAGGAAACCTAACGCAATACTCACTTCAATTCTTAGATATTTACACTTATGTTGGTGAAGTCTATCATATGTCCTATGAAGAAGTTATAAGTGATGATGATGCTAGTAGTGTTTTATTAATGATTTGTGTTTTATTAGGAGATTATGACTCTGATAACATGTGAGGGAATGAATTGAGTTTTATTAATGAATAACAGCAGAGTATAAATACTGTTTACAAGAGAAGGAGTAGCAGGGAGTTACAACCAAATACTAATGCGCAGAAACATATGTAGAACAAATTAATAAACAACAGAGAATGTCATCCACACGTATTCTTAACATACCGTGGGGAATGAAGATGTCGGAAAAATTTTGAGAGTGATTTGTTCAAAAAAAAACCTTAACAATCTACGTCCGATGTTGGCCAACATCGAACGCAGATTGTATTTTAATTATTTTAAAAAAAAGACGTGCTGACTATCTTCGCCCGAAGTTCAAGAATTTCGGACGCAGATAGTCCAATATTTTAAAAAAAATTAAAAAAATAATTTAAAAAGTGAACATTTAATTACAAAAATATTACTGTATCACTTTAGGTGTCAGGTGTTTAAACACCGGACACAGATTCTCTTATTTTTATGGTCAATTTGTACTAGTGCAAGTCCGTTCGCAACTGTAATTTTTTTACCAAAAATCTTCACTAGAACCACGCACTTCGTAATCTTTGACGAGAAGAGAGAAGAAAATTTATACCATGCAAAATATAAAGTTTTTTTTTTCGTGGGACCCACCACATGCAAAAAACAAAAGCCATTAACTCAGTAGATGTGTTAGTCGCATTTGTCACACCCAATAAGCGCATGTACTGCACGCGCTAGCTGTATGCATAACAAGAATTTATTTGTTTTTATTAACTTTTTTTTTTTTTATCTCTCCCTTATCTTACATAGCTTATAAAAACTTGTGAAAAAAAATCCAGTTTGCTCTAAAGAAACATAGAGGATTGGGTTGGTGTGAATCCAAAAAACAAAAAAACAAAAAAAAAAAACAAAAAACAAAACAAAACACGTGCACACAGCGACAGCAAGGAAGCTGCAGGTTATGATTGGGATCCTACTACACCACTGTACAGCAGTCATTTCCCTGGCCGACATTTGACAAAGGAACATCTATCTATCGGCGGCGGCAAATTAAATATAATGAAACACCTTTATCGTCGGCTCGCCTTTCTCGTCTCTAATGAAAACTTTCTGTTGGGTCAAACAACGTAACTAGGGGGAAATTAAACTAACGTTAATATGAAAGCAAGAATATAATGGATAGTCTACAACAACCAATTGTAATTTCCGTGAATGAAGGTCTTTAGGATTCCTGAAGAGTGAAGAAGATGGGGCAGGATTTGTGACTGCAAGCAACTCCTATGCAAACATGAGGCCACACAGCTTCCAGGATTTATTATAAATAGTATCACCATTATTTTTCTTAGAAGCTAATGGTGGAACCAAAAGTGTCTCGAGTAGAAAACCTAATAAAGGATTAATGATATGCTTTTATATTGATAATAATATATAAGATAATTAGATCATTATTCTAAATAACTATATTTAAAACTCATTATTAAAAATGCCAGTGTAGAGCAATAGAACATCGAAACACCCTAGCTTGATGCATTGAATCTGTTAGTAAAAGTGTTATTATTGTATTCAGATGACATTTGTGCTGCAAATTTAGTTTGAGTTTTGATTTGCACACCCTTACACACGAAAGAGGGTCTCTATGTTATACTATTTAATGAGCTTTAAAAGAGCTCTTATGTAAATAGTGGTATAAACTCACTTCCCAAATCATGTGGGACAAAAACTTCACTTTTTCTCTTCATTTTTCCAACTCAATAGGTCTATTTTGAAAATCAATTTCCCATTCACCCATTATCCATTTTGAGCGTACAATATATCAACCTCTTTGTCTCACTACAAAGAACCCGAATCCACTTTGACCCGACCCAAATCGGAAGTGGACCCCGCTGATAATTGCACCACAAAATAGCCACTTAATATGTCATTTTAAGCTATTTTTTTTCAACAATCCCCCACATGAATGAAAAATTGATTTTTAGGGTATTTTGAGATCAGAAACAATTGTGTTCAACGGTCGATCTCTGCATAGGATAGGTAGGGGTTACTGCACCCTTTGAACCTTCCCTTATGAAGATATGTTTACTCTACTGGTTGTACGGTAGAACGCGATGTCTTTGAACGACTGTCGTTTGTGTAGGCGATGACATATCTCACACAGGAACCTCCCAGCCATGCTCTGTTCTCATGATTGTGCCCGTTTTGGTCGTGGGTCACCATTCCTGGTTCTGCAAGAGTTTGTAAAGAATTGAGCCCTATTCAATTCTCCTTTGAAGCGACCCTCACTTCTCTCTCACATAGGTGATTCTATACCGAGTATGCGGCATACTCACACATGTCAACCAACATTCGAATCATTAAAGCATTAACGTGCTAACCGCGTACGGGAATCACTGTTCTAACGAGGAGTGGTAGGGAGTCCGAGAGCCCCACAGTGACACGCTCCGTTCCATAATTTAGTTGTCCCATTGAACCTACGTGCCAGCTAGGTTGGGTATCCACTATAGAACTTTTAGTCCAAGGGCTTTAGACACATTCCCAGTGTCAGCTTCTCCACAACTTCTTTGCCTAACCCTTTGGTTAGCAGATCCGCTATATTGTCTTTTGACTTTACATAGTTAATTGAGACAATACCAGTTGTGAGAAGTTTTCTAATGGTATTATGTCTACAACGCATATGTCTAGACTTACCATTATACATATGATTTTGTACTCTCCCAATTGTGGCCTGACTATCGCAATGCACACATATTGGAGGTAAATGTCTTTCCCAATTAGGAATACCCTCTAGAATGACGTAACCATGCGGCCTCTTCACATCCTTTGTCCAAGACTATCAGGTCAGATTCCATCGTGGATCTAGCTATCACGGTTTGCTTAGAGGATTTCCATGCAACGACTGCACTGGCTAGTGTAAACACGTAGCCACTCGTGGACTTAGAGTCCTTAATATAATATATCTAGTTAGTGTCGCTATACCCTTCAAGTACAACATGATATCTCCCGTAGTGCAGTCCAAGGTCACGAGTATACCTCAAATATCTCATAACCTTTACTATTGCTTTCCAGTGCATAGCACCGGGGTTACTCGTATATCTACTGAGTTTACTAACCGCAAAGGCAATATCTGGTCTAATACAACTCATAAGATACATCAAACTATCAATAACCCGAGCATATTCTACTTGAGAACTACACTCTCTGTGATTTTTGGTTAAATGAACATTTGTATCAAATGGTGTCTTAGTCAATTGATCATCATCCTTATTAAACTTTTCAAGAATTTTGTTAATATAATGTGATTGGCTCATCACAAGACCATCAGGTCTTCTGATGATTTCATTCCTTTCTAGTACTTTATACCAGAATAAATGGAAACATTTTCTAAACACAAAAGTTCCTTTCTAGTACACCACTATAAATCACAACATTTTCATTCATATTGGAGTACCATTGGTTATTGTGGGTTGTCAAACTTAAATTCTTAAGAATTAAAATTTCACATGTGTGAACTGCTTGACCCATTCTTAGAAAATTGAAGCACATTGTTAAGATGGCCAACTAGAATTTGCTCTCGGCCCAACATTATTTATATGGGGCTATTTTTACACAATGACAAATTATTAATTATACTATGGTCCAAGATCTACATTATAATATGAATTATAGATGAATATTTGTTTTTTTTTTTTTGGTAGGGATAAATATTCGTTTTTAATGTATTAAAAGTCTATTTTTTGGTAGTATGCTTGAAAAATGAACTTTCATTGTGAACTCTCCTCCAAAAATAATGTGTCTTTTAGTATGTAGTGTTGTAAACCCTAACTTGTAATTGACAAAATTATTATGAAAAACTAGATAGGTTAAAGTTTAGTGTCAGATAGAGTACTGATGAAGACCTGACAGAACATACACTACACTAGAACCTTTGGAACCTAACCGTTGGAAATACACTAATTTTATAAATAGCTTGCAGAACAGTGACATGGTCTGACGTTATTTTACAAGAAAGTCCTTACCTGACTGAAATATCTCAAGAGTAAGAAAATAATTCATATTACTTGGAATATTTTAGGAATTACTTGTCTTTCAAGGTTCAAAGTATTATATACTGGTTACAGAGAGAATTCTACAGAGATGAATAATTGAGAAGTTGCACTTTACAAGATTTGAATCACAAAAAATTCTCTCTACGAATTACAAAGAAAATACTCTGAGATATCATCTTCTCAAGACATTGCTGATGATCTAAGTTTAAGAAGATACTTGAGAAGAAAGTTCTACAAAGCTATATCTTTGGACCGTATACCATACAACTGTGGCGCAGTGGTGAGTGAGCAAGCAAGATGGACACCGACAGTGCAGATCTCCAAAAATGGATTTTTTTGGACTGTTGATTGCACGGATCTCCGGCCTCGACAATCCTCTATAGCTTCTTTAGATTGAGTCTTCACCGTGTGAGGTATATTAACATTGGGTTGAGAATGCATTCTCTTTACCGTGTGTATGATTTGTTGTTGAGATAGTGGATTGGACTCACTGATGGCGGTCCCCCAGACGTAGATACGATTGTATCGAATTGGGTAAACAATACTCGTGTTCTTTACTTTTTGTTTGATTTACATTCTGCATTTAGTCCTATCGCTATTGCAAAAACTGTTCAATCACGATTAAGATTTGCGATAAGACTAATTCTTAAACATTTAAGTCAGAAAGATAATCAAGAAAATTGAATATCACATATACACGAAATCACAATGTCTACATACAGTTAACAAATTATGCATGTCTTTAGTTACTAAATTGTATGTTTGTAAATAAATTGAAGGTACATATTTTGTTAATTATAGGCATATAATATGTTAACTATGTTAATTGCAAACACATAATCTAAATATCATTTTGGATCAAGGTCCATAATACAAGGTGGACCCTAGCTAGTCCAAAGTATAATTTGCATATCCAAATTGGCATCACGCTATGTTGATAGAAATGAAGATGTTTTGCCCATATGAACTTAACTCACTGATTTAATAGACAGTATTTAGGACAAGAAATGAAGACGCTTTTATGTAGATTCTAGGTTATATGTAGCTTCACTCTTGCCTCTTGGTACTCTTGGTTAATTTCTCAATTATTCCCACAGTGGCAAGTTTAATTCCACAGTTCATTAGCTTGTGATGAGGAAAATCTCATAAACCTTAATTTGCCCTACATAGTAGGGAAAATAATGTTTTTGATCCATAATAAGTTATACTTTTAATGTAGACTCAATTCATTAGTAACTTGACGAAGAGATTTCATCCACAATTTTTCTTTTTCTTTTTTTTTTTTTTTTTTTTAAATAACGTTTTTAGTCCTTCTCAAATGGATTTCGTTAGCTCCTAATAGAAAAATTTTGAAAATCATATATTGATTTTGTAAAGATAGTTTTAGCATTAAAATTCCTTCTATATATCCCTTTACTAAACTCATGCCATTTTTAACTTAAGAGAATATATAAATTGGAAGAGTTAACTACCTTTTAACATATCATCGATGTACATATTTGATATTTCAATACCCCATGAGTTGAAAATGACATGGATCAAGTAATAAGGTAATATATAGGAGGAAGATTGATTATTAAATTACAAATGTGACCTTGCAACATTAGCATTTTCAAAAGATTTCATTAGGAGCTAAAGGAATCTGTTTGTGATAAACTAAAAATGCTAATTTGGAATAAAACAAATTAAACACAAAATATTCCCCTCAAATTATTAAAAATTTGAGTTAAGCCTATAGGTATATTTCAATGATCAGTAATTCAGGGAAGGGATTAGTCAATGTATCCAACGGTAGAAAACATGAGTTACACAAAAAAAAATAATAATAATGTCATTTTTTCGAAACACACACATATATAAAATTACATATCATGATTTTTTTTTAAAATTTTTTTTGGCAATAATATAGTTGCTATAGAATAATACGGAGCATTATTTTAAAAAATTATGTAATAATATAATAATAATAATAATAATAATAATAATAATAATAATAATTATTATTATTATTATTATTATTATTATTATTATATTTTTTATAGGGGTATTTATATCTTTTAAACATATTTAATTTCTAATCCTTAAACCAACTAATAACACTATAATAACATTCATAAAGTCTATTCTTTCAAAAAAACCCTCAAACAATATAATACAATTCATATTCTATTCATTATCTATTCCATTTCCATATAAGAAATACTATTCTTAAAACTCATAACCAGCTTGGTTGGCGTGAGTGGCCGTGCACTCTTGTCCCTTAAAAGAGATCGGGAGTTCGAACTTCCTCTTGTATGGAAAAAACCAATATGGTCAACACTTTGCTCCTTAAAAGGGCCGGCCCGGTGCAAACGAAAATTAGTCTGAGTATGGTACGGGGCTTAAAGGTGCCTCTTACAGTTAGGGCCTGCTCATGACACCTCGTGGTCTCACCCAAAAAAAAAAAAAAAAAAAAAACTCATTCCGTGAACCAAACATGATGTGAAAGAGTAAGTATATTTCACTTCTATAAATTAGAACTAGAAAAGGAGAAACAAAAGTGTCTAACAAAAATGTCATCTCTATTAACTTATTTTTAATGGAAAAAAAAAAACAAAAGAAAACATTAAAAAAGGGGGGAAGTTGTAATTTATACCCTCACAAATATGTCAATTATCAATGTCATCTCTGAATTATTAGTGGTGTAAATGTTTCCCTTTAATTTTCAAAACGTGACATATATTGCCCCTCCCCTAATAGGAAGAAGGAGAAATATTGTTGTCGACGGAAGGAGAACAAATGAAGAAAGATAAATGGAAGGAAAAAATGTGGTATTTGAACAGGAAAAGCAGCGGGTAATCACATTTACACCACTAATAATTCGGAGGGGGGGGGGGGGGGGGGGGGGGGGCAGGGGGCAATATATGCCACGTTTTGAAAATTGAGGACAACATTTACACCACTAATAATTTAGGGATGAAATTGATAATACGGAGTATCATATTTGTGAGGGGTATAAATTACAAATTTTCCTTAAAAAAAGGCATTGTAGATATTTCATATAACATGTGTATAGATCATACTTTCAACATCATTTTAGTTTTTATTTAGAGCACAGAAAAATCAACTTCTCTATACTAATATAAGGAGTTCGAACAAACCCTTCCATTACAAGTATAAAAAACATAATTGTATTAAAACAATAAAAAAAAACATGTGCCAATGAAGGCCTAAATGAAAAATGGCCCTAAAACTTGATCACAAGAGTCTTAGACAACCAAATGATAAAGGAAAAAACTAAAACTAAAAGAAACCATGTGCCCTAAGTAAACTTGAAAGCCGCACTAACTTAGTGTCCCAAAAGATAATTAAGGCATTCACATACACCATTTAAGCTGAGGCAGTCCAAAGGCTATTTGGTCTTGTCATCATTAATTGATATGATGATTTGTTAGAAATAAAGTTGTTTAAGCGTTCTTTCACTCTAATGGTATCCATTCGAAGTCTAGGTGTAAATGCCTATTCAACAAAAAATTAAGAAAAACAGTTAGCATTTTCATCAACAAACTCATAATCAACAACAACTAAAGATAAATCAACGATGCAACGCAACCTGCGAAAACATTCATAATCGAGTGTGGGGTACTGACAATTAAGTTGGTTCTTAGGTGGTAGATTATGGGTAAGGACACATTATCGAGCTCAGCCATACACAGTATTAAAGTTACACCTAATGAGCAAATTATACCATGGACCATCATAGTTCACCTTACATGGTGAATCCTGCCCTGGTTCAAAATGATATTCAGATTATGTGTATACACTTAACATATTTATTATGTACCTGTAAATAAATTGAAGGCACATAATTTGTTAACTAGAAACACATACATATGTTAGTAACAACATATTTTGTTTTTACAGATAACATATTATGTGCATGTAGTTAATAAATTATGTGAATTTAAATTTATATACATACACATAATTTATTAATTGAAGGCAATTGTAAACACATAATTTTTTGACATGTGTCCACAATGCAAGTGGACCCTGGGCTTGGGTATAATAATTGGCACTAGTTTTACTACATGTACTCTCAATCTTACTCCCTTAATTTTACTTCGTGATGTGGTTGACTCTAATAAGTTTTTTTTTTTTTATGTGGATCCCAATACAAGTGTCTACATCAACGTTTTGTCTGTGAGAGTAGAATATGGGAGAAGACATAGTATTTTCCAATTGACACCTAATACAGTGGGCTCCTTGTGGGCACCAGACACTGGCCCTTCTACCTCATGGTTTGCTGTATCACTATGATTTACCCATCCACTATCCCATCAGACTGAGCTATGAGGTCCTGAGGGCAAAGGAATTCTGACTTTTTGTGGACAAAACATGCATGATGGAGTATATTAGTGCGGGAATTAGCCTGCACAGGCTTAACTCAATGGTTCAGTAGGCAGTATTTGGGAGATCATAAGAATAATTAATAAGAACACTAAATTTCCTGCAGCTAGCTAGATGAATCAGCTGATGCTTACACAACCCATCATCCAGATGAGATGAAAATGCCTGTATGTGTGTACAATATATACCTTGCAAAGAATGGTATGGTAGATCTTGAGATCCACAGTGTAGTTGCTTGCACTCACAACTTCAACGCCTTCTTCTTTGAGAATCTGAAACACTTTACTCATCTTCAGCTTCTTCTTCTCCGACCCACACACTATATTTATCTCCAAAGTTTCACCTGTCTCACTTTCATTCACAGCGATTTCAACTGGGAGTTGTAGACAATCCTTTCTTGCTTTCAGATCATTAACGTTGTTCTCTAGTTGTTTGATGTAGTTTGTGGCTTGATCGACCACATCAAACGCCGGCGATGTTCTCTGTCGTACGCCGCATGCATCAAAATATATTCCCACAAATAGTGAATTTAATTGATGCATAAAAATAGTGAACCTATCTAGATTTACTATCAGATTTGTAAGTGTGCCGAATAAGTTCAATTATGCTCTACAAAGAAATAAGATATATTCAACAAATAATGAACCTTATATACAACAGAAGTGAGCCTAGAACTTTAATCAGTTTCTACACGTTCAAATAATAGTAAATCTTATGCAAATAAATAATAAACTTTGAAACTGTTTTCATTGCGTTTTGTGCACTTTCAAATAATAAATCTATAAAAATAATGTATGATCGATACAATTACGTGGGTTATGGTCCATCTTAATTATAAGCATTGATCAAAGAATACTAAATATTAATACCAGAGAGTTTTGAGCAGTAGAGACGAGAGAGGCGAGGTGACGATAAAGGGTTTTCATTTGCGTCCGCCGATATTTCTCCTTCAAATGCCGGGCTGGTCTCGGTATGCTACTATTGGACTGCATGTTTTGGTCTCAATATATAATAATATTTAATACTATGTGGATGGATAGGAGATGCATGTGTATATATAGGCATGGTCACTACGTAAGAATACGAATGTATTCTTGAAAACGTGAAAATAAAAATGTCTTAGCTTCCGCGTGGAGAATAAATGCGTTCAAATATTGTCCAGTGGTACTGACTAAATAAAATCGAATTGACAAAAACTGGATCGCTGGAGTCAAGAACGGTTTCATTGGATAATTTGCATGTGAGATTCCTTAAAATAATATTGTAAATTCATTAAAGAAAATTCCTTTTTTTGGTAATAAATATATGAGTTAATTTCATTTGTTGTCCTAGATTTATAGGTGACAGTTCCTTTTTATAAACACATCCTTTTTTGGTCTAGCATTATTTTTACATGATCAATTTTGATCCTCTATCAACAAAATCGTTGAAATTTTGTTAAATTAAAAGAAATTTTGATCTTTTCAATACAAAGTGCCTTAACCCATTATATTTTTTATGTTTTTTTTTTTTTGAAAAAAAATCATAATTAAAGAACAAAATGTCATTGTATTTAACGAAATTTTAACAATTTCTTTGATAAAGGATCAAAATTGATCATGTCACAATAATACTAAGACCAAAAATGAATGTTATGATAAAAAAGGACTAAAAATGGACTATCACTTATAAATTTAGGACAAAAAATAGAATTAACTCATAAATATATACTGGAAAATGTTATTCCACATTTAGTCTTTCTCTTTCATATATATATATATATATATATATATATATATATATATATATATATTACTTTGCTTAAATGCAGGCATACAGCCGCTTGAAAAAAACACTAATAGTGTTAGAAAAATGCACAATAATAAAATGGACAAATAAACCAAAAAACGCACAAACACACCCAAAATAATGCACCATAACTCTCTATACCTAATTATCCATTTTACTAACACTGTGTGGTGCTTTTATGCATAACTAATGGTGTATTTTTTTAGTGATGCATGCATACCTAATGGTGCATATTTGTGTTGTGCATTTCTTAATAGTGTTGATACATATTTGCATAACTATTGTTGCGATCGCCGCACTGATCGTACTTTAAGACGCGGCCGCACCTGATCAAACTCTACTATACACACACTTCTCAATTCCTTATCTCAAAAAAAAAAAAAAAATGGAAATGAGAAATTTCTAACATTTTTCCTCTAATGAATGCACATAGTTTCAGAAATCAGAATTGCCTTTTTAAACAGTAACGTGAATAAATGCACTCAAACCCATGTCGGTCTGGTTTTTAGTTGAAGTGCGTTGATTGAGTACTGTTTTCAGTCAAATTCTAAGTCAGTCGTCCTACAGTTTCGGTCACGGCGTTGCCGAACAACAATATGAAAGTTGGAAAAGACATCGGTAGGGGAGCGTTCCGCCTTAGTGAGAAGCCTCCGCGCGAGTAGGGGTGGACGAAGCGGAAGCGAGAATGTCGGCTTGAGTAACGCAAACATTGGTGAGAATCCAATGCCCCGAAAATCTAAGGGTTCCTCTGCAAGGTTCGTCCACGGAGGGTGAGTCAGGGCCTAAGATCAGGCCGAAAGGCGTAGTCGATGGACAACAGGTGAATATTCCTGTACTATAGCTTTGTTGGGTCCCGAGGGACGGAAGAGGCTAGGTTAGCCGAAAGATGGTTTTCGGTTCAAGAGCGTAAGGTGCCCTTTCACGGTAAGAAGGGGTAGAGAAAATGCCTCGAACCAATGTTTGAGTACGAGGCGCTACGGCGCTGAAATAACCCATGCCATACTTCCAGAAAAAGCTCGAACGATCAACCACAAAAGTGTACCTGTACCCGAAACCGACACAGGTCGGGCATAGTTAGTCATAAGTCTAAGTGTGGTTTAGAATATAATTATAAAGAATTGATGAAAAGAAAGAAATGCATAAAGACTAAAATGTCATTGTATAATAATAATCCTTTATATAATAAAGTTATATGGTTTCGGAAATAATTAATGTTACAATTAATGCCACAACATCCTTTATTATTAAAAAAAAAAAAAGCACAACATTTAAAAAATAAAATAGCTATATATTATATAATCATATAAAAAATATACTTTTGAAAAATAAAATAGCTATATATTATATAATTATATAAAAAATGTGTTCAATTAGAGTTTAAATTTACACATACAAAATTTGAAATTTGCTTTCCAAATGTAATTATCTTAGTTATTATTCATATTGTGAAAATTATAATAGAGATGAAATACAATTAAGAATAAATCAATGTAATTATGTAAATTCTCTCTATAAGTTTATTTGAATATGCACATAATTAGAGATCATATTAACTATACAAAATTATAATTTTAATATTAATTTTAATTTTAATTGTAATTTTGTATTCTATAAAAATAATAAATACTTGACCAATGGAAGCTCAAAAATATTATTATATAAAATAATTTAAAATATTTTATTTTTTCTATTTTTTATTTATATTTATAATAACATAATTTTTTTCCGTGTATCGCGCGGTTGAATTACTAGTAATAATAATAATAATAATAATAATAATAATAATAATAATAATAATAATAATAATAATAAGGCGTGAGTTCGAGTCTCAATGGAGACGTTATTGACTCTTTGTGCTTCAGTAGGTTGAGAAAGTAATTACGAACAGATACTACATTGTCATAGAGTCAGTAGCATTCAAAAAATAATAAAATAAGAAGAAGAAGAGGGTAAATAGTAATTGAATATAGAATTACAATTCCACAAAGTATGGAATTGCAATTCCTATAGGGGACCTAGGAATTGCAATTTCACTCTAACTAAACCATGAAATTGTAATTTCATGAAATTTGGTAGGAATGAAATTACAATTTCATCATACCAAACACCCCATTAGGGTTTAAACCTAAGAAAATATTACATTTACTCTCAACTTTACTCTAAACTTTTACTTTCTACTCTAAAAATTTTTACGTAGACAACTTTTCCTGGACTGCCTTACATCATAGAGTATAACTAACCAACTAAGGGAGTAGAATTTGGGAGCCTGGTAGTCAAACACTAAAATATCTTAAAACTCCTCGAGGCATGTGATAATCTCAGGGGGTAAATTATCAGCTCCAAAATAACGACGTCGAATTTTATGAGTTAGAATAATGTATTTTTGTGTAGAATAATGTACATTATGTGTTAGAATAATGAAACTTATGTAATAAGATAATGCACTTTTTGAGTTAGAATAATGTACATTATATTTTAGAATATGGTACATTATTAATTATAAAAATTGTATGTTGTAGTGGATCACGTGAATTTATTTTACATGAAATGATGTCATTTTTATACCGTAGTCCATACAATTGTGTAAACCACAATCCACACAATAATTATTGAATTTCATGCTCTGATGCAGCCCCTCTCTCCACTCGAAAAACGCGAGAGAGAGAGAGAGACATGAAACTTCCTTTCTAGTACGTTACACCAGTATAAAGGGAAACATTTTCTTGACACAAAAGTTCCTTTTATAGCACACCATTATTGGTTATTTTGGGCTGTCAAACTTAAATTCTTAAGCATTAAAATTTCACATATATGTGTGAACTGATTGAACCATTCTTAGAAAATTGAAGCACATTGTTAAGGAGTTGTTATACCATGGACTAGTGTCCTCCTTACAAGGTGAACTCTAGTCCTAAACGACATATAAATTGTGTAATTTTAGTATTGAAATTATGAATTTTTATAATATAAATTGTGTTTTTATGTTAAAACACATAATAGCGTGAATACAATACAAAGTCATCAAATCTTAATATGTTAATATTGTGTGACTGCATTATTTGAAAGGAGCTTGTAAATACAAAACAAGGTAATCAATTACATATATGTTAGCATTGTGTTAGTACTATACAAATTATAATTTTTTTTTTTTTTGAAGAGAAAAACTTAATGAATTAACTCAGAGGAAATACAATCGATGAGAAATTGAGGAGGATTGTCAAACCACTCCCCGCAACCTGACGCAGAAACGGTTTCTCGAGCAAAAATGTAGGCAGCACGATTCGCAGATCACCTAGCAAAACAAAAGTGTACATCATGCATAGAAGATGCAACTTCTTTTATATCATCAATTATTAAAGAAAAAACAGAATTGAAAGAGTCTGAACATAAAGCATAGTAAACCAACTGCGAGTCAGTCTCAACATCGACCTCCCCCATTCCGGTTCCTTTTAGCCAGCTCAAAGCTTCACGCACACAATCCGCCTCCACCTCTTTTACGCCATAATTTCCTTCCACACGCACACCCTTTGCTGCTAAGAAAACACCATGTTCATCTCGCAAAACCCATCCAAGACCCATAGTATTATTATTTGAAAGTGATCTTAAATCAAATTGAAAGCAAAAAGTGGCCGGAAATAGCAATAAAGGTTTTTCCGGATACCAAAAGTGGTCGGAACAAGGCTTTCGACTTGATTTAAGATCACTTTCAGGTGGTCGGAAATTCCATAATTTTCAGTAGTGTGATGTTAGCTCTTGCAAATTTGCCTGCTTCCTTTTGGGGGGAAACACTTCTAGTTGCTGTTCACATTCTGAATAGGGTACCTTGCTTCAAAAGTCATTGAAAAGACTCCATATGAACTTTGATTTGGGAAGTCGCCAAAGTTGAATTATATGAGAGTTTAGGGTTGTGTAGCACTACATGTTCTTATCCCCAGATCTTAGCAAAGACAAGTTAAAAGCTAGAACAAAAAGATGTTTGTTTATTGAGTATCCTGAATACTCTAACAACACGTTTGGTTCACGGAATAAATTTTGAGGTAATAGTAAATGTTATTACATAAGTCAGTTACAAAACGCTCCGTCTTTTGTGCTAAACTTCCTTCGATCGCAAAATCTCATGGCAGCGCCTTCGGGGGCTGCCGCGCCCCCTCCTTGTTCCTTTGCGGACATCCTTTCGTCTCCTTCCACGCCTATCCCACTTCGGCCGCCAGAGCGTTTTAAGGGGATGCCGGCGGTTTCTTTCTCGGATGAAGATGCACGCCTCTTTGCGCACAAGTTCAAGTTCGCGCTGGTTGGCAAATTTATGAAGAGTCGTCCACCGATGACAGAGCTGCGGAAAGCCTTCGATTTAATTGGGTTTGGTGGTGCCTTCTCACTCGGGCTGCTGGATCAGAAGCACGTTCTGATGAATTTCGACCATGAGGTCGATTTCCAGGGATGCTGGCTGCGGAAAACATGGTCCATCAAGGGATCTCTCATGCGGGTTTTCAAATGGATGCCGGATTTCAGGCCGGATATGGAGTCGCCAATCGTTCCGGTTTGGATAGCCCTAGAGGGTCTACCAACACATTTGCAGGACAAACGGGCTATTTATTCAATAGCGAACCTTATCGGCTCCCCCCTTAAGGTTGATAGCTCCACTCTAGCGCACAATCGTCCCTCTGTTGCTCGTGTTTGTGTGGAATTGGACGCTAGTGCAGCTCTAACGGATCAGGTGTGGATTAATAACGGATCATATGGAGGTTTTGCCCAGAGAGTCGTCTATGAGTTCGTACCGCCCTACTGCTCGGATGCCGTAAGTTTGGGCACCTCACGAGGGAATGCAAGATGCAAAAAGATCACCAGCCCGAGCCAAGGCGGGATGCCGATCCTGACCGCCCTGTGCGTCTACCGCTTTTAGTGCCTCCACGAAAGTGTTGGCGCCAGGCAGTTACACCCAGTGATGGTCAAAACGCAGAGAACACACACTGCTTAGAGAGCCACCTCCCGGAATCTGAGAATTCGACAGCGCCAGTGGAAGTACCAGACGCTAATGCGATATTAGGGGTGAACATTATTGATGATTAGGGGGTACAACCATTGTCTCAATCAGAATCACAGCCTGGACACTTGTCAGATGGGGATGAAATTCAAAATGCCCAGGCATACACTCCCTCTATGTTGGAGTCCTGGAAAGAAGCAAGCAAAACTTTTGCCAAGAAGCTGGGGGGTAAGAGATAGGAGAACTTGGTCGCAGTTACAAAGAAAAAAACCCGTCAAAGGAAAGATTACTCTAATCAAGTTCCGGCTGTAACGACTAGGCTCACAGCTGGGAAGATCACAAGGGTCTCGTTCTCCCATCGTTTGAAATGAATTTGCTCAGTTGGAATGTCAGGGGTCTACTTTCCTCACGGCGTAGACTCAAGCGACTTCTCCGACGTAAGCGCATCCGCTTTTCTGCAATAATTGAGCCAATGCTCGCCCAAGATCGCTTAAGTTCGATGATCACTGAACTAGGCTTCTCGAATGGTTATGCCTCTATGGAATCTAAAATTTGGCTGCTTTGGACTGAAGATTATGAAGTGGAGGTGGTAATAGATGCTGAGCAGTTTCTCTGTTGCAATATTATTTACTTGCCTTGGCGTTTTGCTTTCTGTTATGTAGCAGTCTATGGTAGCCACACTCGAACTGAGAGATTGCAACTTTGGGAACAATTAACGGCTGTGCTGGAAGATTCATCGCCGGTGCTTCTAGGTGGTGATTTCAATGTTATTTCTAGCCTGACTGAATATAGGGGTAATGCTAATCCGGACACCAATAGTAATAACTTAGTCGATATAGCCATTCTGGGTAATCAGTATACCTGGTATGGGGTGCGAACTTCGGAGCCGGTGTGGAAACGCCTAGATCGCTATCTCATGAATTAGGCTTGTCGGGATTTTTTCACCGATGTGCGGGTCAGGGTCCTAGCCCGGACCTCTTTAGATCATGCACCCCTTCTGTTCAATGGTACAAACGAGGCTGTGTCTATTCCTAAGCAGTTTCGTTTCCAGAGTATGTGGTTCTCTCACCCGGGGTTCATGGAGGTGGTCATGCAAAGTTGGGGTATGATCGCGGATGGAGGAGGAATGAGAGCTTTGGCTTTCAAACTAAAACGCCTCAAAACGGACTTAAAACACTGGAACAAGAACACCTTTGGAAATATCTTCGACCGCATTCAGAGTTTGGAAATGAGGGTCTCTGAGGCGGAGCGTGTTTATGAGGACAGGCCTGCAGAAGACACGCGCACAGCTCTACATGCTCTACAAGCTGATCTTCTGTTGGCTCTTAAACAGGAGGAGTGTTTTTGGAAGCAAAAAACTCGAGCAAGGTGGTTGCGAGAGGGGGATGCAAATACAAAATTCTTTCACTCGGTCGTGAAAGAAAAACATCGGCGACAACGTATCTCGGCGGTGAAAGATGCAAATGGTCTTATAGTCACTGAACAAGATGAAATTCGAAATGAAGCAGTCACCTTCTTCTCGGGGCTTTTTTCGACAGAAGAATGCTTGGGGCTAGATACCCTTCTGCAATGTTTACCTTCGGGCTTAGACCCAAGTGACGCAGCCAGGCTCATTGCGCTTCTTTCGAGAGAAGAGGTAAAAGCCGCGGTCTGGAAGCTTGATCCAGACAGTGCAGCTGGACCCGATGGATTCTCTGGGGTTTTTTTCAAGCACTGTTGGGATTTGATACAAGAGGATGTTTTCTGGGCAGTTCAAGATTTTCTCGTGGGTGTCCCTATCCCGCGAGCGATAGCAAGTGCACAAATTGTATTAATTCCAAAAAAAGATCATCCGGGGTCCTTTGCTGATTATAGGCCGATATGCCTTTGCACCTTCGCCAGTAAAATTTTCACGAGAATTGTTGCTTCCAGGCTAAGCCCAATCCTTCCAAAGCTTATTTCTCGCGAGCAGGTGGGGTTTGTTTCAGGTAGGAATATACAGGACAACATTTTGCTTGCTCTTGAGATGCTCCAATATATTGATAAGCGGTGTCGGGGGTCTAACGTAATCATAAAGCTAGATATGATGAAAGCTTTTGACAGAGTGTCATGGGCCTATCTCCGGGCAGTTTTGGAAAAGCTTGGCTTCCCGAGCAGGTTCATCAATGTTATTATGGGTAATTTAGAAGCAACAAGGTTGTCCGTCCTGGTTAACGGGGTCAGCTCTGGTTTCTTTCAGCCTTCCAGGGGAGTCAAACAAGGTGATCCGTTGTCCCCTCTTCTCTTCATCTTAGCCTTTGAAGCTTTATCCCGGTTGCTTATTATGAAGATGGGGGTTGGATTATTAACACCTTATTACACGTCCCCAGCCAATCCGCAGATCACTCATCTAGCCTTCGCAGATGATATTGTTATCTTTGTAAATGTGTCCATAGCTTCGCTAAGAGCACTGGCGGAACTCTTGTTGCACTACCAAGAAGGCTCAGGGCAGAAAATAAACTACAATAAGAGTTTTTTTATAACCTCAAGGAGGTGCGCTAACAGTAGGGTGAGTGCAATGTCCGGGGTTTTGAACATGCAGCAATCAAATTGGCCGTTTAGATATTTGGGCGTAAGTCTTTTCAAAGGCAGGAACAAGCCCATTTTTTATAATCATATTCTTGAAAGGGTTGATAGCAGGTTGCTAAGCTGGCAGCGCAAGTTTTTATCGCCAAGAGGGAGGCTAACTTTAATTAAGTCTGTTTTATCTACGATCCCACTGTATACGGCAGCCTCGGTTCCCTTGCCCAGGTAGACACAAAAAGCTATTGAGTCAAGGTTTGCTAATTTTTTTTGGGGTTCGGATGGTGGCAGGCCAAAGCGGCATTGGACATCTTGGCAAAGGGTGTGTTTCCCTACAGAGGACGGCGGTATAGGCATCCGGTCTCTCGACACCATCCAGGAGGCGTACTCAGCCAAGCTCTACTTCGGTTTTCTCCAAGGGGACTCGTTGGAGGCGAATGCTCCAGCCTCAAGCATTTGTAGATGACAACTCTACAGTCACTTCAGGCGCGGTTGTATGGACTCTTGATACGTTTGGAGAGTTCACCTTGTCGTCAGCTTATGAAGCGCTGAGATTGAAGGCGTCCAAGAGTTTGTCCTCTTGTTGCATTTGGGGAGAGGGGGTGCCTTCGAGGATCTCGGTTTTCATGTGGAGGCTGCTACGTTGCTGCTTACCCTTTCCAGACATTCTCCAACAGTTTAATCTCTATTTGCCATCAGTTTGCCCTCTATGCCATTGCTCATCAGCTGATTTGGAACATTGTCTCTATCACTGCAGGAATGCTAAACAGGTTTGGAATTTTTTTCGAGGGATTTTTGGCATGTTTACAGCGGCATCTTCGCTCAGGGCGGAATGCCATGCTTGGTGGTTGTTTGCACCTCCAGGTTCGGCTGTCGAGTGGTGCGCGAGGCTGCTGCCTTGCCTTTTCCTATATCTGCTTTGGTGTTCATACAACCAAGGCATCTATGGTCATGGTTCAATGCCGGCTTCAATTACTATAAACCGGGTCAAGCGTGAGCTGTACGAGATCTCAACTTTTAAAAGTGTTCGGCGCAAGGGACCTGGTGATGATCTTCTTATTGCAGTGGGTATTGTGGCCGGATTCGCTGTACAGCCGTAGAGACGGATGGCGTGGATTAAGTGGCTTACTCCGCCGCAGGGGAGGCTAAAACTTAACACTGATGCGGCCTTTGGTCCTAGTGGTGCCGCGGGGGGAGCGTGTTTGCGGGACTCCCGTGGGTGCCTTATAGCGAGTTTGCACTTTCATGTTAATGCATCATCGGCCTTAGAGGCGGAAACTCTCTCTCTCTTCAGGGCGCTTTGCAGTGGTGCTCTGCCTTTACCCGGAGGCCATATGTGATTGAGATCGATTCCCTGGCTCTTGTTGCGTTGGTAAGTGCTGACGCTGCCTGGGTCCCTTGGAGGATAACATGCACGGTTCGTTTTGCCTGTTCTTGCATTCGCTCATGGGGTTCAGTGATCAAGCATGTCTATAGGGAAGCAAATCAGGTTGCAGATGCTCTTGCAGCAGCTGGTTTAGATTCTCAGGTTCCTAGACTTTATTCTACTGTTGGCTCTTTGCCTGTAAAGGCCAATTTGGCTTTTCTGTATGATCTGAGAGGCTTTGCCTCTTCGGGCTATTTGTCGTTCTCCTTTTAATTATAAAAAATGTTATTCCATAAGAAATGGAATAGAATAGGAATTGTATTCTATTGTTTGGTTCGTGGAAGGAATAGACTTTAGAAATTATATTACAGTGCGTGTTTGGTTGGTTTAAAGAATAGAAATGAAATATGTTTTAAAAGACATAAATACCCTTATAAAAATATGTGGTGGTGGTGGTGGTGGCGGCGGTGGTGGCGGCGGTAGTGGCGATGGTGGTGGTGGCGGTGGTAATGGTGGTGGTGGTGGTGGTGGTTATAGCCTAATACCAGGGGGCCCAGGAATCTCTGTTCCCCCTTACAAGGGGAATAGGTAATTCCTAGGAACATTGTTCCTTGGAATAGATGTTTTTACCAAACAAAGGAATATGCCTAGTACAAGGAATATGCTATTCCATTCCAGGCAAATTCTGCGAACGAAACGTGCCATAAAGGTTATAGGTTATTTGAACCAATTGAAATGATTATTATTGAAATTAGAGAGAGGAAATCTAACGCAATACTCACTTCTTCAGATATTTACACTTATGTTTGTGAAGTCTATCCTATGTGTTATGAAGAAGTTATAAGTGATGATGATGCTAAGGGTGAATCAACGATTTGGTCCCTCAGTTGTTAGCGATTTGTCAATGTAGCCCCTCAATCGCGTATTCATCGATTTGGTCCCCAAAAATAATTGTTTTTCGTCAATTTAGTCCCTATGGCCGTATTCCGTCAAGACTCAGGCGAGACCTCCGATTTGTCCTGGGTATTTTGGTCATTTCACGCCTTCTTCTTCATTAACTTTGACCAAGCTTCGCCGGAGAAGCTCAAGCTCGCCGGAGGGATCTCCATCTCTTCTGCTCGTCGAGAATTAACCCTCTAAAGGCACAGAGAGGTTTCCTTTCACCTTCTTCTTTGTCGTCTCTCTCTCTCATCCCCAGAAGAATTAAAGAAAGGAAATCACTATTTTTTTTTTATCTGTTTGGACAATGTTGAAATCTGAAATGGAGGGTGGATTTTACATTTTATTTGTTTTTTTATGTTTAGGATTAGAAATGGGGAATCTTCCGGCGAAAGTGAGCCTAACAGCGGCGTTCCAACGGATGAGGGGCGACTATTCGGTGAGATGGTGAGGGAGTGGAACTAGAAACAAGGGGTTTGCAGGGGTAGATACGGGCATTGGGAGTGAGTATGGCGGAAGAAAGATGGGTGGGACGGGAAGTCTTGTGTTGAGCGGAGGAAATGTTGAATGTGAGGGAGCCGGAAAATGCTGTACGTTGAAGCCGCCATTGAAGGAAGCTTAGAGTTACAGCCGTGTCAGTAGCTTCCTTTTAAGGGAAAGATGTTGTGTATATATTGGCCTCAGCTTAAGTGAGCAGTGAGCACCCATCCGGCAAGCAGAGAAGAGATGGAGCTCCCTCCGGCGAAGCTTGGACAGAGTTAATGAAGAAGAATACATGAAATGACTAAAATGCTCAGGGCAAATCGGAGCTCTCGCCTGAGTCTTGACGGAATACGGCCATAGGGACTTAACTGACGAAAAACAATTATTTTCGGGGACCAAATCGATGAATATGCGATTGAGGGGCTACATTGACAAGTCGCTAATAACTGAGGGACCAAATCGTTGATTCACCCTGATGCTAATAGTGTTTTATTAGTGAATTGTGTTTTATTAGGAGATTATGACTCTTGATACCATGTGAGAGAATGAATTGTGTTTTATTAATGAATAACATCAGAATATAAATAGTGTTTACAAGAGGAAAATTAGCAGGGAGTTACAATTAAATACTAACATACACCAAGATATGTAGAACAGATTAATAAACAAAAGAGAATGTCATCCACACATATTCTTAACATTCTGTTGGGGAATAAAGACGGCGAAAATTTTTTGGGGGTGTTTTGTTCAAAAAACTCTAACAATCTGCATCCGATGTTAGCCAACATCGGACGCAGATTATATTTTAATTATTTAAAAAAAAAAGACGCGCTCACTATCTTCTCCCCGAGGTCCTTTTAGACGTAGATTGTCCAATATTTTAAAAAATTAAAAAAATAATTTAAAAAATGAACATTTAATTACAAAAATGTCACCGTGTAACTTTAGGCGTTCGGTGTTTACATAGATTCTCTTATTTATATGGTCACTACTAGTGCAAGTCCGTTTGCAACTGTAATTTTTTTGCCAAAAATCTTCACTAGAACCACGCACTTCGTAATCTTTAACGAGGAGAGAGAAGAAAATTTAAACTTTGCAAAATATAAGTTTTTTTTTTTTTTTTTTTTTGTGGGACCCACTGCATGCATGCAAAAAACAAAAGCCATTCACTCCGTAGGTGTGTTAGTCGAACTTGCTGCGCCCAACAAGGCCATGTATTGCACGCGCTAGCTGAACGTGTAACAAGAATTTATTTGTTTTTATTAACTTTTCATTTTCTTCATGAAAACTTTAATTTCTGCTATTATTACGTACTCTCATCCTTTCATTCATTATTGTTGGGTGAAGCCACTAACTACATCAAACAACGTAATTAGGGAGAAATTAAACTAACGTTAATATGAAAGCGAGACCAGATAGTCTACAACAACCAATTGTAATTTCCGTGAATGAAGGTCTTTAGGATTCTGAAGAAGATGGCGCAGAATTTGTGAGTGCAAGCAACTCCTATGCAAACATGAGGCCACACAGCTTCCAGGATTTATTATAAATAGTCTCACCCTTATTCTTCTTAGAAGCTAATGGTTGAACCAAAAGTGTCTCGAGTAAAAAATCTAATAAAGGACTGATATACTTTTATGTTGATAATAATATGTAAATGGTAATTAGATTATTATCTTAGGTAATTACATTTAAAACTCATTATTAAAAATATCAATATAGGGCAATAAAACATTGTGACATATTTGACGCATTGAAAAGATATCGAGACTACAACGATGATGCAATAAATCTTGTAAATCCAGAAAATGAATAAATTTAAAAAATAGCCATCGTTGCAACATTCATTGATCCTGTAGATAAAATAATACTTATTTTGTGCATCTTTTTTAAATATATTAGAACTAATATAAATTTACAATTCATTTCATTTTCTACACTCAACCTAATTGGATTAAAAGCAAATCAACATGCATCAACCTTTACAACAAAAACACTTGGTATATAAGATGTAGTCACTGTTTAAAAAAAAAGGTTTAAAGTGACAAACTAATTAATTGCATGCATTGGGGTGAAAAGGCAGGCGTGGGGGTAGACACAGAAAATTTGAACCCAACAAATGGACCGATAAATGGTTATTGGACCGACATCGGGATTGATTATTGGGCCAATTTAATTAATTGGATCATATAAATTAATTTAATTTAGTTAGTCCAATTAAAATTTGATTTGGGCGATTGAATTAATTAATTAATTGGCCCAAACCCATTTCATATTTGAATTTAAATTATAATTATAATTTAAATATAATATTAATTTTATTATATTTGAATTAGATAATTATAATTTAATTTGAATTTGAATTAGATTGTACAATAATGAACCTAGACTTGATTCTGGGCAAGGTTCATTTTCTAGAATAATTAATTAATTAATTAATTAATTAATTAAAGGGGGGAGTTTGTTGAGGAATGTTGGTTAGGCTTCTAGTATAAATAGAGCCTTCATTTCATTCCAAAACACACTTGAAAGCTTGAAGAACTTGAAGGCTTCAGGAGTTGAGAGCATTCAAAGAGCCCGAAGGCATTGAAGAACGCTTGAAGTTGAAGGCATTTTTGTTGATTTTACAGGCAATTTGAATCCATTGCAGGTACTTTGGAGCTTTGCAGAATTGATTGTCTCGAAGATATTGAAGTCTTTTGAAGGCGTTTGAGGATCTTAAAGCAGCTTGAATCCATTGCATGTGTTTTGAAACTTTGCAGGGTTGATTATTTCTAAATTCTTGACGCTCGTTGTTGGAAGTTACGCCACTTAAATCCCGGAAGTTACGCCACTTGAATCCCGGAGGCACGCGCCAATTGAATCCCGGAGGCACTTCCATAAATAACGTTAGGGAAGAATCAGAGGACTAGACAGAGATTTTGTACCTGCATTGAATTATACACACGCTGTACACGGAATTTTGTGAATATATACAAAGTTTACTTTTTTGTGTTTACAGTGGGTACTCCAAGATTAGTATCAATTCAACAAAAAAAAAATTACAAAAAAATACACACGCAAACACACAAAATCAAGTACTACACTCATTCATACTAATTTTAGAAATATGAACTTCAAAATGAATATGTGCAAAATGGATGTCGAAATTGTTGATGAAACTGAACACATTGCGGCATTAGTATCCATACTACTTGCAGAGTCATTATATTGTTGTTACTATCAAGTAAACAGGTTATGGAACCAGAACAAAATGTACTACTCATGAACCTTCTACAAATATAATAAATATTACTCCGTACTATTTTGTTTAATATTTTCACATGAGAATCTACGACACATATTTCACGGAATATATGAAACATGTAGGGAAAAAAGTATCATTGCCAAATATCAACAGACGCTTGCAAGATCAAAAGTTCATAGTACAAGTACAACTAATATCTCAGTTATATACACAAGGCAAATCCACAGCTTCCTATGCTATAATCTCATTGCATGACACTACCCTATATGCTATCACCAGTAACTCAATTGCACATGACACACTACCAATAAAAAAAAGGGACAAGTACTAAAGATGAAGACAATTTAAACTACCCAAATGAGAATTACGAAACCTTAAAAATCAAAATTCAAAACAAAAGTAGTATTTATTTAAACTATCGTTTTTAGACTAAGTATTTAGGGGGGGTGTATTCAATCATGAATTTCATTGAGTTTTAATGACTTTTATAAACTTTAAAAGTTTTTGGAGGTATTCAATTCAAACTTTTAGAGTCTTTAAAAGTCCGGCGGTATTCAATCAAGATTTTTAAAGAGTCTTTAAAAGTCGGTGTGGTATTCGATTAAGACTTTTAAAGAGTCTTTAAAATTCATGTGGTATTAAAAAAGTTATGAACTTTTGTAGACTTTTTAATTTTAAGACTTTTGTAGACTTTTCCTTCTCAAATATAAATAATTGAAATCCAACCATCAACCCCAAGATTTCAATTTTTCTTTCTAACAACTTTGAATGTTTTCCCTCTCTATTTAAACTCTATTTTATCTCCCTATTAAACTCTATAAACCTATCTAAATTCAATAAAATTATTTTTTTTTCATCATTATCCTATATTTTCCTCATACCTAAACTCTACCAATTTTTCTCTCCCTCCTAAACTTTAGAATCTTCATCTAAAAATTCGAAATAATATTATTTTTACTTCATTATTGTTTGTTTATATTGATTTTTATTGTTTTCTATGAATTTTTTATCCCTAAACTTTCTCTAATTATATATCCCTAAATACATGAACAAAGCAAATTTTTTATCGTCAAATTTTAGTATATGTTTCATAATATTCATATAAATACTTATATATTTTGATTTTTATTCTTTTTATGTTTATATTCGTAATATATATTTTTCCTTTTTTTTAACAACAGGTTACTACGAATAGCGAATTACTGTTCGCAACAACATTTTGTGGTTGCAAACAATAGCACATTGTTGTTGTTTGCAGTCTCAAATTGCTATTGCAAATAATAGTTCTTTGCGTGATGCCTAGCAATATATCAAGTATAATTATATATATATATATATATATATATATATATATATATATATATATATATATATATATATATATATATATATATATATATATTAATAATATTAGATTTTTTTTTTTATTTTATGCAACTTATAATTATATTTTTAAATATTTTATTTGAACAAGTCTTTTATTACAAATTTTATTGTTCAATATTGTTACGAATTTATAATTAAATAATTTTTTTTTTGTTGATGTTTATTAATAATATATATAAGTAATTAGCATATAAGTCTCAGCATACTATGGATAAAAATAATAATGTTGAGAATGTTGATGTGGGTGAAAACTATATAATAAGAAGAATTTTATGATATATTATAAATGTTTTGTAAAAACATTGTAAATGATAAGAATCAAAATCATTGAAAATTTGTAAGGATGTATTCAATTTAGAATTTTAATGACACTTGTACACTTTTTAAAATAAAAAGTTGATAAAAGTCTATGAATGTTTTTTATATAGACTTTTATAGAGTCTTATAAAGTTTTAAAAAGTTTTGAACGACTCTATGAAAGTCAATCAAAGTTTATTAAAATCTATCATTTTAAAAGTCTTTAAAACTATATAAAAGTCATGATTGAATACACCTCTCTTAGACTAGCGTTTTTACAAAGTTAAAAACATTTATTTAACGACAATTATAAGCAATGTACTAATCTCTCCTATATTTTCTTGCTTTGATATATACTTTAAAGTATTTATTTAAAAATAAATATTTGTCATTATCTCATTCATGCAATATGCATGAAAAATTAGTTTGCATTATACCGGAAAATCATACTGCGGTGTGAATCCAAATAATAATAAAAAAAGAATGCGTGCGGACAGCAACAGCAAGGAAGCTGCAGGATGACTGGGATGCTACACAACAGCAGTCAGCAGACGTGTTGTGCAAGTCAATTACTCTTAGTACAACTTATTATCATCATTTTTGAAGCTAGATTTTTAATTTAGGAAAGCAACTTATTTCACGTGTAACACAATTTATATCGTGCACTAGGACGCGCATTGCATTGTACGCTCTGATGCAAAACAACGTCATTTTATATAACTGTATAAAAAATACACATAATTGTATATAGGGGTGTTAGCGAACAGAGCTTTCGGCAAACTACTCGTGTTCGTGTTCGGTAAGCGTTCGTTTATGTTCGTTTGTTAAGGTAAACGAACATTAACAAACAAAAATTAAAGCTCGGTTAATAAACGAACAGAGCTTGAACCGTTGTAAGCTCGTTTGCTAAGAGATCGTGAACAAGTTCGTTTGTGTTCGTTTACTAATGTTCGTGAACAAGCTCGTTTATGTTCGTTTAATAATGTTCGTGAACAAACTCGTTTGCGTTCGTTTAATAATGTTCGTGAACATGTTCACAAACATATATTATATTATATTATATTATATTAGTTTTGTAGTTGTGTTGTTTGTTTGATTATTGTTCGTGAACATATATTATTTATTATTCGCGAACGAATTGTGATCATGAACATGTGCAGGTGTTTGTTTATTAAGTATTCATGAACGTAAATGAATATGTTCGTGAACGTGCTGTTTAATGAACATGTTTGTGAACGTGTTTGTTAACGTTAATGAACACGTTTGCGAACGTGTTCACGAACGTAAACAAACACGTTCGCGAACAAGTTCGTTAACGTTAACGAACACGTTCGTGAACATGTTCGCGAACGTTAACAAACACTAACGAACTCTTAACAAACGAACACGAACATGATTTTCAAAAACCTTAACAAACGAACACGAACACGAACACTCCAAATTCCTTAACAAACGAACACGAACAACCTTCGTTCGTTTATGTTCGGTTCGTTAACAGCCCTAATTGTATAAACAAATACACATAATTGTATAAACAAACACACATAACTGTATAAAAAAATACATAATTGTATTAACAAATACAGATAATGATATAAACAAATACACATAATCACGTCAACTCCCTTCCGCTCCTCCCAAAACGACGTTGTTTTGGGAGGCGCCGGGCGCACAGTGCTGCACGCGCCGTGGTGCAGGGTATAATAATTGTAATTTGTCCTGTACGGTTGCAATTGTTATGCCAAGGACCCGGGTCCTCCTTTCAAGGTGGACCTAGGCCTAAAACGACACAACTTTGTGTGTCTGGAATAACGGTATCGTGGCACCATTTCCACAACCAATGATTTTTTTTTTTTTTTTTGAATATAGAGTTCAAAAATTGTGAATATAGATTCAAAAATTTTGTTGCACTGTTGATTTAATTGTGAATATAGAGTTCAAAAATTGTGAATATTGAGTCATGTAATTTTGTATATTGAGATCTAAAATTGTGAATATTCAGTTTGGGTCGAATTAAAGTGAATTCGGGTGCTCCTAAGTGAAATGTTTAGTTTGATATATTATGTGTACAAAATCGACATGGGTGAATGAGAATATACCCATTACAGGGCGTTTGGTTGGAGGGGGGGAATTATGTGGGAAAGGAATTGTAATTCCATGGGAGTTGAATTACTGGGAATAAAGTGGGAATTTAAATTCCAGTGTTTGGTTGATAGGAATAGAATTACTGGGAATTTCAATTCCAATGTTTGGTATACATGGGAATTGAAAGGGAATAAGTAGTATAAAGTCAAAAATGTCCATTGTTGTTGTTAGACATTAATTTTAGGTTAAAAAAGAAACGGATAATTTTGACTCATCACTATCTTTTTTTCCCAGGAATTAAAATACCAGGGGGGGGGGGGGGGAGGGGGGGGGGGACATGAGATTTTAATTCCATGAAAATGAGGGAATTGCAATTCCCTCCAACCAAACTACGGAATTTAATGGTCTTTGGAATTAGGTGGGAATTAAGTGGGAAGGGAATTTAAAATCCCTCCAACCAAACGTCCTGTTAGAGTTGAAAAAACGGAGTTGGGGGAAGGTTTTAAATGAGTCTTAGCTTTGTCTCTTATGGGATGTAGGCTTGCACTAGTATATGTACAATTTCCTTTTAATTTAGAGGAGTTTTAAGTGTATTATAACTTAGAAACATAGCGCAAACTGATGCTACATGACTTAGATTTTTCTTTGTTACTCTTGGACAAGGCCGGTCCAAACATTTTATAGACTCGGGACAAAATTTTAAAAAGGACTCCTATATGAAAAATTAAAATTAAAATTTAATAATACAAAAAAAAAATGATAATACAAAATAACATGAAATAATATTAGAAATTTTTAATAATTTTTTAAATACAAAAACAATCATGACAAAAAATTTCTACGTGCTTAACTTGATGCAAAATCTTCTTAATTGAATGAGGCTTGAACTCATAATTTTCCAAATGAAAGTCTAACCCAGATACCATTAGACCACATAGTCCTGGTAATACATAAAATAAATTAAAATAAAACAAGTCTTCATATAATAAATCTAATAAACTTACAATTTCATTATACATAGGAATCCTAATAAATAGAATTAAAAGGCAAAAAAAATTCCTAATTCTCAACTCTTAAAGAACAATACGGTATAAATAGAAATTTAAGATTTCTAAACAACAAAACAAGAATTAACCTAATTTATTTTAATATATGCTAACTAATATTTTATATATATAGGGAAGGGATCAGGTGCATGAGGGGACTTCCCGTGCGGTTGTGCGGTTGGACTCACATTAAGCATTAAACTGATGCACTTTAAGTACACAACACACGCACATTAAGCACACAAACAAAATACCTTCAGAACACAAACCCACGCACCTTAAGCACAACCATCATGCACCTTAAGCACAAAACTCACGCACCTTAAGCACAAAAACACATGCATCTTAAGTTTCAACAACTACTCACATTAAGCACAAACTCACGCACCTTAAGTACAAGACTCACGCACCTTAAGCACAAGACTCACACACTTAAGTACACAACTCACACACCTTAAGCACAAAACTCACACACCTTAAGTTTCAATAACTACTCATATTAAGTACACACCCACGCACCTTATGTACAAAACTCACGCACATTACTCACTGCACAGGAAACATGCACCCGCACTGGAACTTAATCTTTAATTTATATATAATAAAGCAGAAACTAGCCACAAAATTTTCCCTCCAAAGTGTGAATGCATTTTGATAGAAACAAAATTAGCAAGTATAAATGCATTAATTATGTGGGTAAATGTATTTATACATATTTTTTTGAAGTTTTTATATTTATTTATATTTCATAAATAATATTTTATTATTATAGCTCTATCTCTATCTATATCTCTATGAAGTATGGAAAAAAGTTTATTGTGTTCAAATTTATTGGTAAAGTTTTATATTTAATATAATTTGTGTATATATTCATTTAAACCTCAATTATAATTAATTTCACTCCACATATATAAAGAGGAGAAATTAGATATAAAATAAATATAGTTCTTACATAAATAATCTTTTTAAAATGACTAAGTTTTTGGTGAAAATTTTTGACAAATATCGTCTGTTATTTTATTTACAAGTTTTATTTAAATACGTTAGTTATATAATTAAAATAGTTATTTCAAATTCAAATTCAAATTCAAATAATAATACAAGTAACAATAAACTTTAAAATCAACATAATAATAGCATAATTTAACTTTTAAAAATATTAAATATTATATTGTATAGTTATACTTACATTTTTAATCAAACTAATTCTGAGCTCAAGAACTCAAGTACGTTTTTTTGTTTCCACAACCATTACTTTCTTTGATAATTCAGAGGATGTCAAAAATTTAATTGGTAAATTTGTTAAATTAATAATAGTTCGTGCGTCGCACGGGACAATTACTAGTTATATATATATATATATATATATATATATATATATATATATATATATATATATATATATAATAAGGTTCCAATGAGAACACTTGCTTAGGTGAGAACGTGAGAACAAATTGTGTGCATCCATCTAATATTTTTTAATGGTCTAGATTATATTAAATGTGTGCGAATGAGGGTAGGATATCGCGACAGGGAAAGAATTCTGCAAGACATTATGGAGGGCAGCAGAGAGACTCCTGAACTTGGCCAGGGGAACCGAGGTCAAGAGATGACAGAACTCGCCAAAGAAGTAAGAGACCTCAAAAGGAAGGTTGAAGGTGGAAGAGATCGGCAAACCGCTCGATCTCTGTTATCTGCAAGTCCATTCTCTATGAGGATCCAAGAATATCGCGCACCAAGAGACTTCAAATTCCCGACGATGCCTACTTATGACGGAATGGAGGACTCCAACGATCATTTGGTAGGCTTCCAGGCAAAGATGATTGTAATATGGGCGGAAGACCCTATGTACTGTCGCACCTTTTTCTCAACCCTGGGAGGGGCAGCGCAGCGCTAGTTCCTATCTCGACCACCACGGTCCATCGACCGCTTCGAAACTCTGGTCGAACAATTCCTAACCTACTTTGCGGGAAATATAAAAACAAAGAAACACTTCATGACCTTGACCTTCATTCAATAAGGAGAAACTGAGACACTAAAGGAATTTTTAAAACGATGGCAGAAAGATGTACAGAGACCAAACGACTCTATCTTTATTCATGAAGGCCCTGAGATCAGGTGATCTGTTCACCAGCCTACGAAGGGAGACCCCAGAAATGTATGCACAGGCCATCAAGCGGGCCAACAAATACGCAGAAACAGAAGAGGCTTTGCGACAAAAACAAAGGCGAGAGGCAAAATGCCCCCGCGATGAGGCAAGAGCGCGTCCAGCAGACCGATCGTCCAAATGGGAAGACAGACCCAACACCGACTGAGGGCCACCCCCCTCGACATAGAGTAGTCCCCGCCTTCGGACCCAAACCAGTGCATGAGGTTCAACCGCCCCGACCAACGGGAAACAAACCGAGAAGATGCATTCAAAGCAGCTCAAGAAGCTCTATCAATTGTTGGGAATCTCGTGCAGTTAGTTATTATGTACACTAGACTATTACATTATGGTATCGTAATAAAGCCATCAGTTCGATTTAAAAGGTTATCACGCTTTGTTACCTCCTCGAATGTCCTCAGAATTTTTGCAGTTAAGTCGAACAGATTGCATAGGCGGACTGGTTGCCCTGACTACTCACCCCGAATGATCATCTAGGCGGACTAGTCATCTAGGTTGGTCACCCCAACACTCAGTGGTCGGCAGACCTTCCCACCTCTCAGTGGTCGGCAGACTTTCCCACCTCTCAGTGGTCGACAGACCTTCCCACCTCTTAGTGGTCGGCTCGTTTTCCCACCACACGGTGGTCGATGGAACTTCCCACCTCTCAGTGGTCGACTCGCCTTCCCATCACCTGGTGGTCGATGGAACTTCCCACCTCTCTGTGGTCAACTCGTCTTCCCACCACCCTGTGGTCGACGAACCCTCCCACCTCTCAGTGGTCGACTCGTCTTCTCACCACTCGATGGACGGTTCATAACTAGATCACAAAGCATTAATCAAATTATGGTAAAACAAGCAAAGATGACTGTCAAAAGAAGGAACCTGGCGATATCAAGTGAAGGAAAGTCTGATAGAGGACAGGGGGTGTCATGGGTGAGGGGACTAGTGTAGAGAGAAGTCTAGTTGGTATAAAGTCTAGGGGTCATCAGGGTATAAAGCATGATCGACAGGGAAGTGGTCAAAATGGAGTATGAAATCACAAATCTGAGAACGGGAGACGTTCTAAAAAATCTTTGCAAAGAGGGGTTCGGGATAACTAAAATGGAGTATGGAATCACAAATCTGAGAACGGGAGACGTTCTAAAAAATCTTGGCAAAGAGGAGTACGGGATAACTAAAATGGAGTATGGAATCACAAATCTGAGAACGGGAGACGTTCTCAGAAATATTTGGCGGATGGGCATACTGGCTGAGAACGGGAGACGTTTTCAAAAATATTTGGTGGATGAGCATACTGCTGAGAATGGGAGACGTTCTCAGAAATATTTGGCGGATGAGCATACTGCTTGAGAACGGGAGACGTTCTCAGAAATATTTGGCGTATGAGCATACTGGCTGAAAATGGGAGACGTTCTCAAAAATATTTGGCGGATGGGCATACTGGCTGAGAACGGGAGACGTTCTCAGAAAAAAAAATTGACGGATGGGCACACTGACAAAGAACGGGCGACGTTCTTAAAAATCATTTGGCGGAGTGGCATACTGGTAAAGAACGGACGACGTTCTCAAAAGCCATTGGCAAAGTGGCATATTGACAGAGAACAGGCGACGTTCTCAAAAATATTTGGCGAATGGGCATACTAGACGTGTGGAATTAAACTGAGAACTGGATACGTTCTCAGGAATCACTAAAGAACTTTAAAATGCACAACTAGGAAACGCTAAAAGTGAATGCACAAAACAAAAAATGGAGCAAACAACAAACAGGAAAACAGAATGAGTATATTAGAAAGCGTCATTACAACACCTAAGTGATTCAAAAAAAATATGCTACATGTCATCTGGAGGACAGGCAATAACTTCACTTTGCTCGGCTCATCCTGGCAACAAGAATCATCAGCTCTTGGACCTACACTATCCAACTACCCAGAAGACACATCAGCATTAGAAAGATCAGCCAGCATCTGAAGATCGACGGTCAAACCTAAGTAAACATGGCACAGAGGAATCTCTCACCGTTCACTCAAGCATTGCGACAATCTGGAACCTGGAGAAAGAAGAATCAAGAGTAGACGGGGACTTAGAAGAAGAGTATACCACCCTAGGCATAACACTGATTAGCAGAAAATAACACAAAGACAAACGGCGAGTGGGGAACTAAATGAAAAATGACGAGCACGAAAGCAGGGAAACCGCCAATAGACACATCAAGCTTCATTAGCATTAAAAAAAAAAAAGAAAAAGAAAAAAGAAGAGAGATAGAGAGAGAATGATAACCAAGAAGGTTGACCGACCAGTCAGTCCAACAGCCCCCTACACTTAGTCGAGGGGTTGACCGAGCAGTCAGATGACCAGTCAGTCAACAACCTCCCCTCCCCGGTTGGTGCGAACTGTCCACCGACGACTGACCATATATATTTTTTTAAAAAATGAAGAGCAGTTCGAAGGCCCGATCGACCAGTCAGGCGACTGGTCGGTCAGCAACCTCCTCTCGGGTTGGTGGGGAACTGCCTACCCACAACTGGCCATATATACTAACAAAAAAAAAAAAAAAGACAAAAGAAGAGACGATGGTGTATGTTGATACGGGATCAAACAGGCTCCGCATGCTTGGTTCACAAGGTTACATAATTTTCTTGTCTCTGTGGGCTTCTCGCCCTCAAAGACGGATGTGTCTCTCTTTATCTATTCTCGTAACAATATTCGTCTTTATTTCTTGGTGTATGTTGATGACATTTTGATTATGGGTTCTAACTCAGATCGTGTTACTGCTCTTATTGATAAATTAGCCCTTGAGTTTAAGGTTCATGATATGGGTGTGCCTTCTTTCTTTTTTGGGTATTGAAACTGTCCCGTTATCTGGCGGTATGCTTTTATCACAACAACGGTATATGAAGGATATTCTCAAATGCGCTGGCATGGTGGACTGCAAGCCTGTAGTCACGCCTGTGTCTTCTGCGAAAATCACTGACGAAGTTGCCGTTCCCTATGCCGATCCTACACAGTACAGTAGTCTTGCAGGTGCTTTCCTGTATCTTACGGTAACTCGTCCTGATTTATCTTATGCTATTAATATCTTGTGTCAACACATGCATGCTTCCACTACTACGGACTGGGCTTCTCTAAAAAGAGTCTTGCGGTATGTCAAGGGCACCCTGAATCTTGGTCTGCGTATTTCTCGGTCTACATCTATGGATATTCATGCCTATTCTGACTCAGATTGGGCTGGCGATCCGAATGATCGCAAGTCTACTAGTGGCTTTGCTGTGTTCTTTGGCAGTAATCTTATATCTTGGGTTTGTCGGAAGCAACGGACTGTGGCACGTTCCTCAACTGAAGCAGAATACAAGGGACTAGCTGATGTATCTGCAGAAGTTACATGGCTTGTTTCCCTGTTACACGAAATCGGCATCCCTCCTGCGTCTCCTCCTCGACTATGGTGTGATAATTTGAGAGCTACTTACTTATGTGCCAATCCAGTGTTTCAAGCCCGCACGAAGCACATTGAGATTGACTATCATTTTGTTCGAGATAAAGTAGCTAAAAAAGAGTTAGAGGTGCACATTATTCCAACCAAAGATCAACTAGCGGATATCTTTACAAAGTCTCTTTCGTCTCTGCGTTTTAATTCTCTCCGTGACAAGCTCAATGTTTTGGCTACCCAACCTTGTGCTTGAGAGGGAGTATTAGGACTATATTATTCATACTAGACTAGGACTATATTAGTCGTGTTAGACTAGGACTCTATCTAGTATCTATATATTCGCTCTCTGTACTATCAGACATCATGATTGAATAATTCAATACTTTTACATACATTTTCATCCATACTCTTAAATTTTAAAATACACAAATTCATAACACAAGACACAAAAACTCAAAATATAAGACATAATCTCCATCCTAGATAATTACTTGTACCTTCGTAAACTCAATCGTAATTAAAAATACCTCACATTTATAAATTCTTATCCATTATCCAACTGTGCATGTGATTATTTATACACTTTATAACTCCAAATTAAATAATCACACAGGTATTGAAAAGTGGCTAAGGATTACATATAGTGTGATCCATGCCTGGCCTATAAGACAGTATAGATTATTTGTGATGTCAACATTTAGGTAGTCTTTACCCTCATCTTCAAGTCTTTACACATTTGTGTTGTGTAACATTTCAGGTAGAATATGAAATGTTAAAAAATGGAAATTAGCAGTGTTTTCATGCAACTCTTTTAAAGGGTTTAGTTAGGTTTAACACACCTTATAAAAGGAATAATACAAATAAATAGTACTCTGATCTGCTATAAAAGAAATGGAAAAGAATGTTTTGATCCAACTCTTTTTTTCACGGCTGGAAATTTGCTATTTTCGACCACAGAAAAGTGGTCGGAAACACTAGTTTCAAGTTTCAACCACATATCCGACCACTTATGATATTCGGAAAACCCTTTTCTTAATTTCCGACCACCACGTAGGGTGGTTGAAAATAACGTCCACTATTGTAAAGCGGTCAGAAAATTTGGTCGGAATTACTAGATCTAATTATTTAAATGGGATAGTTTCCGACCACCTTTGATGGTTGGAAAGTTATCAAGTAAAAACGAAAAAAAAAAAAAAAATCATTTCAATTCTCTGTAGGAAAACAGATTCATTTTACTTCACAGTTCACAATAACAAATGAATAGAATCAACAATATAACATAACAGAGCCAAATGAACACAAGGAAGTTTGAAGAGCATAAAAAATGGTATTTACAATAATACTTAAATAATATATTTCAGATCTTGGAGAACTCCAATTTGTCCTCATTCTTGGCTGAAGTCCGCACAAAACTGATGTTGTCTTTTGTTTTGGACAATCTGTCAAATGGGTGCATATATACATAAGATAGATGAACAAAGGTTAAAAAGAAGAAAAGGGAGAAGCACAACATCCAAACAAAGGTATGCAGATTCCAGAATTGGCTCAATAATCATAATAAGTATAAAGTATTAACTATAAGTAAATAAGCGGCATTTCAATTTAATAACATTAATACATTATATAAATCTAGTTTATTTAATCTAGAGCTTAAACAAAGTGTCCTTTGCAGTTCATTTCATTTCAAGAGCAAAGTTCGCAGGATACAAGTATGCAAATAATGTACTAATTAAAAAGAGGGAATAAGAATATATGTATAGAGCTAAACCAAATAATTCAGAATCAATAATTAGTGGCTCAATCCAGGGTCAATATTCAACCAAATTCATAATCAAATTTGTACTGTACAGACTTCACTTTCAATTTTTTTCACCTAGCTTCTAGGTGTCAGACCATCATATAACTTATTGGTGAAAACAAGCAAGCAAACAAACAAAAACTACTAAGTTTTTTAATGAGAGTAAAGGTATTAGATAATAGTTCAATAAAGAATTTCCTTTGACAACATAGTAATGGCTGCAAATTAAAATTGATTAAAGAACATTTAGTTTTGAACTTGAAAGCAAACACAAAAATATTATTAAGTTTCTTTGAGTTTTGAATGCAGGAAAACCGAAAACATAACACACTACTGGAAATTATGGAATTTTCGATCACATGAAAGTGATTTTAAATCAAGTTGAAAGCCTTGCTCCGATCACTTCTGGTATCCGGAAAAACTTTTATTGCTATTTCCGACCACTTTTTGCTTGCGACTTGATTTAAGATCACTTTCAGGTGGTCGGAAATTTCATAATTTTCAGTAGTGACAGATTCTTTAGCAGTTTGTACAAGTACTATGATATATACCTTAGCAGGGATTTGGTTGAAGAAGGTATGTTTCACTATGTTCCACCAATTGTCCTAATTGATTGCTCTAACTTCAGAACCAATTGCTCCAGAGTATCTGCCTATAAAGGAACTTATTAAGTAAAACTGATAAAAACAACAAATGCATGGAAGAAAGACCAACTGGGAGATCATAACTCTAAATTATTCCTGTAAATTCCAAATCAGCTAGGAACCTATGCAACAATAGCATAAAATTGTTGATAAGTTAAGACATAAGAAGTAACATGTGCAACAATAGCATAAAATTCAGAATTTAAGCTTAGACCTCTACAAGTCACAGACATATTTAAGACATCTATAATTGTAAGATATATTAAATATAATATATATTATACATAATATATCTATGTATTTATATATAATAATATATAAATAGGAAGAGAGAGAGAGGAAGATTAGAATGAATAATGTTTATTCACTGGGATGATTTAACAAAAGAAAATAAACCACATATTTATACTAAGAGAAAGCTAATAAATAGGAAGCTAATGCTCCATGTACTACTCCTATAATCTATGCATGTTCTACATTAACATACATGACTCACCCATGTTTGTTTTTATTAAATTCTTTGACTTGGTTTAATTACTAATAATAATAATATTATTATTATTATTATAACATTGCCTCCTTTAAACCAAGTTGGACGTATTGGTCATCCCAATATCTCCTTCTTCAATTATTGGATATACTGACTTGTATTTCGTTCTGTAAACCCACTTTGCTCCAATTGGCTTCTTCCCAGGAGATAAATCTGTGAACTCCCAGGTACCATTCTTTTCAATGACACGTATCTCCTCATCCATCGCCTTAAGCCAATGAGTTTCTGTAGCAGCCTCCTCAAAAGTTAAAGGATCACAATCTGCAAAGAGAGCAAATTGAATAATCTCTTCATCAGACAGGTCATTATCATGACCCAAAACATAATCTTGCAAGCGAGCTGGTAAGTGGCGCTCGCGCTGAGATCGTCGAACTGACGATTCTGGCTCTGAAGGAGACTGGACATGATCTGGAATCGGTTGCTCATCAACAATATTTTCAACAACAGGAATAACAACTGAACTTTCATCTTTAGCTAACCAATCTCAGGCACCATATTCATCAAAAGTGACATCACGACTTATAACAACCTTCTTAGTTTCAGGATTGTATAGTTTATAAGCCTTTGAAGCGTCACTATAACCAATGAATATGCATTTCTCACCTTTATCATCCAACTTCTTTCTCAATGGATCTGGCACATGTGCATATGCCAAACATCCAAAAACCTTGAGATATTTGATAGAGGGTTTTCTCCCACTCCATGCTTCTTCGGGTGTCTTATCACTGACACTTTTAGTTGGACACCTATTCAACACATAGACAGCACAAGCAACAGCTTCTGCCCAAAAAGGCTTAGGCAGATTCTTGGATTTCAACATGCACCTTACCATATCCATGATAGACCTATTCTTCCTCTCAGCCACTCCGTTTTGTTGTAGAGTGTATCTAGCTGTCATTTGGTGCTGAATACCCTTTTCTTTCAGAAAATCATCACAGGCAATATATTCTGTACCTCTATCAGTTCTCAAGATTTTAATCTCATAACCACTTTGCTTTTCAACAAAAGTCTTAAATTGTTTGAAAACATCACATGCTTCAGACTTTTGCTTCAGAAAGTAAACCCATGTTTTCCTACTGAAATCATCAATGAAAGTAATAAAGTACTTACAACCTCCATGTGAGGTAACCTCCAACGAACACAGGTCTGAGTGAACAATCTCCAACTGTTTTGTAGCTCTTATTGACTTGCCCACAGGGAAGGGATCTCTATGCTTCTTCCCAATCACACAAATCTCACATATACGATCAGGGACATTCACAACAGGTAAATCAGAAACAAGTTCCTTTCTCGCAAGATAGTTTAATCCAGAGAAATGAAAATGCCCAAACTGCATATGCCATAACCAATTATCATCACAAACTTCAGAATTAAAGCAATCAAGGAGAGTATGCTTAATTTTCAAAGGAAATAGTCGATTTTGGGACATATTTACCTTTGCAATCAAAACTCCTTTAGAATCTTCAATGGTACAACACCCCTGAGCAATATGTATCTTATATCCTTTTTCTGACAGCTGACCCATACTCAACAAATTTTGGTCTGGTTCAGGAACATAGAACACATCGGATATAAAATTTTGAGTACCATCCTTCAACTGAATAGAGATTTTACCTTTTCCCAAAATTGGCACCTTTGACTTATTGCCAAATGTCACTTCAGACCGGATTGATTCATCCAGTTCAGAAAACAATTCTTTCTTACCACCACTAGTACAAAAAAAGCTTTTAGAGTCACCCATAAAACACTTTCCGAGTCACCTGTACAGGTGACTCGGATCTTGGAGACTGTGATTGTCCTCCGCTTTCCGAGTCACCCTTTACGGGTGACTCGGAAAGTGGAGGATGATTTTTTTTTAATTTTTTAATATGGACTTTCTGAGGCACCTGCTCCGCTGCAGGTGCCTCGGATAGTCCTTTTTTATTATTTTATTAATTTGTTTCCGAGACACCGGGTGCCTCGGAAAGTTACCATTTAAAAAAAAAAAAATATATATATATATATATATATATATATATATATATATATATATATATATATATATATATATATATATATATATAGAAAAAATTACCAAGAAGAAAAATTTAATAAAGAAATATTTTTTTTAAAGGCGTTATTCATTGCCACTAAAACAATGTTTTACATGTGACCCAAAAGTGGTCACCCCACAAGGGCATAATGCCTATATAAACCACTAACTAATCTATAATGCCACATTGCCTTAGTGAAAATCAATACTAACCAAATCTGTCATTAACGAATGTTGTCATCAACGAATCCAACATCACAAATTTTTCCAACTGTATGCTCGTGGATGTACTCTAGCCCAAGTTCCTCTTCGATGCGTAGAAGCTGCGACGAGATTGAAATAAGCACAGATTCAGTCATGCATGTCAAGAAATCTGCAATGAAATTGTCCAGCCAGACATAGGAATTCTACAGCCGCTACAAAATCTGAATCAGAACCCCTGGGGAATTAAAACAACCAATTTTGCTAAATGAAAATAAGGTTTTGAAATGCATCTTTAAGGGAGAAACCCTCTATATTTGTAAATACTACCTGGCTAAAGTCGTAAAGTGCAAACACATTAACAAAGAAGATTATTATAGTTTAATTTTAATTATCCAAATATAAATTAATTAATATACATTATAGTCTATTTGAATGATAGAAGTAAGCATACAGCTTCAAGAAAGAAACTACTGGTGGACATTTCATCATAAATGTAGCGTCTTTTCTTCTATGAGACATTATGAATTTATATAGCATTGAAGTAAATCTAAGAATACATAAATGCATCATACTTCAGGAAATTAAATTTATACTGCCACAAGTCCACCACCATTCAACCAATATCCCCAAAACAATAAGGCAATAATAAGCAGTCTGTATCAAAAACAAAAAGGAGAAAAAAAAATCAGGTAATTACTTACTGTCCAAACCGTATTACATCACCAACATGCAGCTCCACAAAAGTCCTTCTATTCACCTATGTAATTTGGGAGAATGCAATCACCATAAAGTCCTTTAAACATAATTGAGTTGAGCCACAAACCAAGGTGAATTAAATTAGCTAACTTTACATTCCTTTGCCTTCCACCTAAGAAAAAACCCAACAAAAGTTAAACCAATGGTGATGCTCTATGGGCAAATGACAGTTATTAGTTGAATTGGGTTGAAGAATTCATACACCACAAAGTTAAACCAATTGATGCTTCTTCTTTTGGATATTTCAACTTTGCCTCCAAGTCTTGCAAAAGAGGACCTCTTCCCTTGAGGCGAACCAAGAGATGCAAAGCCCATTGACTATGAGCTATGCAAAACCAACAAAACTGAATAACATGAAAGTATCAATCATATTAACAAAATCAAAAATTGAATTTAAACTATTGAAATCAAATAAATTAATGGTGTTCGTGTTGGGTGTGAAGGAACGGTGCCCTTCCGGTCAATATTGGAGGGAGAAGTATATAGTCTAACCAAGAAATGAATACAACAGTTCTGTCAGAAATGCTTATTCATTCCATAAATGTAATGACAAGTAGGAATTATGATGCATAAATTACAGGCCAGCTGAATGTTCTCCACTCCAATAACTTAAAAGGTTATATATAATTGAAATCATAACGATATCTCCAACGCCAGCGGTGGCTGAGGCAGGCATTGTGTCGACGGTGGCGGTGGAGCGTGGCAGGAGCGTCGACGGCCGGCGGAGGAGACAGATCTGAGAGGGTGAGAGTCAGAGTCAGCGGTTGTGGCGGTGGAGGCGGTGGTTGCGTCGGGTGAGAGTGAGAGAAAAAGGGAGAGGCAGAGTGACATTTGAGCGGAGAAGATGGATAGATTAGAGTGAAATAATTTAGATTTTGGTGTGATTTTCTAAAAAGAAAAAAAAAATTGGAAAAACATATCAGATTTGGAGGATTTTCCGCGGCTCCTTCATTGGAGAAGGTGCCTCGGTAAAATTAAATAATAAAATAATAATAAACTTTCCGAGGCACCTTCTTGGGAGGGTGACTCGAAAAGTTTATCAAATATTTTATTGTTAAATTCTCCGTGGCACCCCTAAGAGAGGGTGCCTCGGAAAGTTAAATAATATTTTATTATTTAACTTTTCGTGGCACCATTTTCCTGGACGTGCCACGAAAAATCCGAAAATATTTTTTTTTTCTCTTTTTTTTTTTTAATCGAAACTATTTTTCACTACACCTTTAAAATAAAGGTGTAGTGTATTCTTATTTGTTTCAACTATTCACTACACCTTTATTAAGAGGTGTAGTGTAAAGCTATACTTATATGTTCATTTTTGTAGTAGTGCACACATATGGTTACTACACCTAGTATCCAAGAACCATATGTTTTTATCTGCAGAAAAACTATCACTGGCCAAAAGTAAGGTTTCAGAATTCTCACCAGACTTTTCAGCAGTATTTTCAGCAATGTTTGCTTGATTTCCACGATTGTTGTCCTCATTATACCAACAATCTGCAATCTTGTGCCCATACTTGCCACAATTGTAGCAATGAAATGGAAATTTACCTTGTTTGGTATTACCTCCACCTCTTCCTTGATTGGAGTTACCACGACCTCTTCCACTAAAACCTCCTCTTCCTCTTCCACGACCTCTACCAGATCCTCCACCTCTTTGATTAGTGCCAGTCACATTAAGGGTGACTTGGCTCTTCAAAGCTTCTTCTGCTAGTGGTTCCGATTTTGACGCAATCCTGTCAATATGACTTTCTACCATACCTTTCAGCTCTGCAATTGATAAGAGCTCGGTTTTGTGTGACTCTGTTATTGAAGCCACCACATGGTCATACTTCATCGGCATAGTTCGAAGAACTTTTTCAACCACTGCACCATCTTCAATCGTATCTCCATATAGCTTCATCTTATTCACCATATCAATAAGACGAGTGAAATACGCATCTACTGTTTCTGTAGAGGTCATCTCACAATTATCGTACAACCTTCTCAACGACTGCAACTTAGACTTCTGTGCCCGATCGACTCCTTTGTGTGACACCTTTAAGATGTCCCAAGTTTGTTTTATTGTTTGAGCACGAGCTAATTGCCCAAAAATGGAATAATGAACACCTTGGTGAATCTGACCCAAGGCCAATTTATCTCGCCGTATAGCGGCTGCATCAGCTCCTTCGTGTAGACCGGGATCAAC
>NW_017617134.1:2678102-2690602 GCF_001879475.1 Ipomoea nil
CTATTTCAACAACAATTCATGCAGAAGGTAGGAGACAATCAATCTCACCCAATGTGTGCACACACGGTAGTAACCCAATCTGTAAAAGCTATAGTAGATTGCCGAGGGTGGAGATCTATGCAATCAGTACATAGTGCAAGAAGTCCCTTCTTGGAGAGCCACACTGATGTTGTTCGTCTCGCCGACTCACTCTATACTGTACCACAGTTGCATGGAATACAGTTCACGGATTTAGCTTCAAAGTGTTTCTTCTCAATATTCTTCTTAAACTCATATCATAAAGGCTTGAGAAGAAGATATGTGAGAGTAGACGTTATAGAGCATAGAGAGAGTTTTTTGTGATTCAAATGTTGAAGATTATCTCTTGTGTATTGTCTTGAATCATCTCTCTAAAATATATATCTATGACTCTTGAAAGACAAGTAATCTCAAAGATATTTCATGTAGAAAATTATTGTCCTACCCTTTGAGTTATATTAGGTCGAAGATAAGGACTTTCTTGTAAAATAGCCTCAAGTGTTGTAACTGCTCTGCCAGTAAATCTCGGATAAGTCGGTGTAGTCCAACGGCTAGTTTCCAAGGCTCTGTTGTAGTGCCTGTTCCATCAGAACTTCACTTAGCATAGTAACCGGCACTAAATTTTACCTATCTAATTAATTTGACATAATAATAAAGCCAATTATAAGTTGGAGTTTACAATATTTACATACTAACACATAACACCGACTTTGAGACTTGCTAACACTCTCGCCCCTATCCTTTCCAACAATAATCATTTGTCCAACATTCTCGTCCCTATCTTGCCAACTTTCTCGTCATTGTCACTGAGGGCGTTTGGTTGACTGAAAAGTTCAAACTTTCTTTGGAATTTAAAATGTGAGAAAATTATTTACACGTTTGGTGCAATCTTTGACTTTGGAAAGTGTTGGTCCCGGTAGTATCGAAAGAGAGTCTAGAGGGGGGGGGGGGTGTGAATAGACTCTACTCGAATTTTTTGAAAATAAATAACTTTCGGATAGTTGTGCACAACGGAAAAATGTGAATTCGTTTTAGAAGGTTCTTTGCACGATTTTGTTATGGAAAAGCTTAGGGTTTGATTGATGTGAATGCAATGCCAGATAGATAGATAAACGAAAGTAAAGGGAGAGTGAGAGAGAGATTTTTATAGTGGTTCGGCTATTAACAAAGCCTACTCCACTCTTCTTCCACAACTTGTGAAAGGGTTTGCACTATCACTCCTAGCACAAACTAAACAAGCCACCTTCCTTGATCACTAAGCCGGACAGCTACTTGTGTAGGTTTTTCAACTCCTAGAGTTTACTCTGCCTCTATCAACGTCTTCTTCAGAGTTGAGGTTTGGAAAGAATTGATGATGTTCTCCAACTTGTGAAATCTTGACTTGATGAGGCTTGAATCTTCAAATATAAGTTGCAAGATTTCCTTGTGTTGTGAACGCTTGAAGTCTAGATGACCTCTTTGAAAAACTTCACAACAACACACTGGTTTTGAAAGCTTTTGGATGATACTTGTTAACAAAGCTTTTGTAGATAAAGATTGAGTGAAAAACCAGCACATTCTTCAGTGGTGAAGAGATGTATTTATAGGAGAAGAAAATCCATCCGTTAATGGGAGATAGAGATTCAAACCTATTGACCAGCGTGTAATATCCACTGGGCTCGAAGCATTTAATGTGGTTGTACTGTGTAGCAATTGGCAACAAAAAGTTGTTTGTCTTTTCGTTATTTCTCACTGACAAAGGTACAAATCATTTAATGCTCCTTTGATTTTTGAAGATATCATTCCTAGGACTCCTTTTGTCTAGGATGATTGCCCAGGTGTGAGACAAAGACAAATATGCTTTTGTGATTTCATGTAGAAGTTGTCTATTCAAGTCTGACTTAGACTTTTAGTCTCGGGATCAGTTGACGAAAGATTGTCCTTATCTTTCGTTTTTCTTCAAGTCAAATGATTTCCTTATCAGTTTACACGAGAGTTAGTGTAACACCCCGTGTTACGGCCTCTAACCCAAACTAATTATTTAATTACTTAACCTTAAAAGAGAATTGAATTCCCTTAATTAATTAGGAAGGGTCCACCATAGGCCATGGACCCTTATCCCTAAACCAAACCCTTAGTCCTATAAGGAATAGAATAAGTAAATCCCTACCATTCAGACCCTAATTAGGACTCTTAGATATATATAAGGACATAGGGGGCACCTAGAATTCACACCACAATAGATTCCACCACACAAGAATTCCCAAGAATTCCCCCTATCACCAAACGTAGGAGAAATCAAGAAGAGGAGATCTTAGAGGAAGAACCTTAGTAGCCAAGGATTCTAGTTAAGGCTAAGAGGTAACCCATGTCTCAACAAAACCTATTTTCCTTGCTATAATCTTCTTCTTTGGCTCCATTGATATGCAATTCTATGCTTGTGTCTTGATAAGGCTTTTGTGATGATTATGAGATAATCTTGATGTTTATGAGATGATCTTATGTGTTGATCTTGATAATCTTGATGTTTATGAGAGGGTCTTGATATTTGTGTGTTGATCTTGATAATCTTGATGTTCTTGATTTTAAAGATAAAATTATGATCTTGTGCTTTAAATATGATTAGAGCCCTAGGGTAAATTTTGAATTTTGTGTTATGATATTCTTGATATGTTTGGGCGGGATTTTGCATGTTCGGGTATTGGGTCTTGATTATGTTCAGAAGTCATGTTAGGATGTATTTAATGTGATTCTTGATCTATTACTAGATTACGTAGTGTCGTCGCTTGTGTTTAAATGTGTCTGGACATGGTTTCGGATTCCACGAAAGATCCCGGGACCAATCTATTACAAAAGAGTCAGTGGGGGGTAGGTGGGGGCAGGGGTACCCGCCACCTACCCGCTGCCCCGATAAGGCCGCCGGCAGCGGGCAGACGACTGCCCGCCGGGCACCCGCTGCCCAGTGTTACGCCGCCGACGGGTGGTCCTCCACCCGCTGGAATTCCATGTGGCAGTTGGTGGTTTTCCCCGTTTGATGTTTCCCCGTGTCCCGTGGTGTGTCATTGGACCCTGTTTGTCGTGCCTGAGTCTAGTTTGATGTTTCGGGTACCGTTCATAGGATGAAAGAGTCTTATGTATTGCATGCTAGTCGAACTGGTATCCCGTTGGCCTAGGTGAAAGATGTATGAACCCCGTAGGCATATTCTTAGTAAGGTGGTTAACCACGCATAAGTTTTATATACACGTTTTCCCCCTCCCTACGTGCTAATGTGGGTTGCATGTGCGTGGCTATGTGTTATGTGTGCATGATACCCCAATTGGTTGCGATCAATTGGCTATACGGGCAGTTGGATGGGTTGAGAACCATCAGTTGTTAACCAGGCCGGTTGCGATCGGTCAGGTATATATATATATATATATATATATATATATATATATATATATATATATATATATATATATATATATATATAGGGCTGCGGTCCACCATTTGGTTGCGATCAAATGTTATAAATGAGCTGCGGTTCACCAATCTGGTTGCGATCACATATACACATACTACTCGGACTGCGGTCCACCGTTTGGTTGCGATCAAACGTTACTATATGAGCTGCGGTTCATCGATTGGTTGCGATCAATCCCCTTGTGCTGCAGTACAAGGCAGGGTGCTTCGGGGCCGTGTCAGAGCTATATGCGCTGACCCTCATGTATGGGCATGCGATTGGTCTTGCGGCACCACCAAAGTGTGTTTACGTGTTAAGATAATGATTGGATACTGATATGCTTGATAAGCTTATGACCTTAGGGTGTATACTAGTATCTTTATATGCATGATTATAACTGATGAATGTGCTTACCCTTACGTGTTGAGTCTATTCTCGGTTTTAAATTAGAGTCTCATAAGTATATATATCTTCCGGCTTCAAAATGGTTTTCCATATATATATATATATATATATATATATATATATATATATATATATATATATATATATATATATTGTATTTTAACGCGTTGGAGTGGGTTACCAGCATTATTCGCTGAACAGATATATTTGGCTTTCAGGCATAGATGAGTAGCTCCGGAGCGCGCTAGAGGACCCGAAGCCTAGTTAGTTAGTTTAATTTCCATATCGGCCTGCGTGCCATGATGATGTATTGACACTGTTTTGAGGATGTTTAGATAGTATAGCCTGTGCATCTGAGTTCTCCAGCTCAGATGTGGTATAGCACCCCAATGACTTATGTTTAGTTACGCTCTGTTTCGGGTTTTAATGATAGTATTACCTTTATTTCATAAGCATTCAAAGTTTTAAATTTTAGGGGTGTTACAGTTAGTCCCTTCCATCTTTCGGTCTCAGTTATTCTCTCGGCCTTCTCTTGATATTCTCTTCTTTAGGTAGACCTAGTTTAATTTACTAAATACAACTCTGATTCGTGTAAATGTGCTACTAAGCACGAATCACATAGTGAGTTGTGACTACTTTTGTCTAACACGAAAGATGCAAAATAACGAGAGTAAAAAGAGGGGTCTACAATCCTAATTAGTTTGGTATCATCAAAATCTAAATGCACTTGTTCCTAAAAGAAAGTTAGGGTCATTGGGAATCTAATTCCGTAAAAGTAAATCCCACCTAGAAGAGGTATGATTCCTTTTCTCGAATGCCTAGAAAATCTACTAAATTTATATATTTTTGTATTTATCCTTCTTCGCTCAAGTTAAAAGTCTCTTATAAATATAAGAAATTTGTCTCTCCACCATTATGAATGATAAAAATACTATTTATCAAAGAAATTTGTCTCTCTCAATATATATATATATATATATATATATATATATATATATATATATATATATATATATATATAGAATAAAGTTCAAATGCGGCGGGGTTTTCCCGTGCGGCGGTGCGGCGGAATTCCAGAATACACCAACAGTGTTAACAATATGCACCAAGTTAGAAAAGCACACCACAATGAAATGCAATAAAACATCACAGAATACACAACAGACTCAAAAAAATACACCATATAACTCACCACACCCCAATGGTGTATTTCTGAACAGTGTATGGTGTTTTTACTCACACCTAATGGTGTGTGTTTGGTGATTCAGGACTCTATTTGCTCTGATTTTTGTGGTGTATTTTCCTAACGTTGATGGTGCATATTTGTTGAACTATTGGTGTTGGCGCACCGTAAGAAATCGCCGCACCGTAAGACACTGCTGCACCTGAACTCGCCTATATATATATATATATATATATATATATATATATATATATATATATATATATATATATATATATATATATATATATAGTCTTAAATTTTGAATATTTTGTTGCAGACAAAGATTTTTTGCATATGGTTTATTAATTTACAAGTGATTTATTAAACTCTTAATTATTCGCTATGATTTTTATTTTTCTTTTATTTTTAATGCTTGTATATAGCAAGGATATATTAGAGATTTTTAAAAAATTCATAGGAAAATTTAAACGAGTCACACATCTTAATTAATTTTCTATGTAATTTAACTCTTATTAATATACGGTTATAGTATTTAATATACGACAGTTCTAAATAACCCTCGTATATAATTTTTTATTTACTACGTCAGCCACTTTATACACCACTTAGTAAATCGACGTATATGTGTAAAAAAAATCGTTGTAATTATACTTTCTGTAGTAGTGAATAATAGCTAAATTATCCTTATTATATTGTAGTATACTATATATTTTAGTGTTTTGTAGAATCTTATATGTGATTTATATATAGTGCACATAGTGAATTCATGGAGTACATTTAATTTATTATTCATTCCCTAGCGAACATACATACTCATCTGGACAGTACAAGTTATGAGAGAATATTATGAAAATATAAAGTGATATATAAAGTGATTTTTGACTTCTCCCAAAGAAATGGTATGAAGCATTATTTTAATATATTATATAGTATATGATATACTAGGAAATCCGCGGGTTGCTGTGCTCATCATTCTACGAAGGCATTGACGTCAGAGTTGATATATATTATCCTGTGCCAGAAATAAAGTTTTCCAAGCGTTGTTGCACCATAATGGCATCCATTCCAAGTCGAGGTAAAAATGCCTATCCAATAAAAACATAACATAATCAATAACAACTTTTAAAGCTAAAATGAACCATGCAAGTATATATGCAACGAAACATGCACGAGTTATGAGTAATAAGAACACTAATATGTGTTAGGAGTAAGCAAAAAACTTGGATCAGCAGACCTGCTAGCAAGGTCTAATCATCATCTATGTACTGTACCAATTAATTGTTATCATCTATGTACTGTACCAATTAATTGTTATACGATCTACCTTATATTATATATAGATCCTGATCTAAAAATTATAATATAGATCCTGATCTAAAAATTATGGGTCAGCAGTACAGTTATCATATTATATGTTTTTGTCAATGACCTTGTGGACAAGTGGCACGAAGTGGCTCTCCTAAATGTGAGGTCATGGGTTCCAACCCTAGTGGAGTTGTTATTGGCTTTTTTGTGCTTCAGTAGGTCGAGAAAGTATGGTTATGAACCAAACAATGGATCAGGGTCTACATAATATTGTTGCCCTGGTCCAAAAATAATCTGAGGGTCCCTGGTCCAAAAATAATCTGAGGGTCTACATAATATTGTTGTCCCTGGTCGAAAAATAACATTCAGATTCCGTACTTATAATTGATACATTCTATACATGCAGTCAACCGGTATACTGCAGGTTGATACATTCTATACATGCAGTCACATTCTATACATGCAGTCAACCGGTATACTGCATGTACAGAATGAGCAGAATGTGTTAACTACAAACAAGTTATACTGCAGGTACAGAATGAGCAGAATGTGTTAACTACAAACAAGTTATAATTTTTGAATCAGGATTTACAATATAATATGAACCCTGATCCATGATATAACAATTATTGTCCATTTGCACATAATATGTTAACTACAAACACATACACATAACTTCAATCCATGGTATAATTTGGTTCTTTGAACTGTACCTTGCAAAGAATTGTATGGTAGATCTTGAGATCCACAGTGGAGATGCTTGCACTCACAACTTCTGCACCTTCGTCTTCAAGAATCCAAATGACTTTATGCATCTTCAGCTTCTTGTTCTCCGATCCACACACTATATTTATCTCCATTAATGTTTCATCACCTGTGTCAATCTCTTTCACGGCTATTTCAACTGGTACTTGTAGACTATACATTCTTGCTTTCAGCTCATTAATGTTTTTCTCTAGTTTTTTTACGTACTTAATGGCTTGATCCAACAAGTCCCACGCCGGTGAATTTTCCTTTTCCTGTAGTACCTCAACAACAAATCATTCATAAATAATCTGAAACCCTAATTATTTCAACAAAAACCATATAGATTTGAAATGCTAAAACTCATCATCAACTATACCAGACATGTTTCAGCAGAGACGACGAGAGAGGCGAGCTGACCATAAAGACCTTTCAGTTTCTGCCGACGTTGTTTCTCAGCCAAATGCCGGCCAGCTTTTGGTATCCGGAAGCTAGGTTTGGTCTTCATGTTTTGGGCTAAGTAAGCGTGTTTTTTTTTTTTTTTTTTTTTTTTTTTTTAAATGTATAAAAATAATAATAATAATAATAATGATACCTCTATTGCCTCCACATGTGTCTATATATAGGCTTAACGCTTAAAATCGCTATCGTTTTTTTTGGTAGGGACTTAAAATCGCTATCGTAGTCAACTGTACAAAACCCAGAAAACAGCTCAATTATACGCTCAATTGAGGATTCAGACCTGACACGTCCCCCTGCTTTTAAAATTAGAGCAACCACATCATTGTTTTTGCTCAAATTTTGAGAAGAAAAACCAACATATATTTTTTGGACTAGTGTAAAAAGTGGGTTTTTTTCTCCTACAATTTTAGTATTTTTGTGGGCCCCTACTGATAGCTTTGATCTGAAAATAATATGAAAGGTGCGCGTTTCGGGCAGGGACGGAGCCAGAAATTAGTTTGAGGGGGGCGAAAAAGTAGGGACAAATTCAGAAAAAATTTTCAAAGGCGAAACATTAAAACAAAAGAAATAATTTTTTTTAAAAAAAAATAAATTACCTAAAAAATATAGTTGTAAATATTGTTGGATATGGACGAAAAATAAAACACATCGAAACTTTATAAAAATATTCATAACAATATATGAAACATAATTAATTTGAATTAAAAACACTATAAAAATATGTTGATGCTAAAGGATTGGAACTATGAAACATAATTAAGTTGAATTAAAAACACTATAAAAATATGTCAATAATAAGATTTGAACCCTTGGACTTTCCAATTGTTAAACATGTCCTCAACCAACAAATCTAACTCATTTTTGCTAACATTTAGTAATTTTTTTATACTAATACTAAAACCTGTACTATATATACATATATACATACAAAGATTATATATGGGGTGGGGGTGGGGGTGGGGTGAGGGGGGCAACAGCCCCCCTGCACCCTTTGGCTCCGTCCCAGGTTTCGGGCACTTACTGTGCTTAGCTGGCGCGTACAATGCACGCGCCGCTAGACCCGTAAATGACCTTCTATTTATTTTTTTCCTAAAGACGGTCTAACGTTTTTGTTTTTTGTTTTGTTTTTCTTCTTTGCTTCCTCTCTCTACCTCCCTCTCTTTTGTGCATGGAATGACAAAAATCCAATAAAATTCTTAACCCCTAATTAACATTTTAGGATATATTCTGTATATTATTGGGAATATATATATATATATATATATATATATATATATATATATATATATATATATATATATATATACTATACTAATAAGAGCCCAAGAGAGTTAGGCCTATAATGGGTAGAAAAAATGGCGGTCACAGATTTTAATCAAATGAATGGCTCAGATTGATTAAAAGATTGATCATATATTTAAATTTTACACTAAAATTTCCTAAAATACCCACACACCGTTACTAATTCCGTTAAAATTTTAAGAATTGCCGTTAGTTCACCGTTAACTTACTCATTGATTTCAATAAAAAAAAAAAAAAGTCTTAGGTTCGAACCTCATCCCAATCAAAGTTGGCATAATTAGTACTCTATTTTACTCTTATTAAATTATATAAATAATAATTTAGTAGTTACAACAAAAAATAATACATATGCATTTCTTTAATTTAGAATTATGTGTTCACAATGTCTTTATTCAAAAAAAAAAATTATTCATTATCAATAAGTTAAATAAATAAATAATTTTATTAGTTATATTGTCTTTATTTTTCTTCAATATAAAAATTCTTTATATTCAAATTTATTAATTGATTATATTCGCTACATTGTCCTTACAATGTCTTTATTCAGTGAAAAATAAATTATTAATTATCAATAAATTAATTAAAAGAAATATTTTCATTAGTTATATTGTCTTTATTTTTCTCAAATGTAAAACTTTTTACATTCAAATTCATCAATTGATTATATTCACTACATTATCTATTATCTTTTTTGTGCACTATTTTTCTAATTAAATATCAAAGTTATAACATAAAATAATGCTATATATTTATTTACCAAGTATTTTATTAATACCATGAAAAAATTAAAAAAATATAATTAATAAAGCCAACCATATTAACTACTTGAGAGATTTTGTGACAAAGAGAGTATTCAAATCACACAACAAGTGAGAACTACCTCGCAATGTCCTTGTTTGACAATCAGCAGTTAGCGGTTAACGTTAGCGGATTTGACCAGCGAATTTATTTAATTATTAACATTGGGTAGAAAAAATGACCGCCAAATTATTAAATCAAATGAATGGTTCATATTGTTCAGGTTTTAATTTTTTTTCTTTTAAGATTTTCTAATTTATCCTTAATTATATGATTATCCATTTAACTTTTCCGTTAATTCACCGTTAGTCTAATTCTAATATTAAAGTCTAATATAGAATTATAACTACACCATTAATCTAATTCTAATATTAAAGTCTTAATAGAACTTAACCACAAATCCTAATGTCGGAATCTCCTCAAACAATATTAGTATATATTTCATATTTTATGTCCTAATTTTTATTTGTTCTCCCTTATGTCCCGTATTTGGTTTCAACCATACCTATACAATTATTTTATTGACAATTATAATCAATATTGACTATATTATCTTGCATTTGTAAACTTAGAATTACCTATTTAACCTGCACGGGCTTAGCTCAATGGTTTAGTGGGTAGTATTTGGGAGAAGAGACCAAGGTTTGAACCTCGGCGGCGGCAATGTGTGAATTATGTCCAAAGTGGGCAGATTCCTTGTGCGTACCAGCATTTTGCCATGTCTGCTGAACCATTGAGTCACCGTGATTTACAACTTCCCACAATGCTCTGTCGGGTCGGAGTGTGGGGGGCCCTTGGGGTTGGGGACTCAACCTTTGGGAGAAGAATTACCTATTTAAATACGCAAATTCAACCTTCAATTATCTATGCATGAATAATTTCAATATAATCTTGCCTTAATATACTTTAAAGTACTTATTTAAAAAAAAAAAAAAAGAGCATTGGGCATTATCCCAATCGCGCAATGCGCGTAAAAAACTAGTATATATATATATATATATATATATATATATATATATATATATATATATATATATATATATAATCGCACTCACATGCAAATGTTTCGCCCCGTCGCGAAATAGGAATGGATTCTGTCCGTCCACGTGTCCAGATCTAATGGATGAGAAACACTGATTTTTTTAAAAAAAGTTTGGTGGTATTTTTATAAATAATTGAACATTGAAGTGCAAGTAAAATGTATTACAAGTGCATGTAAAATGTATTAAAGGTGCAAGTAAAAATTTAAATTGAGAATCAATACTAAGTGCACCTATAGTTCTAAGTAGTTGCACACATAGTTATAAGTAGTTGGACCTAGGTGCATGAATGTTTGCGGGTGGTTTTCAGGAGTATTACTACCCGTTGAACTCAGATCAATGAATGTTAACAAGGCAAAATTACATGCATTTATAGGTGAAAGTAGGTGTACCTATAGTTATAAGTAGTGGCACCTATAGTTATAAATAGTTGCACCTATAGTTATAAGTAGGTGCACCCAGGTGCATGAACATTTGCGGGAAGTGAATGTTAACAAGGCAAAATTACATGCACTTATAGGCATGGTTGCAGTAGGCGCTGGGCGCTAGTCAGGCGCCCGAGCAGCGCCTAGCGCCTAAGCGGCCTAGTCGGCGCCTAGGCGGAATCTAGGCGGCGCTAGGCTGTCGCGAAAAAAACAGTAGCAGACTTGCAATTTGACAATTTTAATGAGGTTGTTTTCTAACATTCAATCAAATAACACATCCAAATAAATGACATAATGACATAATGACAATTCATAAGTCATAACATCAAAAAAAAAAAAAAAAAAAAAAAAAAAAACTCAAATGAAATACCCAAATACTTCAATCATCCAAAGATTGAAAGTATCAAACTAGTCTACGAGTGTATATATGTCATATTATATGTATATGTCATATAAATGGAAAAAATTAGCAAGGTCGAGTCGGTCGAGTTAACTCAACTAACTCGACAGAAATTGACGAGTTAACTCGGCGTAATCGGACGAGTTAGGCGCTAGGCGGGAGCCTAGGGCGGAAATCGCCACGGCCTATGGGCGCCTAGCGCCTAGGCGCCGATTACCCGGTGCCTAGACGGGATTTTTACAACCCTGCTTATAGGTGAAAGTAGGTGCACTTGTAGGTGAAAGTAAGTGCACTTGTAAGTGATTTTACTTGCACTTCGATGTTCAATTATTTACGAAAATACCACCGCGTTTTTTTAATCTATTAGATCTAGACACGTGTTCGCATATTCCCTCCTGGCACTTATTCGCACCTGAGTGCATCCCTATATATATATATATATATATATATATATATATATATATATATATATATATATATATATATAATTAGGTTCTGGTGCGGTTAAGGTGCCCAGGTGCGGTTGTGCGGTTTAATCTGGGCCATTCATCTCGCTTAAATCAACGTCCAGGATTACCAAAATTTAAAAAAAAAAACGCAGTGGCAATTTTGTAATTTTTGCATCTAGGTCAAAATTAAAGTGAGCGGATCTGTGATTAATATGCGTGAGTTTTGTATATAAGATGCGTAAGGTTTGTGCGTAAGGTGCGTGAGGTTTGTGCTTAATGTGCATGGGGTTGTGCTTAATGTGAGTAGTGTTAAAACTTAAAGTCTGTGAGTTAATAATTAAAGTGCGTGGGTTTTGTGATTAATGTGCGTGAGGTTGTGCTTAATGTGCGTGGGTTTTGTATTTAATGTGCGTGAGTTTGTGCTTAATGTGAGTAGTGTTAAAACTTAATGTCTGTGAATTAATATTTAAAGTGTGTGTGTTTTGTGCTTAATGTGCGTGAGGTTGTGCTTAATGTGTGTGGGTTTTGTACTTAATGTGCGCGA